>NC_059075.1:94592446-94901458 GCF_020497125.1 Mauremys mutica
GATTCAACCTTGCTATTTGCTGGAATCTAAGTAGCCGCTAGAAAGAAGTTCCCTTTCTGGGTAAAGCTTGGGTGAGATATGGAGTGGAGTGGTGATGGTATATGGCCACCAGTGTGCCATGGGAAAGAGATGTCCAATGCTGCTGCTCTCTGCCTTGCAAGATGTCCACTTCCAAGACACAAAATCTGAACTTTTCACAGACAGAGGCTTCTACGGGCATTTAATTCCCATTGGGTAGTTTTGTATTCCCACACTTATCTATACGGCTTTGTTGTACAGCACTGGAATTTGCCTTTAATTTTGGCTTTTTATACAAAAAAATTTATAATCTTAATTCCACATGACCATAGTTTAACATTAAAATAATAGATTATGGCCACAATTTTCAAACGTGCCTAAAGACAAACATATAATTTCACAGTTAGGTATCCAAATAAGTGACCTGATTTTTTTCAAGTGCCTAAACATAGATTTATATCCCTAATTTTAGGCTTTTAAATTTGAAAACAGTGCGCGCACACACACACACCCCCAATCTGAACAGACCTAACATGTCTATAGCTCGTCCAAATAAAAACAGTCTTATTCTAGACCATGCAGCTCAGTGCAATATAAAATATATTTGTGTTAGATCATATAAGGGTAAGATTGTCAAACTGATTACTAAATTGAATTGTATTGGGCTTGATCAAATTTGACAGATAGGTCAGCGTTCCCAAGCCTTTTCTGCTTCAGTACATCTATACTGATAACCCGCCCTCATAGCTGTATACATTAGGGATGCTGAATGATTAGTCTAAAGCTAGCTGCCTCATTTAAAATCTCCCTTGAAATGCAAAAGAGAGTAATGTGATTGCCAATTAACAGGACTGATCCATTAGCCAACAAGACTTGCTTACCTTGTAAGCAAAAGGCTCAATTTAAAGAATGTTTACCATATGTCAGATCTAGTAAAGCCTGCACAGAATGGTGGACATAACTTTGACACTGACTCTGTCGCTTTGAGCAAGTAATTTAACTTCTCCCTTCGTTAGCCTCCTTCTCTGTAAAATAGAGGGTAATAAAATTTGTGTATGTGTCACAAGAAGGCTGTGGAGATTAATGTTTGCAAAATGCTTTGATCCCATTAAATATTTTTGTATTGTTTATATCACAGACTGTTTCTTTATGCCATTGGCCTGGGAATCCATTACTTCCTTTTTTTGGATGATCACCACAAGTTCAGATCTAAAGGCCCTCATAGCAATATTTTGGTTTTGAGCAGAGTTATGGAGCAGAGATGGCACTAAGAATTCTAAAATTTAGCAGCTAATCAGTGGGATTATTTAGTTTTCCCTTTTGTAAAAGTTGTTGCATTTGTGATTTATCATTATGGAAACAGGAAATGTATGTGTGACCTGAATGTATACAGCATACAACTGCTGCTGAAGTAGATAGTTAACAGTTGCAAAGAAATTGGACAAAAAAGAAATTGTCCAAATAGAATAGAGTTTAAACAAACTCTTTTCTCTTGAGAAGTAAATGGTTCATGTTCATCTGATTGTCCTGGTCATGTACTGAAGAGAATAAAATGGTCTTTTCTGGAAGTTATCCCTAAAAGAGCCATAGACTTGTTAGTTCAGTTTAATGTATTTTCCTCAAGGAGTCTGGTTGCCAGAGAATAAGTACATATGCCATAGTAGGTCAGACCAATGGTCCATCTAGCCCTGTATCCAGTCTTCCGACAGTGACCAGTGCCAGGTGCTTCAGAGGGAATGAACAGAACAGGGCAATTTATCGAATGATCCATCCATGGGGTGAAAGTAATTTAAAAGTCTTACTGGTATGGGGGCCTGGCTCAGGGCCCCGAGAAGGGGCGGGGCCTCTGGCAGAAGGGGCCAGGCTAGAGGTCAGCCTCCCCCAGCCAGCCCTTCCACGCTGCCCGGCCCATGCTGCCCGGGGCTCCGGCAGCAATTTAAAGGGCCTGGAGCTCCGGCTGCCACTGCAGTAGCAGCAGCGGTGGCTGGAAGCCCCTGGCCCTTTTAAGTCGTCAGGCCCTGGGGCAGCTGCCTCTTTTGCCCCCCTTCTCTTCGACCCGGGGAGGGGGGAAGGGGCAGTGACGTTAAAGCGCTGCTGCACTTCAGCTCTGTATGGGCCCGTACTGGCAGCCACTTCTTAACGGTATACCGTACCAGCCCACTTTCACCTCTGTCCATCCCATATCATCCAGTCCACGCTTCAGTCAGAGGTGTAGGGACACCCACAGGATGGGATTGTATCCATAACTGTGTTGGCTAATACCCGCTGATGGGCCTATCCTCCATGAATTTATCTAATTCTTTTTTTGAACCAGGTATACTTTTGGCCTTCACCAGATCCCCTGGCAATGAGTTCCGCTGTGTGTTGTGTGAAGTACTTCCTTATGTTTGTTTTAAACCTGCTGCCTGTTAAATTCATTGGTTGACCCCTAGTTCCTGTGTTATGAGAAAGAGTAAAGAACACTTCCTTATTTAGTTTCTCCATACCAGTTGTGATTTTAGAGACCTCTGACATATCCCCCCCTTAGTCATTTCTTTTCCAAGCTAACCAGTACCAGTCTTTTTAATCTCTCCTCATATGAAAGCTGTACCATACTCCTAATAATTTTTTCCCCTTCTCTGTACCTTTTCCAATTCTAATATTTTTTTTTAACATGTGGCAAATAGAACTGCAATGTAAGGGTACCACTGGTGTTCCTTGTAAGCTGCGCGCTTAGCAGGAGAAATTCAAATGCCACCCAGCTGATTAGCCTATGTTCAGGTGTCCCTTCCCCCCCATTGCTCCGTCCTGCAGCTGCTCCCAGGACCAGGGCCCTGTGGGAGGAGGGTGCTGATGTCAGGATGTCTCCCTTCCCCCCTGCACTCCCATCTCCTCAGAGCAGGGGAGAGGCAGGAGACACAGCCTGGCTCGGGACTCAGAGCTGCTGCCGTGAATAGTGAGTGAGTGCCTTTCTTAGAGACAGTGCACTGTTTCTGACATTTCCCCAGCAGCCAGCTCACACAGTGTGTGTGTCTCTCTCTCTCTCTCACAATCACCTCCCAACATATACTTGTATTATTGTTGTTGTTGTTACTTCTTGGTACTTCCTGCAATGCACATATATTCTCTGTAATTTTATTCTTTCAAAGTGTGTTATTTTAGTGTTTTGACTCGTGTATGCATTTCATAATTTTTATTTCTCTTACACTTAAATTTAATTCTTTGAGTAGTGAGTTCTAAAATGCCTAACCTGTTCTGGCTGGAGTAGTTAGCCCTATGATAATTTAAAAAAATACATATTAGCTAGTGTGATAGACCCAGGCCAGTTGGGAACAGCAGAGTAGTCGAAGGGAGATATACTGGCCACTGGATAAGCAGTTTTCTGTTCCCTGAGTGACCAGAGTGGAGGCTGCTCCAGGCTAATGAGAACACCTGACTCCAATTAAGCTGCTGAGAGTCAGGTGAGGCTGTTAAGCACCTGACTCTAATTAAGGCCCCTCTGATGCTATAAAAGGGCTCACTCCAGTCAGGCCAAAGGGAGCCAGAGAAGAGGAAGTGCGTGCGAGGAACTGGGAGCAAGAGGTGTGCAAGAAGCTGAGAGTGAGTAGGCATACTGCTGGAGGACTGAGAAGTACAAGTGTTATCAGACATCAGGAGGAAGGTCCGGTGGTGAGGATAAAGAAGGTGTTGGGAGGAGGCCATGGGAGTTGTAGCTGTCACGTAACTGTACCAGGAGTCACTCTAGACAGCTGCGATCCTCAGGGCCCTGGGCTGGAACCCGGAGTAGAGGGTTGGCCCGGGTTCCCCCCAAACCTCCCAACTCCTGATCAAACACAGGAGGAATTAACCTGGACTGTGGCTTCTACCAGAGGGGAAGGTCTCTGGGCTGTTTCCCGACCCACAGGGTGAATCTGTGAGGTGAGCAAATCTGCCAATAAGTGCAGGACCCACCCAACATAGAGGACGAACTTTGTCACAACTGTTTTTTTGTTTCTACCGGTTGCGCACCTCCGCACATACCTCAGTGCACATAACAAAATTTATTCCGCACATGTGGATGGAAATAATTAGAGGAAACAATGGGTACCATGGATTTATATAGTGACATTATATTTTCTGTCTTATTATCTATCCCTTTCTTAATGGTTCCGAACATTGTGCAGCGGCAGTCAAAAAAGCTAACAATGAGCAGATGTTTTCAGTAAACAAGCCACAATGACTCTGAAATCTCTTTCCTGAGTGATAACAGCTAATTTACAACCCATCATTTTGTATCTATAGGTGGGATTATTTTTTCTAATGTACATTATTTTGCACTTATCAACATGGAATTTCATCTGGGTTTTTTTGCCCCATTGCCCAGTTTTCTGAGCTCCCTTGTAACTTCCTAGTCAGCTTTAGACTTAACTATCCTGAGTAATTTTGTGTCATCTGCAAACTTTTCCACCTCACTGTTTAGCCACTTTTCCATATCATTTATAAATATGTTGAACAGCACAGGTCCCAGTACAGATCCTTGGGGACCCTCTGCTATTTACCTCATTCCATTGTGAAAACTGATTAAAAGATAAGAAACAAATAATAGGAAAAAGCATCAGTTACTGATCCATGAGAGGACCTTCCCTCTTATTCCATGAGTGCTTAGTTTGCTTACAAGCCTTTGGTGTAGGTGCTTATCAGTGGCCCTCTGAAAGTCCAAGTACACTATATCGACTGGATCACCCTTGTCCATGTGCTTATTGACCCCCTCAAAGAATTCTAAAAGATTGGCGAGGCGTGATTTCTCTTTACAAAAGCCGTGTTGACTCTTATCCAACATGTCATGTTCATCTATGTCTCTGATAATTCTGTTCTTTATTATAGTTTCAACCACTTTTCCTGGTACTGAAGTTAGGCTTACCTGCCTCTAATTCCCAGGATCACCTCTCAAGCCTTTTTTAAAAATGACCATTACATCAGAGGCTGAGTTAAGTGATAGGTTACATACCATAGTTGTTAATTCTGCAGTTTCATATTTGAGTTCCTTCAGAACTCTTGGCTGGTCCTGGTGACTTATTACAGTTTCATTTTATCAGTTTGTTCCAAAACCTCTTTTACTGACATCTCAAGCTGGGATAGTTCCCCAGATTGGTCACCTAAAAAGAATGGCTTGAGTGTGGTGAAGACCAATGCAAAGTATTAATTTAGCTTGTCTGCAACAGCCTGGTCCTCTGAGTGCTCCTTTAGCAGCTCAATTGTTAGTGGCCCCACTGATAGTTTGGCAAACTTCCTGCTTCTGATGTTCTTTAAAGAAAAAAAAAAAAAAAGTTTTGTGTCTTTTGATAGTTGCTATTCAAATTCTTTTTTGGCCTGCCTAGTTATACTTTTACACTCAACTTGACAGAGTATGGGGGAGTGGTTTGAGCATTGGCCTGCTAAACCCAGGGTTATGAGTTCAGTCCTTGACGGGACCACTTAAGGATCTGGGGCAAAATCAGTACTTGGTCCTGCTAGCAGGGCCGGCTCCAGACCCCAGCGCGCCAAGCAGGCGCGTGGGGCGGCATTGTCCTGGCAGGGCGGCATTTGGCTCCGGCGGACCTTCCGCAGTCATGCCTGCGGGAGGTCCACCGGAGCCCCGGGAGAAGCGGACCTGCCGCAGGCATGACTGTGGAGGGTCCCCTCTTCCCGCGGCTCCGCTTGAGGTCCCGCAGGCATGACTGCGGCGGGCGCGCTGGTCCCGCAGCTCGGACGGAGCTCCCGCAGGCATGCCTGCGGATGCTGCACCAGAGCCGCGGGACCACGGGACTGCCCGCAGACACTTCTGCCCCGGCCGCGGGACCGGGGAAGGGCGGCGCGAGCGGCGCAGCGTGCAGCCCTGCTTGTGGCGGCGGAATTTCTAGAGCCGCCCCTGCCTGCTAGTGACATCAGGGAGTTAGACTCAATGACCTTCAATATGAGATAGGCATATTTCTCTATTTTCCTCAGTAGAATTTGACTTCCACTTTGGAAAGGATGGCTTTTCGTCTCTAGCTGCCTCTTTTACCCTGCTGGTTAGCTACAGTGGCATGTTTTTGGTCCTCTTACTTTTTTTTTTTTATTTTTAAGCAGGGAGGGGGGAATATATTTTGTTTGAGCCTCTATTATGGAGGTTTTAAATAGTTTCCATGTAGCTTGCAGGCATTTCACTCATATCCCTTTTAATTTCCTTTAACTAGCTTCATTATTTTTGTGTAGTTCCCCTTTTTGAAGTTAAATGCTACTGTGATGGGTTTCTTTGGTGTTCCTCCCCCTGCCCCACAAGGCTGTTAAATTTAATTACATTATGGTTGCTGTTACTCAGTGACTCAGCTGTATGCACCTCTGTGCTGCACTTAGGACTAAATCAAGAATTGCCTCTGCCCTTGTGGATTCCAGTTCTAGCTGCTCTAAGAAGTAGTAATTAATGATCTCTAGAAATTTTATATTTGCATCCTGTCCTGAGGTGACATGTACCCATTCAATATGGAAATAGTTGAAATCTCCCATTATTATTAGGTTTTCTGTTTTTGAACCCCTCTCTAATCTTCCTGAGCATTTCAGTCCCTGTCACTATCTGGTCAGGTGGTCAGTAGTATCTTCCCTTATTTTTCAATCATGGAATTTCTATCCATAGAGACTGTGTAGGTGGTGATGTAGATTTTCATTTCTTCCCATCCATCCCCACTCTGTTCCCATTAGTCTTCTTATGAATAGTGTCCCTAGCCTCTGTTTGCTGGAAGCTGGGAATGAGCAACAGGGGATAGATCATTTGATGATTACCTGTTCTATTCATTCTCTCTGGGGCACCTGGGTGCTGGCCACTGTTGGAAGACAGGATACTGGGCTAGATGGACCTTTGGTCTGACCCAGTAGAGTCATTCTTATGTTCTGTCCTGTCTAGCAAGGTATTGTGCCTGTTGTTATTCCACCAAGACACAGCCCACGCTTAATTCTCTGAACTAAGATTTCAAGAATACCAGTGGATGAAAAATGCCAGTAACTTTCTTTGTCACTTTGGTTTCTGAGTTATGTGCATGCTGGAATGAATTTCATATCAATATCCCACATCAATCTTATGGAATCAGAATATTTCCCGGTGGCTACATGCTTTCCTCTTGAATGACCGCACATCATCATTGGGTTCATTTGTAGTCCAATATCTTTTCATACTATGTTAGAGCTAACCTCATAGTCTTTTGTAAATAAAATAGAATTCATGGCTTTGCTTCACAAGGGATTGAAATGGCTCAGCCCTAACAGGTAACACTTCATACTGTTTTGTGTAATCAGTTGGTACTTTGCTTTTAAATGTACAGTAAATGATGTGTAACTGATGGGCAGTATAGAACTCTTACAGTTGTATGGAATGGGTAGGAGAACCCATTGTAGCCACTTTTTCCATGTTCTTGTTCCCAGCACTGTCATCCAGCATTTTGTTCCCTTCCATCCTACTTGTGACTCATAGTATTTTCAAGAAAGAAAAAAGTTGCTTGTATTTTATCTTTTTCTTTGATAAAGATATGTAATACTTTACAACTAGTAAGAAACAGAAATTACAGAATTTTACTCAAGCCATGCATTGATAAGGATTATAGTTGAAATAATGGTGGTTGAAATGGAATAACTGAAATAATGAGCTGTTAGTTTCCTCTTGGATCAGAGTAATTGGACATCCAACAGTAACAGTGGCTGAAGCTGATAATCTTTGTATTTTGTGGTATTCTTTGTATCTTCCAAATACAGTATAATTACCTTAATAGTTTGGATTTCAATTAGCATTCTATTGTCTCTCTTTTTATATATTAATAAAAACACTGGACTATTTTCAGATGAATAAAAGAAATAAATAGCTCAAACTGTGGATGTTCTGCTCCCTACAGTCTCAGACCTTAATTAAATTTGTGTATTGTAAATTTTACAGAGTACACTCAGATTATCTGAATTACAATAATGGTCTTCTGAAATTGCAAACTAGAACACTTATATAAAGAATAGGAATATGGAAGGGGAAATGCATCAATAAATGACTCCTTTGAGACAAGATCCTTGACAGAGAAATATATAATTTCCTATCCTACCATCACTGGAAACATATTTACCAAGATCTTGTCATAAAGATACAGTCCTTAGTTCATCTTGGAAGTAAACAGGAGGAGACAGCAAATATTGGCTTTTTTTTTTTGATAGCGGATGTTAAATGCTGACGTTAAGTTAATGTTGAATTAGCTAATTCTCATCTATTCTGTGATCACGTGAAAATATTTAGAAGTGACAAGGTTATAAACTTTGTAACCCTAACTCAATGTGACAGGGGACAGGAAATAACCTGGGGTCTCTTACTAGCACTCCCAAGTCACATCTTTTCCTAACTCCCCTTTAAGTGGGGAGTAAGACCTGATATCCATGGTGCTTAGTCAGATTCATTCTCTTTGTTTCCCATAAGAGTATTTGTTTGAATTTTAAACCATCTTGGTATATTTTCTAGTTGTCCCGCTGCTTAGCTATTCCAGAGGATGTACATATTAACTATCTACATTCTGTTTTGATTTTGTTTCTGTTGCCAGCCAGGTCTCTGGTGTTTTGTACTGAACTGCATGTAAGTGTCTGGACAGGAATTAAGTGCACCATCAAAGATTCTGTGTACTGCAAATAATTTGGTGCGTCATGATTTATTTTTCTTGGTGAATGTGAAGGACTTATTTAAATGACTGGGTGCAGTTTTGATTAAAAAAAAAAAAAGTCAAGTGTCTTGCCTTATGATTGTACGAATGTGGCATTGTCTCTCTCTCTCTCATATTCCTTACCCAACATTGCCAGAACAACCTGAACTTTGGAATTTCCTGTTTTTTGTTTTTTTTGTTTTTTTTTAGTGTTTGATCCTGCAAAAGGTTATTTCAACTATTTGGGTTATTGTCGCCAAAACCTGCCTCCTTTCTTCTAATATACTAAGCAAGTGATATCATCAGAGTACAACATTGGGAGCCAAGACCACCTAAATTCTATTTCCCTTTGTGGCACTGATTCTCTCTGTGAAATAGAAATAATAATAATAAGTAATAATAAAAAACTAGGGCTGTCAATTAATTGCAGTTAATTCACACAACTAACTCAAAAATTAATTGTGATTAAAAAGATTAATCATGATTAATTGCAGTTTTAATCGCACTGTTAAACAATAGAATACCAATTGAAATTTATTAAATTATTTTGGATGTTTTTCTACATTTTCACATGTATTGTATTCTGTGTTGTAATTGAAAGCAAATTGTGTATTATTTTTATTGCAAATATTTGCACTGTAAAAATGAAACAAAAGAAATAGTATTTTTCAATTCACCTCATAAAAGTACTGTATTGCAATCTTTGTTGTGAAAGTGCAATTTACAAATGTAGATTTTTTTTTTGGTTACCTAACTGTACTGAAAAACAAAACAATGTAAAACTTCAGAGCCTACAAATCCACTCAGTCCTACTTGTTGAGCCAATCGCTAAGACAAACAAGTTTGTTTGGATTTACAGGAGGTAATGTTCCCCTCTTCTTATTTATAATGTAATCAGAAAGTGAAAACAGGCATTCTCATGGCACTTTTGTAGCCAGCATTGCAAGCTATTTACGTGCCAGATATGCTAAACATTCGTATGCCCCTTCATGCTTCGGCCACCATTCCAGAGGACATGCTTCCATGCTGATGATGCTTGTTTAAAAAAATGTGTTAATTAAATTTGTGACTGAACTCCTTGGGGGAGAATTGTATATCCCCTGCTCTGTTTTACCTGCATTCTGCCATATATTTCATGTTATAGCAGTCTCGGATGATGACCCAGCACATATTGTTCATTGTAAGGACACTTTCACTGCAGATTTCACAAAACGCAAAGAAGGTACCAATGTGAGATTTCTAAAGATAGCTATAGCACTCGGCCCAAGGTTTAAGAATCTGAAGTGCCTTCCAAAATCTGAGAGGGAAGAGGTGTGGAGCATGCTTTCAGAAGTCTTAAAAGAGCAACACTCTGATGCAGAAACTACTGAACCCAAACCACCAAAAAAGAAAATCAACCTTCTGCTGGTGGCATCTGACTCAGGGCAGGTCTACACTACGGGGGGAAATCGATATAAGATACTTCGACTTCAGCTACGTTATTCACTTAGCTGAAGTTGCGTATCTTATATCGAATTACCTACTGTCCTCATGGCACGGGATCGATGTCCACGGCTCCCCATGTCAACTCCGCTACCGCCGTTCGGGTTGGTGGAGTTACGGAGTCGACGGGAGCGCGTTCGGGGATCGATACATCGCGTCTAGATGAGACGCGATATATCGATCCCCGAGAAATCAATTGCTACCCGCCAATACGGCGGGTAGTGAAGACGTACCCTAAGATAATGAAAATGAGCATGCGTCAGTCTGCACTGCTTTGGATGGTTATCGAGCAGAACCTGTCATCAGCATGGACACATGTCCACTGGAATGGTGGTTGAAGCATGAAGGCACATATGAATCTTAAGTGCATCTGGTATGTAAATATCTTGTGACGCCGGCTACAACAGTGCCATCAGAACACCCGTTCTCACTTTCAGGTAACATTGTAAACAAAAGGCGGGCAGCATTATCTCCTGCAAATGTAAACCAACTTGTTTGTCTGAGCGATTGTCTGAAAAAGAAATAGGACTGAGTGGACTTGCAGGCTCTTAAAATGTTATGTTTTTATTTTTGAATGCAGTTATTTTTGTACGTAATTCTACATTTGTAAGTTCAACTTTCATGATAAAGGGATTGCATTGCAGTATTTGTATTAGGTGAATTGAAAAATACTACTTCTATTGTTTTATAGAGTGCAATACTTGTAATCAAAAATAAAGTGAGCACTGTACACTTTGTATTCTGTGTTTGTACACCTCTACCCCAATATAATGTGGTCCTCAGGAGACAAAAAATCTTACCGTGTTATAGGTGAGACCACATTATATCAAACTTGCTTTGCCCCCCCCCCCAAATCCTTGTTCCTTGACTGCCCCCTCCAGAGACCCTCTGTCCCCTGACTGGTCCAATTCCTATCCCCCCCCACTCTTCCCCCCCCCCACCCCCTGACAGCCACTCTGGGACTCCGGGACCCCCAAAAGTTCCCATTCCACAGCTCCTGCCCCCAGACTGCCCCCTCTGCCCCTTATCGAACCCCTAAGCCCCAGCCTGGCCTAGCACCCTTAACACGAGAGCTTTACCGCATTGTATGCGAACCCGCGTTATATCGGGTCGCGTTATATCGGGATAGAGGTGTAATTTAAATCAATAAATTGATAATGTAGAAAACATCCACAAATATTTAAATAAATGGTATTCTATTATTGTTTAACAATGCAATTAATCACGATTAATTTTTTAAATCACTTGACAGCCCTAAAAAAAAAAAACCTTGTCAAGCAGGTGAGCATTAATTAGTGGATAGGCCCTTTAATATCTTCATCCAGAGATCTCATGGCATTTTACAAGGGTATGTATTAATTCCATTCTGTAAATGACGCAACTGTTGTACTGAGAAGCTAATTGACTTGGCTGAAATCAAACAGTTTTATCAGGGCCTCCTAATGGTCGAAGCCCACAGTAGAGGTGGGGTCATAGTCAAGAATCACCCCAGAGGTGAGGCTAGAGTCAGAGTTAGAAGCCACATCAAGGGTTAAACCAAAGTCAGAGCCAGAAGTCACACCAGGGGTCAAAGCCAGTGTCAGAGTTGCGCCAAGCGGCAATACTGGAGTTAGCGCGAGGGAGTAGGAACGATGTGAGGAATGGGAGTGAGGAATGGGAGCAAGGAGGGAAAAGCCAATGAGGAGGCAGGAACTTGGTCTCAGAGATCTGGTCAGCAGCAGGCCTAGACACTAGTTTCTCAGACAAGGGGTGTGGCAGGAACAGGAAGCTTTATGGAGAGGTGACAAGTCAGGAGTCTTCTGTTAGTCAGCAGATCCTGATGAGTCAGTGGGTAGCATTACCAGGTGTCTAGTTTTCGACCAGAACGCCAAGTCGAAAAGGGACCCTAGCGGCTCGGGTCAGCACCGCTGACCAGGCCATTAAAAGTCCGGTTGGAAGCTCAGCGGGACAAGGCAGGCTCCCTGCCTGCCCAGGCCCCGCGCCACTCCTGGAAGCAGCGGTATGTCCCCCCTCCAGCTCCTGCATGCAGGGGCAGCCATGGGGGCTCTGCATGCTGCCCCTGCCCCAAGCGCCAGCTCTGCAGCTTCTATTGGCTGGGAACCACAGCCAATGGGAGCTGTGGGGACAGCGCCTGCAGACGGGGTAGCATGCAGAGCCACCTGGCCATGCCTCTGCATAGGAGCCAGAGGGGGGACAAGCTGCTGCTTCCAGGGACTGCTTGAGGTAAGCGCTTCCAAGAGCCTGTACCCCTGACCTCCTCCCACGCCCCAGCCTTTCTCCACAAGTAGTTCCTTTTGAAATCAGTGGGACTCTTTGATTAGTTTATGAAGTAAGGTGCTCCTCATTGCAGATAAATTTACCAGAGCACTGTCCTTAAAAGTTCAGTTTTTGTTTTGTAATTTGTTTTGTAGTATTTTAAAAAAGCTCCCAGGAACCAGCCTTACTTCCACTCTCCTGTGTGGTAGAGTCTTCATAACCCCAACAAGGCTGGGCCCAGGATTCCTGCAGGGCTCGACCCCCAACCTTGTTGTGGTCACTTAGGGCAGGGGCTAGGGTGTTCCCACTCTGGGGTGCTCTCTCTGCACTGGATGCTTCCCTGACCCACTGATCATTATGTACAGTTCAAAGCAAACACAATTTATTAAACAGCAATCAATTTTAAAAAATAAAGAAAAAAGAGGAAAGTTTAAAGGAAAACACACAACCCCGCTCTGTGTACGGGGACATTGCAACCAGCGTCTCTGGAATGTAAGGGAAGTTCAATCTGTTCCTCACAAGTCCCAGGCCTCCTTCTCAGGCCCTGGCTGTGCTGCAGGGATGTTGCGGGTTGGACACTTGCTTTGATGGTGGCTACATGCCCTCAGGCTTTAGGTGACTGGACCCTTCTTCTCAGCATTGCCCCCACCCTGTTGGGGTTACGATCCCCCTCCAAGTCTGGCCTACAAGGCATCTTAGAATTGGACCCTGAGTTTACAACAGTTAAGGTTACCCCAAAGTAGTTAATGAATTTAGATAATTATTTGTGCTTCATTGTCTCAAAAAGAGAAACTGATTTTAAAAAGATAAATGTGGCAAGTTACATGTTTATTAAATGAACCAATTCCTTTCTATATTTAACATACCGCACAATTTATGTGAGCAAAACATTTCCCTCTTAATGCCACATTAGCAAGATATGAGTACTTGAAACGTACAGAAAAAAATGACTAATGATCTCAGCACTAACTGCCATATTATGAAAATCCTTGTCCATAGCATCAGAGGCCCTGATTCTAGTCCCAGTTTGATGAATGATTCACTGGGTCAGATGCTGTGGGTCTTGGACCAATGCCTGCAGGGTTGACGAGTGAGAGGGTGCAGGACGGGGCTGGAGCTGAGGGGTTTGGAGTATGGGAGGGAGCTCCATGCTGAGGCAGAGGGGTTGGGGTGTGGGCTCTGGGCTGGGGGTGCGGGTTCCAGGGTAGGGCCAGAAATAAGGGTTCAGGGTATGGAAGGAGGAAATCAGGGCCGTGGCAGGGGATTTGGGTATAGGGGTGTGTGAGGGCTCTGACTGGGGGTGCAGACTTTGGGGTGGGGGTGGGGCTAAGAGGTTAGCGGTGTAGGAGGGTGCTCTGGGCTGGGACCAAGGGGTTCGGAAGGCAGAAGGGTGAAATCTTAGATGGGGGCATCTCCCTGTGCTGGGCCCGCTGCCTAGGGTCCCCCTCACTCACCACAGCTGCTCACTGCACCTGGTTCCAGACAGCTCCAGCTCCACTCTGCCTCAACACTGCTTCTGCTCTGCCTCCAGCTCCTCTGGCTCTGGTTGCTACAGCTCTCCTCCCAGCACAGGTCTGCTCTGTGGGCTGCCTCTGTGACTCTGCTCCCAGCACTGACCTGCTTCCTGGGCTGCTTTTCTGGCTCCTCCGGATGGCACGGTTCTGTTCCCCAACTCAGCTTGGCCCAACTCTGACCCTTGCAATTCTGGCTCACATAAATGACGGGACCCTGCCCTGGCCTCCTGATTAGCCTGCCCGCCCTGTCAATCAGACTGACCTGGAGCATTGGCCTCTCCCCATTGTTCCTGGGGACTGTCACTCTGTGTCCTGATTTCCCATTGACCCTTCCCCTTTCTTTTGGTACTAGGAGCTAAACAACCAAAGCACCCCCACTGAGTTTTAGTAAGGGGACAACAGTCGCCTTACACCTGCAAAAACTAAGAGCCATGTTTCAACTAAGAAAATATGTCTGTCTTGTTGGTTGGAGAGTAATTGCAGAGACAGCAAGGTGTACAACTGGCAATGTCTGCTATTTAAATGTCAGTAAAGGAAATGGTTGAGACATATGTGAGGAAGATTCCACAGATCAGTATGAAATTAGAACATCAGCAGTTAGGTCTCTCTATTTTTACAAAACAATAAAGGCAAAGGTCTCAAAACCATGTTACAGTCAAAACAAGTTCTAAATCAAGAACCTTGGATGGTAAGTAAATGCCATTTAAATTCTACAACTATAACTCCAGATACTCCAAGCCTACAAGTGATATATCATCAAAACATAACCAAGCACTGCATTTCTAAATTAACACACAGTAAAACATATCATTTTGTTCCTGTGGCTCTTGTAAGACTACAACATTTAAATTAAGTATATGTACCACTTATATATACCATGTCTTTTATTATTTAAGGTATTCAGTAGAGATGGATTGAGATGGATTGAGATAAATTTTCAGTTCATCTGAACCTGAACACTATATTAGGGTCCTGAGGTGGGAAAATGTGCATACCTTAGCTTTGTGTACCTCCAAACTAGAAGGTGCCACCATTTGGTGGCATCCAGTACTGTGGCCAAAAATGACCTTTCTAGGAGTTGGCTCCTTGACAGAGAATTCTGATTGGCTCAACCAACATTTTTACAAGTTGCCTTTCAGAGAGAGTTCTTGCAGAAAAAATGTTGGCGCGCTTACACCACTGTTAGAGCGACACAAAGCTGCCTGTTGAAGGATCTGGGTCACTACCTTCAAAACACTTGCTTCCCATAGGGATGTAAAAGGTTAAACGGATAACCGGTAAGCATTAGACTTGCCATTAACCAACCGTAACCATTAACCCTGGAGGCCCTGCGCCAGCCGGAGTGATCCCACCCCCAGCCACACCGGGCCAGAGCGGCCCCAGTGCTGGGCCAGCCAGCCCCACGGGGCGGCACCCCACCCCCAGCTGGGCCGGACGGAGGGGCCCCAGCCCTGGTTGCACCATGTTGGCCAGACGGAGTGACCCTGGCCGCGCTGCGCCGGCTGGCCGGAGGGACCTGGGTTAACAGTTAACCAGTTAAATGATATAATTTTAATCATTTAACTGTTTAACATTTTTAACTGATATTTACATCCCTAGTTTCCCAGATTTCCCAGGAAAATGCTACTGTGAGCTGTAGTGTGCCACGTGAAGTTTCAAGGGGTTTGGTTTCTCTCTATAGAGTACAGAAGTTGCGTGAGGGAGCTTCATATTCCACCTTCTAGAAACTAACTTAAAAACTTACCTATGGGATGCCCAAGAAAACTACAAGCCATATATAATTCCAGCCTCCCCATTGTGAAAGCTATATGTTTCAAAAGTAGTAGAAGTGCAAGGAGCAGAAAATACAGTAATGTAGGCAAAAAGAGGCATTGAAAACATGCTAGCTATCATCCCATAGGATGGAGAATCTGAAGCACAAAGGTCTTTTGTGGTTCAGAAATCTGTTCATGTTAGTCATTCAGTTGTCAATTAAGCTAGTAAATAGCTTTTGAAGACTGTCAGTTTTTAACAAGTTTTATCATCCACAGAATTTCTGTAAATATGTCTGAATGTATTTAATGCTGTTTTGTTCTATTATGAACAGCAGTTAAGATTAGCAAAAAGAAAATCACACAAAAATGTAAGCAGCCTTGTGACTATTTGAGGCTAAATGCCTTCCCTTCCCCTACAAACCAAAGAATGTATTATTTATATACTTTCAGAGATTCAGCTTTGTTGATAGTGTGTTCTTGTTCTCTACAGCCTACTTAAAGTTACCACAAAGCTTTCTGGGGCAGACAAGTTCATTTTGGATTTTGCACTGAAAAGATGTCTTCTCTCTCTTGCCTCCATCAAATTGTTTTTATCACAAATCTCATTGGGCTAGAAAACCTGCAGGAGATGGTCTGGCAAAGGAAATCTGTCTGAGGCTCTCTTTACAGAATTTCCCTAATTTACTTGGGTGGGGAGAAGGGTGGATTTTGCTTTCCTCTGCCTGGTAAAATGGTCTGTGGTTCTGCCCCTGAACCCTCTGCTGGGATCAATGGTAATCCACCTGTGGTGCAGGCATTTCTTCACACTAGCTTTGAGGCCACTGGCCTATACCCCATTTCTCCCCTTGCCACATTTAGTTGGGATTCTAAGTTTTTTGGTGGGTAGGGGATCTCTCTCTCTTTGTGCATGTACAGTGCCTAGCACAGTGGGACCCGAATCTTGGCTTGGTGCCTGTAGGGCCTACGATAGTACAAAAGATGATAAAAGCTACCGTTGGAATCCCTCTGAATGCAATACAACCTGAGGTAAAGGGATTGGGGGCAGACAGGGCCGACCCTAACTTTTTTGCTGCCCCGAACAAAAGAAAAAAAAAGAGCGCCGCCCTGCGGTAAAACCCCTCCCGTGAGCGCTGCCCCCCCGAGCGCCATGCCGCCGGAGTCCCCTCACCCCCCGAGCGCCGCCCGGATGAAACAAAACCAAACAAACCAAAAAAACCCCTTCAGCGCCGCCTGGCCGAACCAAAAAAAAAAACCCGCGCGCTGCCCCGCCCCAATCAGGTGCTTGGTCAGCTGGTGCCTGGGGACAAAGGGCATGGCTGAACACAGAGTTCTCATGCTGGTGGCCTTTGCCTTCAATGGACTGCCCAATAGCCATGGATTTAGATGAATTTTCTGCCCTTTCCATGGGGAAGTGGACCCTGTCTTCCCAATAGAAGAATTGAAAGGAAACTGCAAGCCTGAACTCAATTTCCCAGCACCTATGAGGGTATGTCTACACTACAAGACTATTTTGAATCAACTTAAGTCGAATTTGTGGAATCGACCTTACGAAGTCGAATTTGTGTATCCACACTAAAAACACTAATTCGACTTTGTGAGTCCACATTAACGGGGCAAGCGTCGACTTTGGAAGCGGTGCACTGTGGGAAGCTATCCCACAGTCCCTGCACTCCCCGCTGCCCATTGGAATTCTGGGTATAGCCCCCAATGCCTGCTGGGGGGAAACTGTGTCGAGGGTGGTCCTTGGTAACTGTCAGCATTCAATCGTCACTCCCGCCGGCGGGAAATCAGTTCGCGCACTTTTCCTGTTATAAGTGACAGCGCGGACGCCACAGCACTCCACTGCGATCATGGAGCCCGCTGCGATCATCGCTGCACTTATGGCCGTTGTCAACTCCTCGCACCTTATCGTACACCTCTTCAACAGTCAGATGCTGAGAAATCGGGCGAGGAGGCAACGGCAGCGCGGTGAAGAGATGAAGTCTCAGACTGGCACAGACCTCTCAGAAAGTACGGGACGCTGCGCCGTGGAGATCATAGTGGCACTGGGTCATGTTCATGCTATGGGACGGTGATTCTGGGCCCGGGAAACAAGCACGGACTGGTGGGACCGCATAGTGCTGCAGGTCCGGGATGAATCACAGTGGCTGCGAAACTTCAGGATGCGTAAGGGCACTTTCCTTGAACTGTGTGACTTGCTGTCCCCTGCCCTGAAGCGCCAGGACACCTGGATGCGAGCAGCCCTGACTGTGCAGAAGCGAGTGGCCATAGCCCTCTGGAAACTTGCCACGCCAGACAGCTACCGGTCAGTAGCGAACCACTTTGGCGTGGGCAAATCTACCGTGGGGGTTGCTGTGATGCAAGTAGCCAACGCAATCGTTGAACTCCTGCTCTCGAAGGTAGTGACCCTGGGAAACGTCCAGGTCATCATAGCTGGCTTCGCCGCGATGGGATTCCCAAACTGCGGTGGGGCTATAGATGGGACTCACATCCCTATCCTGGGACCGGACTACCAGGCCAGCCAGTACATTAACCGAAAGGGCTACTTTTCAATGGTGCTGCAAGCACTGGTGGACCATAGGGGACGCTTTACCAACATCAACGTCGGGTGGCCGGGCAAGGTTCATGACGCGCGTGTGTTCAGGAACTCTGGTCTGTTTAAACGCCTCCAGGCAGGTAGTTTCTTCCCGGACCACAAAATAACTGTTGGGGATGTGCAGATGCCTACAGTGATCCTCGGGGACCCGGCCTACCCGCTAATGCCCTGGCTCATGAAGCCCTATACAGGCACCTTGGACAGTGAGAAGGAACTCTTCAACTACCCGCTGAGCAAGTGCAGAATGGTGGTGGAGTGTGCTTTCGGACGTCTCAAGGGGAGATGGCGGAGCTTACTGACTCGCTCGGATCTCAGCGAAAACAATATCCCCATTGTTATTGCAGCTTGCTGTGTGCTCCACAATCTCTGTGAGAGCAAGGGGGAGACCTTTATGGCGGGATGGGAGGTTGAGGCAAATCTCCTGGCTGCTGATTATGCTCAGCCAGACACCCGTGCCATTAGAAGATCCCAGCGGGAAGCGCTGTGCATCCGGGAGGCTTTGAAAGCTAGGTTCCTCAGAGAGCAGCATAACCTATGACTGTCCAGTTGCTTTACAGAGAAGCTGAACTTGCCCCTGTTTCTTTACCCAGTTACTGCTGACTCTCCTCTGCAGTTTCATACCCCGTTCACCCACTTCCAACACACGTGTAAAAGTAAAGTTAATGGAGCATTGTTATTTAAAAACCTTTTCTTTAATAATGATTTCGCGTCAAAGGTTTGAAACAGAGATGTGGACTGTGGTGGGTAGGGTGTGCAGTGATGTAGAGACCGCTTCTAGACTCTAGGAATGACAGGCTACTGCTCCTACAGCGGTCTCTGGGGGGAGGACGGTTACAGGTGGGTGTGCAGGAAGGGGTGAGGGGTGTAGGCTTTGGGACGGAGTTTGGGTGCAGCCTCTGGGCTGGGGGTGGGGGCGTAGGAAGGGGTGAGGGGTGTGTGGGAAGGGGGAGGAGGCGTAGGGGGTTGCGTGCTGTGGCTGGGGCTGAGGGTTTGGGGCATTGTAGAGGCTCAGGGCTACGGTAGAAGGGCAGGGTGAGGGCAACCTGCCTTGCCATTTGTGGATGGCAGGCGCTAGGACCCTGGGGCAGCAGACAGCATTTCTGCCGGTAGCCGCTCTACTGTCAGGTAGGGACGCAGCGCGGGGGAGGGGGGGAAAGAGACGACACGCTGGGGGAGGGGTGGCAGGTGGGCGCTGGGACCGGCTCCAGGCAGGGAATTGACGGGGCGGGGGGAGACCCGCGTGGGCCAGGGCCCGATCCAGGCTGGGCCGGGGGAGAGACCCACCTCCAAGTATACCTGGAGCAGGGCACCTGCCGCCTATGAACAGAACATTAAAAACACCTCACAGACTGACCAGGGTGCCTAGTGACTGCACTCAGTGAGTAACCTGCTGTTGATCCTGCCCCCATGTCTGTACCCTGTTCATGGTGAATGTCCTATGCAATTACCAAACCCCTCTCCCCCCTTCACAGAAAGTCTTCAGCAAACAAACATGACAGAAACAGTAATTAACAGCAAACTACTTTTAATACTCGACAACACAGTAAAGGTGAGAACTTTTCAAAATCTAGGGACTGTGAACTTTTGGGTAATTTAGCAGTCCGCTTTGGTGCAGTGACAGTTTTCACGGCCCTTGGTGCCCCTCCTTCTTGTTATTCTGGGTGAGGTGGGTATTGGAGTGTGTGGCGGGGGAGGGCGGTTGCAGACACAGTGCAGGGGGGCTCTGTCCTCCTGCCTGCGGTCCTGCAGAACATCGACAAGGCGCCTGAGCGTGTCCGTTTGCTCCCTCAGTAGTCCAAGCAGCGTTTGAGTCGCCTGCTGGTCCTCCTGACGCCATCTGTCCTCCCGTTCGCTTTGTGAGCGCTGCTGCTGTGTGAGGTTCTCCCTCCACTGGCTCTGCTGGTCCGCCTCTGCTCTGGAGCAGCCCATAAGTTCAGCAAACATCTCGTCCCGTGTTCTTTTCTTACGCCACCTATTCTGAGCCAGCCTCTGTGAGGGGCATGGTGGAGCAGGTCGGGATACTGTTGAAGCTGTGTGATGGGGAAAAGGGAGTGAATTGCTTACAAAGATACATTTTCTCAGAAATGAAACATAGTCTACTCATTGTCTGTGAACCAGACTATGGATGGCACCTATCTCATGCTCACTCACTCAGGGAAAGTTCGATTTCTCTGCATTCGCTTTCATTGCCTGGGGTATTGCACTGCAGACCAGACAAGTGGGGCAGGAAAGCTGAATCCGTGGAGCAGCCAGGCATGGTAAGCCAAAGGCTTTTGGCTGCTTAAAAGTCAATGTCCAGCTCTGTCCTCTTGCTGCAGGCAATCCTGAAAGCATAAACTCTTACCCCCTCGCGGTTTTCCCTTGCAAAAGATCCCTGTATGCTGCCACTCTGTAGCCTCCAGCACGTGGCTCTAAAGTGACGCTTCTTGTTGTTCTAAGGAACAGTGAAGCACTACCAATAGTAATAGTACACAAATTACTCTACTTACATGCAGGAGTCTGCACGCGAGATCATCCTGAGGAGGGTGTCACAGAGAGAGAGAGCGCTCATGCTGAATGAAAGCCAGCACAAGCCAGGGCCCTATGCTGCGATGCTCGTCAAGGCACTGGTCCCGGAGTACCAGCTGAGAGCGTGGCGCGGAAAAGTGTGCTACCTCGGAGCACCCAATAAGCCAGCTCTCCCCAGGAACCTCCTCCATAGGCTTTTTGACTACCTCCAGGAGAGCTTCCTGGAGATCTCCGCGGAAGATACCTGTTCCATTCCCCTGTATATAGACCTTCTGTTCGCCTAGTCTATTTTCCTGTTCTTTTAAGAAATAAATGTTAACATGTTTAAAGCACTTACCCACTGATCCTTCTCCTGATTCAGGGTCTGTGGTAACGGCTGCGGAGGGTTGGTAGGGGATCTCAGTGAGGCTGATGAAGAGATCCTGGCTGTCGGGGAAATCAGTGTTGGAAGCGCTGTCGACTGCCTCCCCCTCCTCATCTCCTTCCTCATCTTCCCCATCTGCGAACATCGACGAGGAACTGGCCGTCGACACTATCCCTTCGTCAGAGTCCACGCACACTGGTGGGGCAGTGGTGGCAGACCCACCGAGAATGGCATGCAGTGCCTCGTAGAAGCGGCATGTCTGGGGCTGGGCTCCGGAGCGTCCGTTTGTCGCTTTGATTTTATGGTAGTCTTGTCTCAGCTCCTTGACTTTCACGCGGCACTGCATTGCATCCCGGCTATATACTCTGTCTATCATGGCTTTGGAGACCTTCTCGTAGGTCTTCGCATTCCGTTTGCTGGAGTGCAGCTCCGACAGCACAGACTCATCGCCCCACACACCGATCAGATACAAGACTTCCCGGTCAGTCCATGCTGGGGACCTCTTTCTAGTCTGAGATTGCATGGATTCCTCTGCTGGAGAGCTCTGCATCGTTGCCGGTGCTGCTGAGCTCGCCCCGATGTCCAACCAGGACATGAGATTCAAAGTGCCCAGACAGGAAAAGGAATTCAAATTTTCCCGGGTCGTTTCCTGTGTGGCTGGTCAGAGCATCCAAGCTCGGACTGCTGTCCAGAGCGTCAACAGAGTGGTGCACTGTGGGATAGCTCCCGGAGCTACTAAGTTCGATTTGCATCCACACCTAGCCTAATTCGACATAGCCATGTCGAATTTAGCGCTACTACCCTCGTCGGGGAGGAGTACAGAATTCAAACTAAAGAGCCCTCTATGTCGAATTAAATGGCTTCCTGGTGTGGACGGGTGCGCAGTTAATTCGAATTAACGCTGCTAAATTCGAATTAAAGTCCTAGTGTGGACCAGGCCTGAGGGAATGTAGCTATGCAGTTATGTAGCTGCCTAGGATTATAGCATTATAACCAGTTGCTGCAGTTTGCCTTTAGTGTTTGAAGTCCCTGTGTAGCTGCTAACAAAATATTTTTAAAATCTTTGGAGCTACACAAAACATAACACTATGTAGAATATGTACAAAGCTGACTTTAGCATTTCTAGGCTTGTGAAACAATTTACCATGCCCTCCGCCACCCCAGTTCCTGTCCCCTATAATTTTGTAGTTCCCTTTGGTAACTTATTTCACAAGGCTGCAAATGCATTGCTTTCCAAACTGTTTATATATTTGCCCCAAAGCAACCTTTCCCTGGAATTAGCTGAATGGCTCCAAAGAACTTTGAACTGCAAACACGCTTTTATGTTCAGAGAATGGGAAACGTGTAACTGAAAATGATGTACAGTTCTCCCCACGCTTTTAAATATGTTGTGCAGAAGCTTTGTAACCTCAGTTACCCACTATCTGGATATGCAGGCCAAAAAGGGAGTTGGTTTAACCCTAAAAAGATTACTTGAATTGGTCCCGAAAACACTTTACAAAGAGCCACATGGAAAACATATTTGTATTACATTAGTGCCCAGAGAGCCCAGTCAAGATCAGGAACCCATTGTGGTAGACACTGAATAGACACATGGTATCAGAAGATTCCTACCCCACAGAGCTTATAAGCTAAATATGGACAAAAGGTGGGAGAAAGGAAATATTATTCTCCCTTCTTTACAGATGGGAAACTGGGGTACAGAGAGATTAAGTGATTTGCTTAAGATCACCCAGTGAGTCTGTGTGGCAGAGCTGGGAATTGAGCCCATTTTTCCTGAGTTCCCGATAGGTTCCTTTGTTTTAACCGTCTTTCCCCTGTTGAGTTTTTAAGCAAGAAGGGGATGATAGGAAAACACGTGCAGTCTTTCTTTTGATCCTAGCATCTCATCAGGTTTCAGGCTGCAAGGCGATCCTCATTCTTGCATTCACATACCTGTCTGTTGTCTGGTATTGTACCTATTGGAAGCCCGCCCATTGCTAAAGGATCTCCCCCCCCCCCCCAGCCTAAGGGGAGGATCTACAGGACCTCAAAACCCAACTGAGTTCGGGGGACAACTAATAAAAGAACAGGGACAGGAGTGCGGTCAGAGGGTCAAAGAAGGGAGCCTGTAACTCGCTTGTGCTCTTTGCAGTTTTAGTGTGGACATTGTTAAATTGAACATAAACAGTATTTAATTAAAGTAGTTCCTGTGGGTTTTTAGTTCTGTTTTTTCAGTTTCTTTCTTCTTCTCCTTTTCAGATGAACAATGTATGTTCTATTTAATACAAAGATATTTAGGAACCGAACAAGAGGAAGTAAGTCAATGATCTGAGTCCTGCCAATGTTCAGCCAGCAAAATAGGAAGCTGTATGCATTAAAACGTTGAATGAGCCTCTGCATTTCTACATCACTTCTCTCCCTGGTGAGCTGTGCCTTGGCATTGCCTCCAGGGGGATTTGTCTGCCCCTCCCCCTTCAGTCAAAGAGCAAAAGGGCTGCAATGGTAACCCACAGCAAATTGGATTAAAAATAACAGCACAAAAGAGGAGAGTGTGTGTGTGTTTGGAAAGGGGAGAGGAAGGATTATGTTCTCTCAATGATGCACCGGGATCTGTGTGTCTAGCTCCCATTCCAGAAAATGAGTTACCCATATAGGAGCTTGATCCTCCAGGGTGCTGAGCACTATGGCCCCAATCTAGCAAAGCACTTAAGCATGTGCTTAATTTAAAAAATGTGAGTAGTCCCATAGAGTTTGTAGCATCGAAGCTAGAATGCTCAGCACCTTGCAAGATCCAGCCTGATAGCCCCCTGGTGGTGAGTGATGAATAGGCCCTGAGTCATTGATGAAGAAATTTGATTGCATTGAAGACACTTTATTTACCAAAAGAAAAGGCTTGGATTTATTCTTCTTACCAGTCATACCTGAGCACGGAGTATTCTGTATCCATCTGTCCTGCTGTTCTCTAACCGCTTTTCTTTTTTCCTCCCCACATGGACCGCTATAACTTCAGACCACTGGGTCCTCGGTACTGTGGGGTAGGGTTATACCCTAAAGTTCATTTCTACCCCACCCTCCTTCCCTGTCCCTCTTCAGGGACCCTTCTCATGAGAGTCTACTCTTTGTCACACAAGCCATAATTAAAAGGTGGAACTCATTGCTGCAGGAAGTTGTTTCGGCCAAGAATTTAGCAAGATTCAGCAAGGGCTTGAACATTTATATAGATAATATCCAGAATTACAACAAAATATTAATAAAAATGTTTTTGAAAGAAGAAAAAAACTTTGACTGAGGGTTTATGCCAGTCTCTTAACTGTTAGGGGTTAAGAGAAGGTTTCACGGAGGAACAAATTATCTCACATATGGCTCACCACCGAGTTTCTTTCAGTTTCTTCTATAGTATGCATGCTGGATACTGGACTAGATGGAACAAGACCCAGTATGGCAATTCCTATGTTCTAATTGGAGTTTAACACTTATAAACAGAAGCCTTTCCCTGCCCTGTGTTGGCCCTTATTTGCTGCCCCTTTTGTTTCTGACACTCCCTTCTCACATTGTTGGGGGGGCTTAAACTACTGATGACTATCTTCTGTGCTATCAAGTGTTTTACTAAGCCAAGGATGCTATCCAGTTTTCCTGTGTAAGGAAAACAAACTCCTCCATATTTAAGCCACAATCCAAATTTCTGAGGCTTGCATTTAGTTGGCACTCTTTCAACCCAATCAGTGCATGATTACCATATGAAGGGAGGGGACCTTGCTGAAGGAGCTAAATTTACATTATGCCATGGGGAAATGTCTCCTACCCCCACCTTGTTGGGGGGGTTTTAAGTGATAGGAAAGCATTATATCAGCAATGGATTCTTTCCAGTTCCAATTTCCTGTCCATCTTTTATTAATTTTAATTAATACCAAGCTGATACTTTGGAACTTGGAACTTAAGACTTTATCTAAGGGCTAAGTTCTGACCTCTGCTAAAACTTTAGTGGAGTTGCATGTGTATTGTGCCTTGAGGAAAGTTTTTTTTTTTCTCTCTCTCTCAGTATTGCTGGATTCTGTTTTAAGAGGGTGAGAAAGGATTTGCTAGCAGTCTATATAGCTATGATTTTTTTTTCTGCCAAAGCTTAGTTTTTTCTGTCATGATTGTAATGAAACCTGTTCTCACCTGGATTTCTTACTAAGGGTACGTCCAGACTACCCGCCTTATCGGCGGGTAGCGATCGATTTCTCGGGGATCGATATATCGCGTCTCATCTAGACGCGATATATCAATCCCCGAACGCGCCCACCCCGTCGACTCCGGAACTCCACCAGCGCGAACGGCGGTAGCGGAGTCGACGGGGGAGCCGCGGACGTCGATCCCGCACCGTGAGGACCCAAGGTCAATCGATCTGAGATATTTCGACTTCAGCTACGCTATTCACGTAGCTGAAGTTGCGTATCTTAGATCGATCCCTCCCGCCCCGAGTGTAGACCAGCCCTAAAATACAACAAAAGTCCTTTTTGTAATACAGGAGAAATGAGGCTAGCGTGGGGTCTTTCAACTACATTGTGACATCTAATGGTTGGTAAGGATAATTGCAGGTGGTTTGGGGGTTGTTTGGTTTGTGTTTATGGGGCTATAGCAAATCTATCCTGGACCCACTATCCCTTTTTAAAATGTAGTGATCTGAATGTTACACCTCTGCCTCATTCTGAAAGGGGACATTTATTTGTCTGTTTAACTAACAACTAACTTAAAAATGTGTAAGTGCTATCAGAAAGATATCATATTTACCTTTTCATTAATTGTTAATAATGCCCACAGAGTAGCATCTCGAGTGTAGCTATTGTTGTATCATCGAATTATATCCATATATTTATTGGAGACCTTTAACATTTTTATAAAAATCTCTTTTCTCCCTCTCTTTACTACTTGTATTAGGTACTAAGGCAGCCACAGAATATGCAAATGGCATCTATGACATTGTGTCACCTGCTCCATCAGTATATTTGGGCACATTCCAAATTTTGCATCTGCTAGAAGACCTGAAGATGGCACTAGAAATGCTAGAGGATCCTCAAGACAGAGAAGCATTACGGAATCAGATACCGGGGGATACAGCAAGATGTATACGGGAGTGGCTGGAGGAAAACCTGGTGAGTCGTCATGGACAACTTTTCTATCTGATTGGGGAATAACATTGACTGCCGTATCTCATGGTTCAATTCTTTTAGTAATGAAATCAAGCTGCAGCAATCTACTCAAGTTTTAGCCCTTAGAACACTTAGTGGACTTCAGCTGTCTGTACTGGACTAGCATAGCTGGGGGTCGAAGGTCTCATTTTATGGTGGGAGGAGGAGGATGGAGAGAAGGAGGTGGAAAGGAAAGTTTAAAAGTGCTGCCTCTCCTTCCATGCCCTTTCTGTTCCCCTCATCTGGAGAAAAGCAATTGAATCAGGGGATTTGTAACCAGATACAGAACCTTTCACCTCTAGTCCCTGGTTCAGAATGTGACTGTATGCAGTGGCATGTGCTTCTGAGGCAGCTAATATGGAAAGGATTAAAGGGATCTCATATGCTCCTAGCCTTCTACATTGTGTTGTCCCCACTCAGGGGTATCCTCACTCTCCAAAGTACCCCTTGGGTTTATTAAGAGAGGAGAGCAGTGAGCATAGCAGAGAGATTCACTGTTTGCTCCTGTTGCACCAGAGCATGCAAGGCTGGGTTAGGAGGCAGGTTGGGAAATGAGCCACTTGGTCATCTAGTTAAGGAGACTGAGGCTCACTGAAGTGGTGATCCGGCCATCAGGCAACCTCTTGAAGAAGAGACCCAGTATAAGTGGGGGAGGAGAAGTGGGTGTAGACTGCCAAAATGCACCTCCCCAAGAAGACATGATTCTGCGGATATGTGGTGATTAGGTGAGGGGGATGAGAGTTAACCAAGTGTTTTCAGAAAGGTTTGTTTGCATGAGTAGGTGGTGGCGGTTTTGGTTGGCTCCAACAAACAATTTTGTTCTTTCCTAATTGTGACTCTAGCTTCTGATCCAATGTGCATCACCTACCATAGCTGTCCTGATGTTAATACGTGCTAAGGTTTCTGGAATACTTTCTGCCTTTTGTTTGCCTTTGTTAGCCTGGTATGTCTTTGAACTGCATACTCTAGAGGTGCAGTATTGTGGTTGGAAAGTCTTTATCTGGGACCTTATGAAAGGAAGGAATGGGAAGTTGGTGCAGTTTTAGTGGTTTTTAAAAACGTTAAATTTAATTTTCTCAGTATTGGAATCTGTTGGCCAAATCCTGAGGTCAGTTCTTATTCAGTCCTCCCTCAGGCATACTCCCGCTGAGTTTCCTGGGTAAGAACTCAGGCAGGCTTTCAGGTCTTGGTCCAATGGTAGCTAAAGGAAAGTACTTATTAAAATATAAATATTTAGTACTTTATATACTGGTTTTACATTTTCATAGCACCATCTAAATGCATTGGCCTTGAACCACAGAGCTCAGGGGAGTTTGGATCTGGGATTTTGCTTTGGGCTCCTCTCTTGTACAAATATGAAGTAAGCGTCACATCTCTGTGAGGCAGGTAATACTGAGAGTATTATCCTCTTTGAATTTAGACTCCTCTGTTTTCTACTAATCTTGTAACAAATGCACGTTTTCTCATATAGTACTTTCCTCCATATGGGAAATTATCCAAAACAGAAACCACAGTTCCCTTCTCAAAACATCATTATTTGTAGTTGCAAATCTTGCAGCCCTGTCTAGTAGGTAATGAACTGTGTTGATTTGGGTGAAGTACCTGGGCTATATGTGCTCAAAAACAACAAATTAGTGGTAACTTGTACTATCTATCTTTGGGTCTCTTGTGAAACAATATTTCTGCTTTTTTAATGTTTTTCACTTTATTATATTATGTTTTGTTTTTACTTCTAAGAATATACCTAACCCTGTGTCTAGGGGCATATACATAACTCACAGCAGCCTATTCAAAATGACAAATTGCAAAAGTAATTTCAAAAACATTCTCTTGCTCAGTGGTGGCAGCTCTGGTGAGGCATCAGGAAAAAGCCTGATCAAGTAAATGTGTACCTCGTCCATTGGAAGTTGTCAAACTCCTGGTTTGCTCAGTGAACTTGGACATGAATTCCAGAGTTAAAAGTCATACTCTGAGAACACTTCACTTTCAGCTCTGAGCACTGAAATCAAAAGATTGGTAGTAAAAAGGACCCAAGTGTTGTTTTCCATCTCCCATGATATGTGAGGAAGGTCTCCCAAGATAGCCAGAAACCAAACCATTAAGGGCTGGATTTGAATACCAAAGCAAAGCAATAGCAAGTACTGTCTATGAAGCACAGGTACAGTATGCTTCATGTAGCAAACCCTACCCAAGAGAGTGTCTGTCTGCCATTCTGCACTAAGGCTATGTCTGCACTACAGCTTATGTCGGTATAAATTGTTACTCAGAGGGGTGAATAAATCACAACTTACACTGCCAGTAGCGCCGGCGTGGACAGCGCTATGTCAGTGGGAGAGCGCCTCCCACTGACACAGCTACTGTCGCTCGCAAGGGCTGGAATAGTGAAGCCGATGGGAGAGCCCACGAGTGTATCATCATTTAAAACTAAAGCACCAAAACCTCACAATTGGCATTTTTGTTCAGCAAAGGTCAGTAACTGAATAGGAACAGGTATCAGAGGGGTAGCCGTGTTAGTCTGGATCTGTAAAAAGCAACAAAAGCTTATGCTCCAATACATCTGTTAGTCTATAAGGTGCCACAGGACTCTTTGTTGCTGAATAAGAACAGAGACTCAACTGTTTTCTCATTGGTGAAATTCATAACCAGAATTCCCCCTGGACACTGTGTGTTTTCACTTCTGGGTCGCCTAACCCTACTGCAACTGTTTCAGATCTTCCGGAGTAATGTAGAGTGGGGATAGACAATGGAAAGTGACCAAAAAAGTCCTCTCTACAGCATTGTTGTTCAAACATGTAACAAAACAAAACAAAAAATCCCTGCCTTGAAGAGCTTACAACTTCTGGAACAATACCACTTCTGTCATTGCTACTCCCAGTGGTGAATTACTGCTACAAAGTTTGCTAAAGTAGTCAAGGCTATGCAATTTGGACCCTTCAGGCCAGGATTGAAGCACATTGGCAGGGTGATGACGGGGTAGCTTTATGACTATTGCCCATGCTATATCTGTTCTATCAGTAAATAGAGACTACCTGTCACAAAGCACTAAATCCACTCATTTATTTTTAAATCTAAACCAATTATAGCCGTAGCCTTTTCGGGGGTATCTGCTATAGATGTAAGTATGTATGGTGCCATGGAATTTAGTTATGTTCATAGAGTGTAAAGCCAAAATAATAACATAACCAGAAAGTTTTATGTTCATCATTGCTCACCTGCATTTTTGTAAGTGTCTATTTTAATCCTTTACTATGGAAAGGATTGGTTGTGACTCCATGGTTCCTTTAAGATGAATTTTGTACTTATGAAAATAAGAGCCTGACCCAGAGCCCATCAGAGTGAATGGAAAGGCTCTAAAAACAGACCATTCTCAGTAGTAAAGGTAGTGAGGCCACAAGCTCATACCGTGAGGCTTCTGTTCTCTCTCAACCTGTGATCAGGGAACCCCAAGGTTCCTGAGACTAAAGGAGGACTGTGTGGAGTGATGCTTCTGAATCTGCTGTTGTTTCTGTAACTTTAAAACATATCCCAAAGGGTCTGACATAAGTGGATGTGGAGTCACTAGTTGTGGTTCCTTAGTATGAACTAGCTGAATGCAAAACAGACAGAAATGCTACTGAGAACCCAGGTGCACAAAAAGTTCTTGAAGTAACAGCCTCAAAAGCTGTGTCCGTACAGTTTTCAAACAGAGAGGAAGGGGAGTGTAGCTATTTCTGCCTGGCTTTTTTTAATAGACTTCAAATTCTAGACCTGCTAGGACTCTGATTCCAAATACTGCGGGACAAATCTACCCTTCTCTGACATGAGGGTAAGTCAGAACTGAATTTCACAGGAAATTTATTGGGTGTATTAGATGTAGGCAGCTCATTAAGTAGGGCTTAACATTCTCTGTAACTTAGAACAGGACTATTGTTTTGACAAGGTTAAGATGGAATAAAGCTGTATTAATTGAACAGCTGTAATTACTTACTTACTCAATACAGTAAGAACTGTATTGAGATTCTGTGCCTGTGGGTAAACAGGTCTGTCATTTAGAAATGCTTTGTATTTGTATCTGACACACTGCAAAATGAAAGCTAAGATTATTATGGGCAACTGGCTGTAAAATGACTTTGGATACAGTACCACAGTTATTGCTAAATATTTCAGTAGTGCAAGGACCAAATGACGTATCACACAGCGGATAGTAATTTCAACATTAAAAATTAACCACTGACTGTGCTTGACTTGGTCAGCTAAATGATACATATTTAGTTACCATTTCATTTTGCTAACTCCAAATGACATTCTGCACTGCTAATGCTTTTTTGTGTGTTAGGCTCTGCAAAGATCATTTCTCCCCTAAGAATGTTTGGATCCACTTCACCTGAGAATAATTCTAACATGATTTTTAACATGAGTGACAATCTAGTTTCATAGATTGTAAAATGTCTGTTGTTAGTTTAAACCACTTCACCATGGAGCATTGTACATTGGCCATTAGAAAGCTGCTGACTCTTGAAAACATGGAAATATTTTCCTGACCATATTCACTTTGAGAAATGCAACTCTGGCAAACTTGATAAATCTATTTGCCAGATGGTAAGGAAAAAAGAGTAGAAAAATCTGAAATACTATACATATTTTTTAAATTATTTTATTTCATCTCTCTTGATTTTAACAAGTGCCTATTTATTACTCTGGGTGCTTCCACACCAATTAAAAACATCCCATTCAACAGATTAAATAGAATAGCCTGCCCATAAATTCTTAGCTAGTACTTATCAACCAATAAGAGCTCTTTAATGAGGGCCCATTCATGCCTATTAAAGTCAAAGGGAGTCTTTCCATTGACTTAGTTGGGTTTTGGATCAAACCACTAGGCCCCAGTTCAGCAAAAGAATAAAAAACAAGCTTAAGTTTACAAATGTGTTTGACCCATTGACTTCAAAATTTTAAATGTGCATGTGCTTAAATACTTTGCTGAACTGGGGGATTTGGTGCCAAATCCCTCTGCTCCCCACTTCTCTAAATGCGACTGAGATGGACTTTTCAGAATTCTCATCCCATAACATGGGGATATTACTGCTTTGCAAAGCAACTGGAGATTGTGATGGGTTCCCCCTGGGTTGCCACCTGGAACTGGGGTACCACTGAGCCCCCTGGGTTGCCACCTGGAACTGGGGTACCACCTGCCTGGGCTCCCTCTCTCACTGTACTGCTGTGACAAGCTGCAAAGCCCTCCAGCCTGCACGTTCACCAGCATTCATACAGGTAGGGACACACCCAGCTGCAGTTACATGCAGGCTCTCTTCCCAGCCTGGGACCCCAGAGTAGTCCGGTCCTGCCCTGGTCAAATCTGGCCAGTATATGGGTTTAATACCTGGTCTGCTTCTCCCTCAATGTGAAGAGAACAAGGCACACTTGTGGTAACTAAGCAGAGATTTTCCCCAGTACTCCAGTCAAAGCTCACTGGTTTAGATTAAAAGAAAAAACAACTTTATTAACTACAAAAGATAAATTTTAAGCAATTATAAGGGATAGCAAACAGATCAAAGCAGATTACCTAGTAAATAAACAAAAAATGCAAACTAAGCTTAATACACTAGATAGATTGGATATGAATTAGCAGATTCTCACTCTAAGAGATGATACAAGCAGGCTGCAGATTCTTAAGGGGCAATCTGCACTTGCTTTACAGCTTCCAATTCCCAGGCATTTCATACACAGGTTAGAAATCCCTTTAGCCTGGGTCCAGCACTTCCCCCAGTTCAGTCTTTGTTCCTCAGGTGTTTTGAGGAATCTTCTTGTGTGGGAAGTGAAGAGCCCCAGATGACGTCACTGCCTGCCTTATTTAGCTTTTGCATATGGTGGGAACCCTTTGTTCCAAAGCTTGATTCCCAGACCAGTCTGTGGAAAAATACTGACATCTCAAGATGGAGTCCAGCATTATGTGGCCTGGTCACATGTCCTTGTAGAGTCATAGCAGCCATCACTCACAGGCTGGCTGTAGCATTCTCAGGAAAGCTCAGCAAGTGGGAGATAAGCTTCACTCCTAAGGCCTATTGTTTTCCCTTAATGGCTCATTGCCCTGAATAGGCCCTTCCCAACTAGCTATCTAGACTGAAAGCATCTTGTCTAGTGGGCATTACCCAGGTGTAACTACATTTGAAATACAGATACATAGTCAATATTCATTAGTTCAGGTACAAAAATGATCCCTGCATACAAATAGGATAATCATATTCAGCAAATCATAACTTTTCCAATGACACCTCACATGACTTATCTTGTACAAAATGTATCATCATGATGCCATAATCCTATCATAATAGTATCACTATGAAGAATATGGGGTGCAATGTCAGAGAAATATTTGGGCGAGTGTCATTGTATAGGTGGAAAGGATTTATATAATTATAATATTGTCCACTGGTAATAGACCTTTCTTATTTGTACAGAAATTTAAGGGACACTGTGCGGTCAAATTGACCCAAAATTTGGATTTTGTAAAATATAGCTTTTACCAAACTTGATGCCAATAATGTTTTCCTCAAACTTATTTATAAAATTGTTACAGAAATATTTTTTATCAAGTAAACACTACCCTGTTCACAACTCAGACACTGCAGAGTTATATTAGTGCATGAGGACCTGAAAGTGAAATTAACTATGCTTTTCTGAAAGATATGCTCTTGTTCAAACAGGAATTAATGCAGGAAAGTTCTAAAGCCTGTGTTATACAGGAGGCCAGACTAAATGATCACAGTGGTCTCTTTTGGCCTAATAATCTGTTAACTATAAATGAAAGTTATAAAACTACCAGTCAGTTTTCATTGGTCAAACTGAGAGAAATGCAAATAAGTGAAGTGCATAAATAGTGGAAAGTAAATTAAAGGTTCAGAATTCTTATTTTATTTTAGTGATCTAAGGTGTTAGCAGTAACATAGGTAAAAATTCTATTTTTGCAAAAATAATTTATTATAGCTTAATCAGTGACCTTTTAAGTGAGTTGCATACAATATCAATATTTGATTTGAAGGTTTGGCTGATTTAAGGAAAAAAATGAAAATTTATAGAAATGTATAGTTTATCTGCAGCTGACTCTCCCACATTGGGATGAGGATAGACACTCTTATGTGTAGTGCCAATCGAGACTGATACATTTATCCGGAAACAACTTGACTGTAGAACTTAACTGTTGAGAGGCATCATGAATCTAAATATAGATTGATCTCCCTAGCACCAAGTGGAATTAGCACACATAACATTGAAAACTGATCTGCAGAGAGACTTTGGAGAGTAAAAGAGAGCCTTTATTTTGCATTCGTTTTCATTCATCTATTTTTTCTGACTTGAAACACAGTGCTGGGATACCTTTTCTGAATAGCATTTTTTTTTTTAATTTTTTTTTAGTAGAAAACATAGAACCCAGTTCTGAGATGCACTCTGACTCCTTTTCATTGATCTCCCAGCAGAAAGTGGCTCAAAAGCCGGCAGATTTGGCCAGCTGGGAATTCCCCCTGTGTAGGTATAGAGCTGCTATATCAACTCTTCTAACAGCCCTTTAGAAGTGTGGTCAGGGGAGAGAAGTGGTAGGAGCGTTTTACATTTCAGCTATTGCTGAATGTCAGACAGCATTGGCTCCCCCATATAAATAGCCAGGGCTTGATGTGGATACTCTCTAGTACAGATATGATTTATTCTAGGTTTGCCCTGTGTGGATAAATCTTCAGAAACTAACATTACAATCATTTACTGTACTAGCTGTTCAGCAGAGATAGGAAAAAATCAGCACTGTGCAAACAAAAGCCACAAGTTAGAAGTCATCTTACAACCAATGGGGCCAAACTGGCTCTCTTCAGATGTTTGCCCAAAAAGGAAACATTGATTCTGTTTTCCACAGTTATTTGCACCCATGTTCTAGCCAGCAGTGCTGTCCCACAGTCTCAACATGACCACCTCTCAGAATTCCTGCCAGGAATTGAGCAGGGGGATTCACAGTGTTCAGAGCTAGATTTGGGGTGTCTATAATAAAAATGTAGAGTTCTCCCCCATTTGAAATACCTCCTCATGCCTCATAGGGCTTGTAGCGGGGACTATTCTGTGTGTTTTCAAGAACCCATTGGGGGATAGCAATTGCACATTTGCCTTTAGAAGGATTTTGAATATTGGATCTGGACAAATCCTATGTATCAAAGTCTCAACTGTCGTCTAGTGTCTTTTCCCCTTGCAATAAGCAGCTGACAAATGTGTATAAGTTCTTTTCTCCTTGTGCCTAAAGCTCCGCTTGCTGACAGGTTTTCATTTTATATATCATCCGATCTTGCCACTGCAATTTCTAGCTCTTCCTATTGACATAGTATGATGCACTGCTCTAATTTTACAGATATTGAGGTTTAAAAATAATTTGCTGTATGTGAGGAAGGAGGCGCTTGTTAAAGGAATTGTTATCGATCAAGGGCTGAATAAGGAGAGATTTATTTTATTAGATCATGAAAACTAGATAAAAACTAGGGGTGCCACAACTGTGAGATAGAGATAGCCATGATAAAAATCTGTTTCTGGATATCCAATGCTGGATTTGGAGATCTTACTGGAATTGTATAGAAACAGTATAGACCTAAAGTATTCTTGCTTACAGCTGTCATCCAGTCATTCAATCTGTACAAAATGTATTTGGGTAATCTGGCCTATCATATCTGTAAAATAACACGATATCTCCCCTATTAAAGATAACAGTATCTTATAATTCAGGTCAAAAGCATAACATTGCCTGTGGAGGTGCACTTCGACTTTGGTTCCAGCTAAATATATTTTCAGGTTTTATCATCTTTCCAGTACTGAATAGCTAAAAAACCTAAATATTGTAGCTCATATACACATAAATAAAACAAGATACATATCCTGATAGGTTTTGTTTACAATCTGAGTAAATGCTGAAGTTGTTTTATTTCCTATTCAACACTGGAGTGAAAGTTTTAAGAGGAAAATAACCCAGCCTGCACTCTATCTCACTTAGTTGGAGGAAGGATCACACTGCTGCCTGATATACTATAATAATGATACAGTATAATTAATAATCATAGCACTAGGTACATAATTTATATAAATGTTATTGTATTAAGTATTGCTAATTCCAAGTCCTCTAAAAGACTGACTTCTTATTTCTCAGCGCATAGTGAATCTAGAATCAAAACAGATCTAGAAACTAGGTATCATTCCCTGCCAGGTTATAATAAAATACTGTAGGTAAGCCTTTGCCCAGTTTTTTAAAATAAAAAAATAAACTGTAAAACACGAGGGTGTGTGAAGCCTCAAAATGCAATTATTAACACAATCCATTTTATCATGTCACTTATTATATATTTCATAATTTCAGTAGTACATGGAAACCTGTCAGGCGAAATACTGCAAGCCTGAGCTGGTAAGTCAGACTACTAGGAGAAATTTTTACATTAGTATCATCAAACATTTTCCAAGTTCACATTTTCCATATTGACATACCTTTCCCTAGCTGGAGCAGACCTGCTGGTTTTGGGTGTCCATAACAAGAGTTTTACATTTGATTAAAAGGTAAATGTTTTTTTAGTTAATTTTACACCAAGGCTAAGTATTAAAATTTCCTAAATTCTGCATTTTTATTTTAAGTAAATTCAATGAAACCTCAAATGTAAATTGTAGCTCGTTTGTGACTGGGTCTGAAAGTGTGTTTCAGTATGTGGCAAAGAATGTTTGAAATTGCCAAGAATGCAGGGCCGGCTCCAGAGCCCAGCAGGGCAAGCACCCGCCTGGGGCGGCCCTTTCCCGGGGGGGCGGCAGGCTGGGCCGGCGGACCTGCCGCAGTCATGCCTGCGGGAGGTCCACCGGAGCCCCGGGAGCATCGGACCTGCCGCAGGCATGACTGCGGAGGGGACGCTCGGTCGGCGGCTCCAGTGCACCTCCCGCAGGCATGACTGCGGACGGTTCGCTGGTCCCGCGGCTCGGTTGGACCTCCCGCAGGCATGCCTGCGGCAGCTCAACCGGAGCCGCCGGACCAGCGAACCGCCCGCAGCTGCGGGAGGTCCAGCTGAGCCGCGCGACCAGCGGACCCTCCGCAGTCATGCCCGCGGGAGGTCCGCTGCTCCCGCGGCTCGGGGGCGCCTCCCGGGCATGACTGCTTGGGGCGGCCAAATTTGTAGAGCCGCCCCTGCAAGAATGTGCAAATGTCTATGAATGAACAAGTAAATAGTAACTTCTGTCCAAGCACTGGTGATACTTTCTTTATGTAAACTGAGAGAAGAGAGCCAGTTATTGCTAGAACTACCAGGAAGGCGGCCGAGTGTGCTATAGAGCTATGGTATAGTATGACCTGCAATTGGGAAAGGCTCCAAAGTGTCCTGCACCTGCTTCAGGAGTTATATTTTCATCCAGCATATGTAATAGGAGCCTGGCTTAATCATGCTGGCTTAGAAAAGAGGAAGGGATTAAAAAAAACTGTTTGATGTCCTTTGCAAGTTAAAAGTCTTGTGTCCTGACTACGCACTGATGCTTCCACATGCAGAACTCCAAATAAGCACTTAAGAGTTTTTTAGTTCCAAAATCAAAATTGTTTCTCCTTCTGCCAACGAGACAAGCTGCTTGCTCCTTGTTTCTGCTGCTTCTTGGTCCAAATATGCTATAAGGTACATCATTTGTGTTGGGCTTGTCATCCAGGGAGTGTCACTTGGTTTTAACCAAATTGCTGAGAACCAACTGTTGGAGATGCCTGTTCGTGTTTCTACAGTCATTTCCCACCACATGTAAAAGGGCTGCTGCCTTTTGCTCAAATGGCCTGATTTTCCTTTTCAGCACATTCACACTCCCACTCTACTGATGAGACGCACCACACCCCAGGGTGACCAGATGTCCTGATTTTATAGGGACAATCCCAATTTTGGGGGCTTTTTCTTATATAGGCACCTATTATCCCCCCACCCCCATCCCAATTTTTTTCACACTTGCTATCTGGTCACCCTGTCACACCCCCTTACCACTCCCTATCTGCAGACATAGGGTTTTGGATGCTTAGGGCATTTTCACATTCAAAACCTGCCAGTGAAACCTGATCCTGGCCTGCTTCCCCCCAGTCTCCAAGGATATATGTAACTTCTAAGGCCTGCCCAGCCCAAGCAGTAGGAGGGTTAAGCATTGGAAGCAAGAGGTGGAGGACAGGCTAATGGTAATGCTTGAGGTGGTGAAGAGAGAGAGTTTACATGGGCTCCCTGACCCACAACTCCCATCTAAGTCACCTCTCAACCTCTTCTTTGATTAAACTGAATAAATTGAGCTCATTAAACCTCACATAATCTGTGCTCTTAGTTTCTGGATGTATTATCTTTTGCCTCTGGCTGTATTAAAATGCATTTTGCTGGATTGTGATAATGTAACTAGGTGATTCAGTTCACTGTGTAACAGTAGCCTGTCCTCGCTATTTATTATCCCACCATTTTTTATCTTCTGCAAACTTCACCAGCAAAGATTTTACATCATTGTCTAGAGTGCCGATGAAAATATTAAATAGTGTTGGATCAAGAACTGATCCCTTGGGGACTCTGTTAGAAACAGTCCTACTCATTGATATCTCCCCATTAACAACTACATTTTGAGATCTGTCAGTAGAGCAAGTTTTTAATCCATTTAATGTGTGCACTGTGAACTCCATATAATATAAGTTTTTAAATCAAAATGCCATTTGGTATTAAGTCAAATGCATTGGAAGAATCCAGCTATACTGTATCAACACAATTGCCTTTATCAACCAGATCTGTAATCCTGTCCAAAAAGGGGAAAAAAAAAAAAGTTTGTTCAACAAGACCTTCCTTCCATGAAACGAAGCTGACTGGCATTTATTTTTTTTAGCCTCTAATTCTTTGCTGATAGAATCCCAAATTAACCATTCCATTATTTTACCTGGGATTAAGATCATGCTAACTGGTCTTTAGTTCCCTGGGTCATCCCTTTTTAGAGTGACCAGATAGCAAGTGTGAAAAATCAGATGGGGTGGGGGTAATAGTGGCCTACATAAGACAAACCCCGAATATTAGGACTGTCCCTATAAAATCAGGACATCTGGTCATCCTATCCCTTTTACTCTTTTATTTTTTATTTTTATTTTTTTAATATTGGAACTACAGTAGCAGTCCTCCTGCCCTTTGGGAATTTCCCTAGTTTTCCAAGGTTTGTTATTTTTTATCATTAGTGGTTCAGAGAACTCCTGAGCTAGTTCCTTTAAGACTCCTGGGTGTAAATTATCTGGGCCTATTGATTTCAAAATGTTTAATTTTAGCAGATTCTGCCTCACATCTTTCTTTGTCACAGATAGTAAACTTTCTATTCCATCCACAACATTATACAGGATGGATACATCCTCCTGCTTTGTTCTAAATGCAGAATAGATATATCTGTTGAATATTTCTCCTTTTTTACATCACTATTCATAGTTTTACCATCTGCATCTAACAATGGACGGACCTATGCCTGACGTAGCATTTTTCTTGTTGCTAATATGTTTAAAAAATGCCACCTTATTATCTTTACCCCTATTGGCCATTTATATTTCATTGATTTCTTTGATTTCCCTTATCAATAGCATAGTTTTTTAAACTTGTATTCATTGCCATTTACTTCCACTTTTTTCTACCTTTTTATTTATTTAGATATATAATCTTCTTAACCAAGCTTCTTTCTTGCTCAGTGTAGTTTTTTACACTGTCTATGGACTTGTGGCTTTTTGGACATCCAGTAGGATATCCTTGAACAATTCCCAGTTTTCATTAAAACTTCCCACTTTAAATTTAATTTTGATGTGCCCCATTTCAGAGGGATTTGTCCTCAGAACTGATGCCCCCCCTCTCTCCCCTTCAGATCTGCTGGAGGCTAGAGTCGTGCATATAGAGTTCCTGAATCTCTGTATTGTTTTTTCCCCCCTTTCTCCGACCTCATATGGCAGCATGGCTCCAATAGGAGCACAATTCACAGACATTTTTGCTGGGTGCCATCCCAAAACATCACAACAGGTTTGCTTCAGAACATGTAATAGAACAATGCTGCCAAGAATGACCATCTTCTCAGCCCTAGAGAAGACAAACATGACATAAAGCAAGCATTCCCTTCTTTCCCCAGCCCCACAGGATCTATGGCTTTTTGTTTCCCTTCCACTTCTGGCATTAGATGACAAACATTGGTCTCTTATTTATACCTCCTGCAGTTAAGAGCCTGGAGCACACTGATCCTAGTAGATTTAGAAGTGTATTGTGGCAAGTCTGTTTAATGTTTGATATGGGATTAAAAGATTATTTGAGTTTGTAAAAGCAAATGTAATGCTTCTGAATATAGATTAGTACATAGCCAGAATTGCACAGGGTAATAGCAGTGTGATTTCCATTCATTATATATTAGGCAAGACATTCATGTGGATCTCTCCCTTGATCTGTTTTGAAAGTGGAGGAGTTGATATTGTAACAGCAGTAGCTGTGATCAGTGGGTCTCTTCTGAGAATTCATTGGGAAGGGAAGGCATTTTGTTCAATGGTCTCTGGCAACAGACAGTGGACAACAGGAACTTTGCTATTTTTAAGATTAATGTTTCAGATTATATTCCCATATCTGCTGTGTATTTTTGGGGGGGAGAGGGTGGGTTATAGGCAATAAAGTTTCTTGAGAATAATCTGGATTGAATGTAGGATTGCCTGTTCAATTTTTTTAAAAAGGAATATTTAGAAGTTGACATTGATTTCTTAACAGCAGATATAATGGAGCGATATAATAGTAGCCTGATGAAAATACTTCCAAACTAACATTTCCCACCAGCTCATCTTTATACACCTGAGAGAAACCAGCCCATCTTCCTAGTTAAATGAAAAAATACGCTGATGAATCTTGCTTTATTCATTTGGTACTTGAAACTCTTTAGGGCCAAAGCTCAAACAGGAGAGAAAATCCAGCTTTCAGGTGACAGGCTAACAGCAAGCATGTGACTGTTTGGAATGTACTTTGTCAACATTCCTAGCTGATAAGGGGCTGACTGTGTAAGATATCTAGAAATTCAGTCACAGTATTACCTTTTACTCAGGAAGAATGACTGTGATAAAATCAAGGCGCAGTTACATGAAATCTGAAACAAATCATTGGGCAGGAATAAGGTATGTTACTAATTTAAAATATTCTTTATAGCAAGAGAGAGATTGTTCACCTGTCTGTGACTATTGTATTTAGACAGTAATAAGCAGGGTAATGCAGCTTTCCTTGAGCATAATTAATTGATTCCACTGCTGTCAAGCGGTGACATTTTGAATGTGAGAAGTTTTAAAGAAATTATGATTGGACTTAATTGACTAATTAAAAGCATAACATGGCGGGGGGGGGGGAAGCTTTTTAACACAGGCAAGTTATTTTTAAAAATTATCTGAAATGAGGGAGGTTTGGAAAGTTATCTGAAATGAGGTTTGGAAAATGATCTGAAATGGATAAAGTTTGGAAAATCTGGTTCCACACAAGTAATACCATGTAATGTACACCTGAAGCTCAAGATAAAATTGTAACTAACTGCTGTTGTCCTGCATGAAAATATGTTTCAGAACTTTCAGATCTCTTTATCTCAAGCTGTAACAGTTCATGTTTTTAGTTCCAGAGATCCCCAGTAAGTCAGCCAAGATAGTGGCTGTCACGTATGGGCATATTTAATTTATGTAATATACATAATATAGACACATGAGAAATTAGAGTTTTTATGAGATTTTAAATGATATGGAGAGTTGATTAGACAGACAGATATAGGAAGGCTGTGAGTTGCCAACTCTGACTGAAGCTATTCCGGAAGGTTTTTTTCCCTACCATGACGTAATGTCCTTTTCTTAAAATCTCCCGGGTTGCTTTCAGTAGTCATTGGGAGATCAATGCCGATTCCAGGCCAGTCCTGGAGGCTTGGCAACCCTAGCTGTTCTAAATGTCAAGAACTGCAGAACTACTAAAAGAAGCCTTTCCCACCAACAAAGGCCAGCCATCAGTAAAGTCTTATGAGGCAAACCTGGAATGAAAACATAAAATATCCTAATTCTTTCAAAGTGCTATCACAAATGGCTTGCCATTCTGTTACATTGTCAGAGGTTTGCTTGTGCCTTTAATCATACTAGCACTTTTTAACATCACTCCTTCTTTAGAAGTCTTACACATTTATAGAACAGAGCTTCTTTGGCCAAAGTAACAAGGAGTCCGGTGACACCTTAAAGACTTACAGATTTTATAGTCTTTAAGGTGCCACCAGACTCCTCATTGTTTTTGTGGATACAGACTAACGTGGCTATCCCCTGATACTTTGGCCAAAGTCTGTCTGAGGAGGAGTTGAGATAACATGGCACCACTCCTTTAACCTCTCCAACTGCAGAAACCCCTCCATATAGAATCAGAGGACTAGAAGGGGCCTTGAGAGGTCATCTAGTCCAGTCCCCTGCACTCATGGCAGGACTAAGTATTATCTAGACCCCAACAGGTGTTTTGTCTAACCTGCTCTTAAAAATCTCCAGTGATGGAGATTTTTACTTGAGGCCTCTGTACTTTGAGGTGTAGCTAAATGAGGCAGAGCCAGACAAGAGTTAGAATCTCAGGGTTGGAAGGGACCTCAGGAGGTCATCTAGTCCAACCCCCTGCTCAAAGCAGGACCAAACCCAACTAAATCATCCCAGCCAGGGCTTTGTCAAGCCTGACCTTAAAAACCTCTAAGGAAGGAGATTCCACCACCTCCCTAGGTAACCCATTCCAGTTCTTCACCATCCTACTAGGGAAAAAGTTTTTCCTAATGTCCAACCTAAACCTCCCCCTCTGCAACTTGAGACCATTACTCCTTGTTCTGTCATCTTCTACCACTGAGAACAGTCTAGATCCATCATCTTTGGAACCCCCTTTCAGGTAGTTGAAAGCAGCTATCAAATCCCCCCTCATTCTTCTCTTCTGCAGACTAAACAATCCCAGTTCCCTCAGTCTCTCCTCATAAGTCATGTGCTCCAGCCCCCTAATCATTTTTGTTACCCTCCGCTGGACTGTCTCCAATTTATCCACATCCTTCTTGTAGTGTGGGGCCCAAAACTGGACACAGTACTCCAAATGAGGCCTCACCAGTGCTGAATAGAGGGGAATGATCACATCCCTCGATCTGCTGGAAATGCCCCTACTTATACAACCCAAAATGCCATTAGCCTTCTTGGCAACAAGGGCACACTGTTGACTCATATTCAGCTTTTCGTCCACCGTAACCCCTAGGTCCTTTTCTGCAGAACTGCTGCCCAGCCATTCGGTCCCTAGTCTGTAGCAGTGCATGGGATTCTTCCGTCCTAAGTGCAGGACTCTGCACTTGTCCTTGTTGAACCTCATCATATTTCTTTTGGCTCAATCCTCTAATTTGTCTAGGTCCCTCTGTATCCTATCCCTACCCTCCAGCGTATCAACCACTCCTCCCAGTTTAGTGTCATCTGCAAACTTGCTAAGGGTGCAGTCCACACCATCCTCCAGATCGTTAATGAAGATATTGAACAAAACCGGCCCCAGCACCGACCCTTGGGGCACTCCACTTGATACCGGCTGCCAACTAGACATGGAACCATTGATCACTACCTGTTGAGCCCGACCATCTAGCCAGTTTTCTATCCACCTTACTGTCCATTTATCCAGCCCATACTACTTTAACTTGCTGGCAAGAATACTGTGGGAGACTGTATCAAAAGCTTTGCTAAAGTCCAGAAATAGTACATCCACTGCTTTCCCCTCATCCACAGAACCGGTTATCTCATCATAGAAGGCAATTAGGTTAGTCAGGCATGACTTGCCCTTGGTGAATCCATGCTGACTGTTCCTGATCACTTTCCCCTCCTTTAAGTGGTTCAGAATTGAAAGTTGTCTTTCAAGGAAACATACTGCTTCAAACTCCAGGTTGTTCCTTGCACATGGTGGTGCCATTGTTGGCAATGTTATTGGTCATGGGTTCCCTCTTTCTGCTGTTGAATTCACTCTAAAGGCAGAAAGAGTTTGGCTGGAGAACCTGGAGGCAATGGGCATCTGTGTGAGTGCCCTGAGACCTGCATGGGTGTGAGGATGTCATTGTTGACTCAGCACGGGGGAAAACTCCACTCCCCAAGCCACTTGATGCAACATAACCTCGGTACTCATAAGGCATCATGGTTTTTTTTCCAGAGGTTGACATGACCTGAATCCTGTCATTTAACTTCTTACAATTTTTAACATATTTTTGTCCAAAATAATTCTCTCTTCATGTGGAGTTCTTTATTGTCCAGGTTCTAAATCTAGTGAAATCTAAAAAACTGAAACTGGAATTCATAAAGAAAAATTAAGTCGCAGCCATAATACTGTGTGTAGGCACTAGGGGACACCACTATCACAGGCAAAATCGCCTGAGACTTCCCCTCTCAACAGAACCATTGCTTTGACTATACATTGATCTTGGCATTGCAAGTTTGAAACGTTGCCATGCTATGTGGTTTCAGCTGCAGTAGAAAACGACTGTAAAAAGCTGGGGGCATATCGTTGTTCTTTGTAAAGATGAAGCTTTGCCCCTTCTGGTAAAAGTCTTGTTCATAGAAAATTTAACTCATCCATAAAAGTCCTTCTTGAACCCCTTCTATTTTTACAGTGTGTTCTGTGAAACAGGGAAGTAATTCAAAGAGCAGGGATTATTTTTAGGCTTAACCCCATCTTAAAATAAATTGAGAAGCTGAGGAGTGTTATGATAAACACAGAGTAAAACAGAGACAGGAAATAGGGGGTCTTTGGGTAATGAGTTCCAGCCACTCTTGAAACAGAAAGCCAGGGAAGGCATTACTTGAAAATAGTTTCTGTATGAGAGCTTAGTAATTTTTAGCTTGTTATTTTGCCATTAATAGGAAACAGTTACTGCAGGTTTAGACTACTATGGAAGGCTCCTTTTTTCCAAGAGACCATCTGGCATGATGCATCTTTTGAAGCTTTTAGAATGATGTTGCTGCTTGTCACTAATTGTGATCTGCACTAAAAAAAACAGATGCTCGGAGGGGAGAGTCTGAAGTTTATGCAGTTGTGTGTTGTATATACATCCGTCAGCAGAGTTTGGGATAAGCCTGAGGACAGAGGCAGGAGATTTAAGAAAAATATGGACACGGATTCATGCTCTTAGAGGTGGGGGTGGAAAGGGGAGACGGAGTGATTGCATTCTGCAAGACAAAGCTCTATCCTCTGTCCAAAAAGTTCCTCTTAACCCAGGAAATATTATTGCTGAGATGGGCCCAAAGCATGGATGGTGAGATTGATATTTACAAGCACTTCACGTGGCTAAAGAGGGTAAGTGATTTGTTGTGCTCTGTTGTCTCTTTGTAAAGACTTGTTAGTAACAGACTTTGACTTTTGAGCTTTGTAAGGAAAAACATATTTAGTGCCTCAAACTTACACAGTTGCCAAGTTCTTCATGAGACTCTAATTATAGGCATACCTCCATGAGGGGGGAAAAATCAACTCTTTGTGCTTAAAATGAAACTCTGAAATCAAGCTTTGAACAAATGGAAAATAATATTTTAATTTGGCTGTTACTGAGATTGTAAACATACAGTATGCTTCCTTTATAAGAGTTTATGGTAAGCAATGAGAATATGTTGTTGATAATTTGTGATAGAGGGTATTTGTGTCAGTAGTTCATTTAATTAGCTCTTTCTGCATAGGTGTAATTGCACGGAACTTTGAGGGAGGGAGGGTTACGTACTTGCCGTCCAGTGTAGTTTATGGATTTTAAAAATAGATTAAATACAATTGAAATCTTAATTTTATGGTGAACAGTCTGAACTTAACAAAGTTATTTCTAAATGGGATTTTTTAAAGTTGTCTTGTCTAAAAGTAAAAGTGCAGAAAACAGAATTTTCCTTTTCATCTAAGAATTAAGTGTGTTTCTAGTGGATTTTTATAATTTTCTTGTATCCTTTCCTGACACTATTCTTCAGTGTTTAAAGATAGCAATAAATATTTTTTGTATAAAAAAACTTTTTTAACTTTCCAGAAATAGTATAGCATTTAAAGTCTAATTTTATGTATTTTGTGTAAATGTTCTTGCAAATACTATGCATTCTCTTAAAGAATCAAATAAGTATTCATGCCAGTACAGTTTTCACATTGTCTTTTATTATCTCAGTTTTTGAAATGTCTGGCTACTGATTTTAACTACTTGTATATTTTATATAAATAAAAATAAATAAATATGTAGGTAGAAGTCTATTCTGTATGTGAAATGTGAACAGGATCAGCAATTTTCATTGACTTCTTGAATTCATGGAAAGCTTCACAGTATTATCTCAATCTCTGATAAAGGCTGAAGCTTGATGTTCAGTCAGTTTAAAAAAAAAATGTGGAAAATATTTGCTTCAGTCCCGGAGGCCCTTGTATCTTTTCAGTAGGGGTATGCAGCAGGAAATGGCAGTTGGTAATATTATACTATCAGAGGTTAGCCTGTGTTTTGCACAATTAAAGCAAAGATAAATAACTTTTTATTACTGTTTACCTAGGCCAGAAGTTAAATCTTTCTACTAAAGTAAGTTCTCAAGCAATACATTTCCCCCTTCCTGATAAAATTTCATCTCTCAGATCTTACATATGCCAAGTAAAGGCTTGTGTGCAGTAAATAAGATGTGCAGCATACACTTTAAACTGAGGCCAATAACACATATCAGTTCTCTCTAATAAAATGGGAATGCTCAAGAAGTAGCTTTCTGTAAGCTGGACTCCACAGTGATGAATTTTAAATTCCTTAAGGGTTAGCTTGGAAACACCATTAATCTTTTGTTCCCAATGGTAAGGAGTGCTTAACACTGTATAATGCTTTCGTGGAAGAATTAATTCTTGAAACAGTGGATATATTGGGATTATTTCCAAAAACAATATGCCAGTAATGTATGCACTATTAATATAGTGCACACTTGATAATCTTACTTTACAGAAATGAAAGTATAATGACATACAGTAGTTGTGTGTAATTCCTTTTATGTTGATGACTTTAAGGCAGTGTCAATACTTCTCCCTTTTCTATAAACGGTTCTTAAAGTGTGGAAGTGAATGGAAGTGGAGAACTGCAAACAATCTTGCAGTGCTCCCAGAAGAACCTGAGCTGTTGTGCTCCCAAATTCCTATGATAAGTGATAAAATGTTGCAACAATCTAAGTGATTTATTGAATCCTCGTGCCCCAGAATCCCAATGTTGTGTCACATGTTCTGGTACCAACTGTGATGGCATATAAAGATTTCAGATCCTGTAATCGTAAACTGATGCTCTTTGGCTGATAATAAAAGCACTTCTCCTACGATAAAGAACAGTTTCACCATGCGTATAAAACACTTAAGGGAGAAGGATCAGTTTTAATTTTACAAGAGATTAGGTGGCAAAGCTGGATTTTCATTACAGTATAAAGTCTGTGGTCTTGAACTGGATTATGGGAGTGCAGGGACAAATGTAAAATTGCAAACCCCAGGCAGATAATGCAGCTGATGTTTTCAGATTCTCAGAAAATCAGAATCAGTCCCTTAACAGCAATCTCCTGTAGCATTTAACTTGTACAGCTGCGAGTGCCAGGTGATAGCTGGAAGGAGAAAAACCACTTAGTTCAAATTGAAACGAATGTTACCACAATCCAGGTGTATGTACTGTACTTTCCTAGCAGTGAAAAGACTCGTTAAGTGCCAAGCAGTGCCAAGACGGGCCCTGGGCATTGGCTGGGTAGCAGCAAAATGAAGGAGCGAATCAATGGAGCCAAGAAACACAGCAGCCTGTTCTCAGTTGTACCGTAGGCACAGTTAAAATGTTTTCTTTTTGCCTTTTACTGATAGGAAAGATATTATCAGTTGTAGCAATATTCCCTATAATAAGCACAGGGAATAACTCCCCAAACCAGTAGAATCTTACCTACTGATGGAAGGGCAAAAAAGTAATTTCACTGTGCCCTTTGCACACTCAGGAAATTGTTGATAGGAAACAATTTCACAACCAGCAGACATTCAGTCTATATGGACTAAGAAGTTGAATAAGATCTGGCAGATATATATATATAACACTACAGTGGTGGTGAAAATGGTGGTACGCGGTGTTTCAGTCTGCCATTTGAAATTATGGAAACATTCTAAGGGACCTTGCTACCTAAAGACAAAAGAGAGCCCATCAAGATATACGGCTGTGGATGTTTCTCACACAGCACTAGTTTGTGGAGACTGCCGCCTCTTTCAAGCCATTTTACAGAAGGCTAGCCCTGTGACTCAACCCATCATCAGTTAGGAAAGACGACATGGTCTCCCCAATTAAACCTTCCATTACAAACTGAGGAAGCTGGGAGTGCTCCCATCTAGGATAAGGTCAAAAGATACTTATCTATAGTATGAACTCTGTTCAGTTCCCATGAGGTGAGGGAGGAAGTTCTCCCACAGAATTTTACGATTGCTTCCAAAATCATCACTCTTCCCCATTTCCCTTTTGCTTTTTAGTATCCCTTCCTCTGACCTAAGTAGAACCCATATTTCTGCAATAAAAGTGTGATCCCCATTGTTGCATATGGGAGTGTGTGTGCGCACTGATAAGTGGTCAGCTGATGACATAAACAATGTTGATGTTTTCCACTATCTTTGGGGTGAGAGTTCTCTGAAACTGTTAGACCTTCACTGGTCTAATTAATTTAGTGAAGGATGTGAGAGGAAGCAGAATGGACAACCCTCTCCCATTTGTTGGCCGGAAAGGATAGGGAGCGGGGAAATAAAATATTAGATTTTCCAAATACCAGCACATCTGTCATATCCAGCCATCCAGTTCAGAGCAAAGAATTTCAGCAAATGTTCATGCTGTCTAGGAGCGTATAAGTTCCTCTAGCTCTGCCTTGCTTAGTTTCAGATCATGTGCTTTTAGGTCTGTCTAACTGGCTACTCTTCTCCCTCATCCTAACCGAACGTGAGAGATGGGCTAGGGGAGAAACCTGTTGCTGCTTGTTTCATTCCATCCAGGTGAACAGAAAGAAGAGCAATGTATCCAGCAACTCCTCACAAATCCTCAGGTAGCTCTAAAAATCTAAAAATAGATTGGATTCGGATTACAATCCTATTTGAGATTCAAATAATATCCGCAAATACCTCAGAAATAATATGCTATGTGCCCATTGCCACACAATTGTTGAGGAATGGAAGTAGTGACCCCAATGAGACCCAGAAAAGTGATAGAGGTGGGAATTACATATTTTTCTCATTAGCATTGACCCCACACTAGACTGATCCTGAAAAAAGCAGGTAGGGGAATGAGTGTTCTCTTTCTTCAATCTGGATGCAAATGACAAATCACAGGTTCTCAGATTGTGGTCCATGGACTGCTAGTAGTCAGTGGAAAACTTGTTGGTCACACACTACTGGCTCCACTTCTTTGTTCTCCGCTGCCAAATTGCAACAGAAGACAGAATACATTACACATGTCCTTAATATTACTTTTTCCATGCATGCAATTGCCGTAGTTGCCACAGGGAATGTATTCAATTCCCTGTGGAATTGGAGATGGTTCATGTGATTGTGAATGGGAGGGGAGGAGAACTGTGGCACAAGCTCCCTGTTAAGGTTTGGGCGCCTTGCCAAAAAAAGTTTGAGACTCGCTGATCTAAATGCCTGTGAGCTTTATTATTCTTTCAATTATTGTGCTTCAATGTACTAACCAACTTATCAAGCTTGACAAAGATTCCTGAAGCTGAAATTTAGCATGCACAAGGAAACCATAGATTGGCCCATATTGAATTTTATTATTTTCCATATGTCCTTGCTTAAAGGGCATTACTTTTGCAGGCTGTGGAGCATTCAGCTATGAGAGTTAATACAGGAAACCTGAATTCTGGCTTTCCTTCTGTGTGGGACAATAAGCTGTGTTCTGAATCCAGTCTCCTATGAAAATAAAATGAGACTTGGCACAAAGCTTGAAAAATCCATGCATACCCAGCCCAAGAGCTTCTCCTACCTCCAATCTGAGAAATTCATAAAATTAAAGTAGCTAATGGTGGTGGTCTGATTTATTTCTCCTTTTTCCTCTTACAGCTCAATCTCTGTACTTCTTAGTGATTGATTCTGATATTCTTATAAAATGAATACTTCTAGAGCATGTCCTGAAATTTTTGTGACACTCTTGCCATATAACATTTAAGCTTCTTGGAAGAGGAATGGCTAATGACTAGATTACATAAATGATACTGAGAGCACAGCAAGTGCTTCCAATACATAACAGCATTTTATCCAAGCTAGAAGAGAGCATAATATGACAGAGAGAATCTAAGACACCGAAGATGTTTAAGACATTGAAGCAGATGCTGGGATAAACCTCTGTGTGAAAACTTTTACTTTAATTGGGAAAACAATTTGTAGATATTACACAGAGCATGCTGGGTTAAGCAAAATGTTTACATTTATACATAATGCATTCTTAAAACAGACAGGCACTGAAGTGCTGCCACAATTCTGAAAATTGGTTTCAGACTATGCCCACACTTACAGCTGTGTGTAGAGTACATATGCTGCACAACCCCCTAGCACCGGCATAAACAGCCGTATAGATGGTGAGGCACTGCTTAGGTGGGCAGAACCTTATGATTTGTACCCTAAACAGCTCTTTACACACCCAAGCAGTGCCTTCTCTCTCTATACTGCTATTTTTAACAGTGTGGTGTCCCACTGCCAGAGCCTTTCCCGATGGACTGTGGCAGCAGGAAGACACCAGAGAGAGGCTCCAGCCTCTGATGGGGGAAGCAGCAGGGAAAGATCCTCTCCTTGCTGTCAGAGACTTTCCCCACCACAAGGATCTGCCGGAGCTTGTCCCTACCACAGGGAAAGGCATCAACAGCAGGGAAAGGCTCTGGCAAGGGGAAGGCAGCAGGGAAAGGCATAATTTCTATTTTCACAGTGGAAAATCAAACATTTTGGCTAAAACTGAAATTTTCCCAAAGAAAATTTTGATTTTGCGGAAAAGGCATTTGCCATCAGAAAATAATTTTTACAGAAAATTCCTGACTAGCTCTATAATTAACACGTTTAGTTTATAAACTGCAGACTTAATTTGTCAAAGATTTACTCATCACACATGTTTACTTTTGGTCTCTCAGGTTTGGTCCTCAGACTTAATATTTTTGTTGTCACTGTAATGAGTCTTGCTGGTCCGGGCTTTTAGGCATGTAATTATAAGAGCCTGCTATTTACTCATCGCTAATGGCGCTATGTCTTTTAACCAAGTACTTTAAGATCTTGTGATTTTAGTGTCAAAAGTCCCACATTCAGTCCCTGCTGGTGTCTATCTGCATTGTCTTAGAGGAAATTAAGTAATCTACCTTTACAACTGCAGAAAGTACTCCAACCATTCACAGATGGCCTTGGGCTATATTACATTGTTTTAATCTTGTCTTTGTTCACCACAAATATTGCCCAAGTCTTAAACAACTGCTACATGTCAGTCTACTACTTTTATTTAACAGGTCATCTTGTTTGCACTTATCTGACAAGTACAGACAATATTGCTCACTCATGCTAACCTGTTAGCAAAGCTGATATTTTCCTGCTCACATGAAAATGATTCACTGGCTTTTATGGATATTGAATAATGCACTTGCAATTGGGGATGCTTCACAAGCATACAACAAGGCAGACAACATGGGTGCAGCAAAGTATCTCAGTTATCTGTGATTTGATGCTGATCTAATTCTTTTAGACAGCTGACTCTTCAGGTACAACTTTGAACCCTGTTTATGTTTCATGAGAAGTTAGTTATGGCAAAAAATGTGATATTCATTTAATTCATTGTGCCTGTACAATCTTTCCCCTAAACGTAAGCAGCCACAGACCTGTTTCTGAAAAACAATGTATCGAAAGGGGAAAGCCAGCAGTAAATAGTATATCATACAAAATTCATCTTCTTTTTCATCACAAACACAATCTCACTTTTTTGGTAGAAGCTTCTCCTGCACAGGTCTTGAAATCTAGAACCACCTTTCTGTTTCTCTCCCCGTCAGTAGCCCTCTTTTCTCCCTTAAATCTTGCCTGTCCTGTTGAAATTAAACTAAATGGAGGTTTGAAAAATTGCTAGAGAACCTACCTACTTCTCAAGATTCCTGTACAAACTTTTAAAAGAACCATTATCTTTATCATCGCTGACCTTATAGTCAAAGACAGAACGTTATCAGCAACTAAGCAAGCTAAGTACATTTTCTAACAACAACAAAATTGCATCATATTTTATTTTCCCAGGTTTGAGCCCAACTGCACAGCCAAAGAAGATTAGTTCCCAGGGATGCTTGTAATATTGAAAGCATTGATGTGGCTTGTCTTCTTGCAAAACTCAGTCAGACATTCTAGAGAGGAATTCTATATTCTGGGAAGCTGAGTGAGCCACAATACTTCTAGCAAAAATGCACAACATGATCAAATATGAAATCTTCTGAAAACTAAACAGAATATTATTCACCACTCTAAAGGCTAATCTAAAATTAAACTGTAAATTCCAAGGGAGAAATTCACCCCCATGCAGAAGTGGCCAGCAAAAAGACTGTGCATTGCTTTTGGTTCCTCACAACAGGGTTTAGGCAGGACTAGTGGTGCATATGCCTTGTGCTGGCTCCCTGTGACCCTAGGTGAATTTGCAGTGAGGATTACAATTTCAGGCTTGGAATTAATGATCTGGAGGATGGCATGGACTGCACTCTCAGCAAGTTTGCAGATGACACTAAACTGGGAGGAGTGGTAGAAACGCTGGAGGGTAGGGATAGGATACAGAGGGACCTAGACAAATTGGAGGATTGGGCCAAAAGAAACCTGATGAGGTTCAACAAGGACAAGTGCAGAGTCCTGCACTTAGGACAGAAGTTCACTCTTACAGACTAGGGACCAGTTCTGCAGAAAAGGACCTAGGGGTTACAGTGGACGAGAAGCTGGATATGAATCAACACTGTGCCCTTGTTGCCAAGAAGGCTAACAGCATTTTGGTCTGTATAAGTAGGGGCATTGCCAGCAGATCGAGGGACATGATCATTCCCCTCTATTTGACATTGTTGAGGCCTCATCTGGAGTAATGTGTCCACTTTTGGGCCCCACACTACAAGAAGGATGTGGAAAAATTGGCAAGAGTCCATCGGAGAGCAACAAAAATGATTAGGGGGCTGGAGCACATGTCTTATGAGGAGAGGCTGAGGGAACTGGGATTGTTTAGTCTGCAGAAGAGAAGAATGAGGAGGGATTTGATAGCTGCTTTCAACTACCTGAAAGGGAGTTCCAAAGAGGATGGATCTAGACTGTTTTCAGTGGTACCTGATGACAGAACAAGGAGTAATGGTTTCAAGTTGCAGTGAGGGAGGTTTAGGTTGGATATTAGGAAAAACTTTTTCACTAGGAAGGTGGTGAAGCACTGGAATGGGTTACCTAGGGAGGTGGTGGAATCTCCTTCCTTAGAGGTTTTTAAGGTCAGGCTTGACAAAGCCCTGGCTGGGATGATTTAGTTGGGAATTGGTCCTGCTTTGAGCAGGGGGTTGGACTAGATAACCTTCTGAGGTCCCTTCCAACCCTGATATTCTATGATTCTGTGATTGAAAACACAGTGAATTTATAAAAATTTAAGTGTTTGAGTCAGTTGGACCTGAACAAAAAATGAATTGTTTCAGGGTATGAACTATACAGGATGTACAATAAGCTGGAAGAATGCTAAGTTCCTCCTTCCTCGCCTCCCTCCTCACCTGGCTATGGCAAATCCGGCTCCAGGTAGAGCAGTGGGCCTGTGGTGATGCTCCCAGAGTACTCCATGTGCTGTACACTGATAGCAGGGGATTTCCCCCATCATGTTGTTATGGGTATGGGTCATGGGGACCTGTTGGGAAAGGTTGTCCATCAGAACCCTGTATCCCATAATGATGGGGGGAAGGAAGTATTTCTAATGTTAGGGGCAGTTAGGTCAAAGGTCCCAGGTTCTAAGGGATCCTGTAATATCAAAAGCAGAATAGCTAGCAGTATGTTGGAAGTCATGCAGCCTCGCTGGCCAAGTGGACATCCCTGCTGGACATATAAGGACATCTTTTGGGTGCTTATTGGAATTCTTTATTTCCATTATAACTCTGTAAAAAATCATAAATAAAATATTTTCTCTAAAAACACCTGGACAGACCCATGAACCTCATCAAAAGGATTAATTTAACATGGACCTATGCACTTTTGACAACTGTTGTGGAGTTTGTTTTTTGTTTTGTTTTGTTTTTAAAGAAGGGTTGAAAATAGACCATTGATGGGGGTGTATAGGGAAGGTAATGTTCACAGAGATGTTTTCAAAGATAAATTGAAAAAATAAGAAAAGGGGGGAGCAGATGTTAAATCTCCTCTCCCCTAAGACCATCTAGAAAACCTTATATATTAACAGTTCTGTGAGATCTGGAGCACTCTGCTTTCCCTTTGAAACCATGGAAGTCAAGGATGCACAGCACTGTGCAACTCTGCCCCTAAGTAGCCATGTTTGAAAATGAAACCCATTGTGACGTGGATCTAGTTAAGATAATCACTGCCAGGTTTACCTACAGTACAGTAGTGCCTAGAGACCCCAACTGAGATCAGGGCCATATTGAACAAGGGGCCATACATACATATAAAAACATAAGAATGACCATACTGGTTCAGACCAATTGTCCATCTAGCCCAGTATCCTGTCCCAACAGTGGCCAGTGCCAGGTGCTTCAGAGGGAACGAACAGAACAGGTAATCATCAAGTGATCCATCCCCTGTCGCCATTCCCAGCTTCTGGCAAACAGAGGCTAGGAACACTTCAGAGCATGGTTTTGCATCCCTGCCCATCCTGAGTAATAGCTATTGATGGACCTATCCTCCATGAACTAATCTAGTTCTTTTTTGAACCCTGTTATAGCCTTGGCCTCCACAACACCCTCTGGCAAAGAGTTCCACAGGTTGACTGTGCATTGTGTGAAGAAATACTTCCTTTTGTTTGTTTTAAACCTGCTGCCTACTAATTTCATTTGGTGACCCCTAGTTCTTGCCTTATTAGAAAAAATAAATAACACTTCCTTATTTACTTTCTCCACACCAATCATGATAGTCATTATGGACCTCTATCATATTCTCCCCATAGTCATCTCTTTTCCAAGCTGAAACATCCCAATCTTAGTAATCGCCTCATATAGAAGCTGTTCCATACCCTAATCATTTTTGTTGCCCGTTTCTGTATCTTTTCCAATTCCAATATATGACTTACGAGGAGAGGCTGAGGGAACTGGGGTTATTTAGTCTGCAGAAGAGACGAGTGAGGGGGGATTTAATAGCAGCCTTCAACTACCTGAAGGGGCATTCCAAAGAGGATGGAGCTAGGCTGTTCTCAGTGGTGGCAGATGACAGAACAAGAAGCAATGGTTTCAAGTTGCAGTGGGGGAGGTCTAGGTTGGATATTAGGAAACACTATTTCACTAGGAGGGTGGTGAGGCACTGGAATGGGTTACCTAGGAGATGGGAATCTCCTTTCTTAGAGGTTTTTAAGGTCTGGCTTGACAAAGCCGTGGCTGGGATGATTTAGTTGGTGTTGGTCCTGCTTTGAGCAGGGAGATTGGACTAGATGACCTCCTGAGGTCTCTTCCAACCCTAATATTCTATTATTCTAGTCTGTTTTATTATCTCCTAATGATTCCCAACATTGTTAGCTTTTTTGACTGCTGTTGTACATTGAGTGGATGTTTTCAGAGAACTATTCACAATGACTCCAAGATCTCTTTGAGTGGTAAGAGCTAATTTAGATCCCATCAGATTTATATTTTAATGTACAGTTGGGATTACGTTTTCCAATGTGCATTACTTTGCATTATCAACATTGAATTTCATCTGCCATTTTGTTGCCCAGTCACCCAGTTTTGGGAGATCCCTTTGTAACTCCTCGCGGTCTGCTTTGGACTTAACTATCTTGAGTAGTTTTGTATCATCTGCAAATTTTGCCACCTCACTGTTTACCCATTTTTCCAAATCATAGTAAAAGACACTTCAGCCCACAGGAGCTTACAACTGAAATAGAAAAAAGAAAGGGTGAGAGAGAGAGGAAATATTAGAATCCCCGTTTTACATATCGGAGGAGAGGCAGAAGGGACAGATCTTCTGACTTTGCAAATTGGCAGAGCTATGTTGAAATCAATGGAGATACACTTATTTGCACACATCGGAGGTCTGGACTTAGTGACTTGTCCATAGTACCATCCTTTCCTGTTATTGCCTAGTGCGGTATCTGCTATCATAGCAATTTGCCGCATGTTCTTCAAAAATTACTAATATGTAGAGTTGCTCCTGCACCATTGAAGGCAAAGGGAGTTTTGTAGTTGACTTTCAGTTGAAGCAGAATTAGGCAGTATTTCAGTAGATTGTGCTGTTGTATACAGATTGTTCATTTGCATACATTTCACAGCTTTCCACTGTCTTCCTTTCAGTATCACTGCAGACATTGTTGCACTATTGATTGTTATTAAGCCCCATAATTGCATGGTCACCGACAATGACATTTAATACTATGTTCTAATTTGACATTTGCTTTTTTCCTATCTGCTCTGCACAGTGAGTTTACTTTAGAAATCTAATTAAGCAGCTGCAGTAGTTCCTGATAAGTTGCTAGCTGAACAAGGTAATAGTAACCCATTAACAAGGAATTCATTTTTCCCCTTGCATTGTTTTTATAGTAATTATGTTGCTTAAAAATGCATCTACTGAGCTGTAGCCTATAAAATACAAGGTAGCTTTTTGTGGTCTACTTCAACAGAAAAAACAAAGCAAAGGACTTGAAGTAGGTTCTGTAGAGTCTTACATGTTGGAAGAATATTATGTAAGGATTTATTTCTCAGCAGGGTTTTTAAAGCCTGAGCTTATATTGTATATGGTTAAACTTTAAATTTTCTCCATTATAAGCACTATAAGATATTTTTAATAAATTCGTAATAATAAAAGAGAAAATGTCATATTTTCCTGTAGCCTTTTCATGGGGACTTAGTTGCAAAGTAAGCTATACCCTGGAATTACTTTAAAAATGTAAAGTGGATCCTTAAATGGCTTTCCTGCATGAGCTATGATTAATACGAAGTCTTATTGACTAAGGATGTCAAAGTAGCACAATTCAGTATGCTTCTGTGCATAGTCTTCATGGTTCTTAGTTTTTATCATTTCCACCGATGGGTCCAAGATACAAAGTTTGGTTCTTGAAGTGAATATTTAACATTCCAAAGTTTGCAGATGTTCAAAGCCAGAGGTTCAGTTAGACTCACCTGTTCGTTTTCTATAGGATTTGCTGCTTTTCTTCAGAAAGTTGCTGCTGATCACTGTGGAGGCTGGATTCTTTCATATTTTTGGTCTAATAATAAACATTTATTTTCAGGAGTTCACTACCAGGATGTTTACAAATTTGCATGTTAGCACAAATATTTGCATTGCACTTATGAATTTCCAACCTATCTGTGATATTTTCAGTGGAAGCTTGCATGACAAATGGACAGCAGAAAGAAATGCCTGCCACGTAATACCTTACCTTAGGCTCACTAATGGCTGATGGTACACTGAATTCCAGTTCAGGCCACAATCGGTATTCCACTGAATTTAGAAAAGTGTTAGTAGGCACAAAGGCCAGGAGTGACATGAAGTTCTACTGGATGTCATTCTTGATCTCTGGGTCAATTCAGAAGTATTGGTCCCTAGAACTAAGAAGTTATCTAAAATTCTGCTGCACTTAAACTGCTTATGGCATACCAGATTGCTCTTGGCAGGATCATATTTAGTATAATATGTGTATTTATTTTGCATTATTGCAACTCCCCTGGTTCTATATTACTTTTCATTATGTTTCACTATTGCTTGACATATTCATTTCAGTGATTTGTTTAAATTCTTAGTATATCATTATCTTCAGTCTCAGGTGAATCATCTTTCTTCTGCTAACAATGAAACCTATCAAGAACGACTGGCACGATTAGAGGGTGATAAAGAATCCCTCATATTGCAGGTATGTATAGTAGCGTACTATCAACACATTTTGGTATTCAATCGATAAAAGTTAGAGGGAGTCCTGAAAGAGACATGAAGCCAAACACCTTGGTTTTGTTAGATCAATAAGAATATGTTACGGGCAGAAACATTTACTGGCTATGGAATATAAAATTGTCATTGGAAGTGAGGAAGGCTTGCAGCTAACCAGGCTGGCCACCAACATGATTGATATTTGCATGTAACACAGAGATAGGAGAGAAGAGAATGACTAAGCAAGAAGAAAAATCAAATCATAAATAGTGGACATGTCAGTTGACTTTATTCACAGCATTCTGTAAAATCCACAGAAAGTACACTGTAGAGTGACCAGATGTGGCGGGTCAAAGAGATTGCTCTGAGTTTGTGAGATTGTCCCAGTTGGTTCTATGGAGAACATGGTTCTGTGCGAATTTCTATAATTGGCGGGCAACTAGATGTTTGGCTCTTGTGCCCAATTCTCTCCCATCTTCCTGAACTTCCACTTCCTCTGTCGTGATCCCACCTGTCACAAACACTCACTCTCTTTCTTCTTCAGTGCCAGACCCTCCCCCTCTCCCCGCTGGTATAAATCCTCGGAAGTCAGTGGAGTTATTCTGATATACAGCAGCTGAGGATCTGACCCTCAGGATTTATGACTGAGTATGAGGATCCAGTTGCCCCACTCTCTTTTTTTCTGTTATAGTTGTTCTTCCATGCATGAGAATATATGATGTGATCCGAGAAGTCCCATAGTTTGTTGCTCAGCAGCATACTCTGAATTCAAAGGTGAGGTGATAGATCCAGTGGTCCTGTGGTTGTAGGGGAAATGTGAGGAACTTGAAACAGGAGAAATGAGGGAACTGGAAAGTTGAAATCAAGGGAAAGTTACAGAGGGAAGGAAGAGATTCCCTCCATAGTGGCATGGTTCCTTCACGCATGCTCCTTCCACTCTCCAGGTGACACGAGACTTTCCAGCTGTCAAATTCTTCTCTACCCCATGACTCGAACCAGAGCCACACATCAATATCACTGTATTCCCATTGCCCAGTCCCTCTTCAGAAATGTGTTTAAAATCTGGCTTTCCCAAATCTTGTTTCTCTGTCAAGAAGCAGCGAGAGCAGTAGGTTCTGTGATCATTCCTTGCCTTTGGATTGTAGCTGAGCTGTTTTACTTCCTTAAAATCTATGGGGATGGAAGAATTTGGCAATAAATCCAGCGGAAAATAAGTCTGAAACCAGTTCAGTTTCTTTCAGGTTTCCTGCTTCCCAGTTTATAAGCCTTTTTCAAAAGCAGGGCCTCTGTCCCACGTGAATAAGTTTTATTCTTGGGAAAATAAAACTATGCACAAGGTAAAATCAAGCTCCTTGAGTCTTTCTGAATATTTTTCCCCTTTCCTTTACTAGGTTGCACAGTGTCTGTTCCTAAAGCCCAAAGCAGAAGTCTCTCTAGATACGCAATCTTTATCTATCCTTTTCCCTCTGCAAGTGACTCCTAGTCCACGTATCCATAATACATGTGGGTTTATATTCTGTTATCTCAGTAATGAGCTTCTGTGAACGTGTTTTCAGTTTCATGTGTTTCTGTTCACACTTGCTTTAATTAACTGTGTAATGTTTTCATTACCAATATAAAATAAGCAGTAAACCTCTCAAGAGACATACTCTTTTGGCTTGGTTTGAATTCTTAATTCCTGTCTAATTAGAACTGCTATCGGCAAAAACCTTAACAGTAAAACTTCTGTTTGAAACTTGGTTTAAAACCATACATGTTTAGTTCTAAGCATGGCTGAGACACCTACTTTGGGTCTGTCTACAAAGGAATTTAATAAAATTGCTTCAAAAATTTGTTCTGAATGCTCCCGAAAGCCGGGTCAAAGTTGGTTATTCAACATATTAATCTCACTCACTTTCCCACCCCACCTCATATTGTTACCTGTTTGTAGCACTCACAAGGTCCCATCCAAGACTAGTGCCCCATTGTAAAAGACCATTGCTGCCCTAAAGCGCTCACAGTCTAAATCAGTGGTGTCCAAACTCCTTAGCTTGAGTCACAGAGGCGCCTGCCCCCACTCCACCCCTGCCCCCAAGGCCCCACCCCCACCCTGCCTCTTCCCACCCCTGTTCAACCCTGCCCCACCTCTTCCAGCCCCATTCCGCCCTCTCCCCTGAGCGCGCCCCACCCTCACTCCTTCCCCTCCCACCCAGCGCCTCCTGCACACGTGGAACCGCTGATCAGGGTGGGCAAGAAGTGCTGGGAGTGAGGGGAAGGTGCTGATCGGCAGGGCTGCTGGCAGGCAGGAAGCGCTGGGGGAGGAGGAGGAGCTGATCAGTGGGACTTTTTTCCCCATGGGTGCTCCAGCAAGAGGGCAAGGTGAGATGAGGGAGTGACTGGTGCACACTGCTCTCCTGCTATCCCCAGATGGTGTATGTTTGCTTTGGGACCATAGTCCATTGGCACAAGGTTAAGTAGCCTCTAGGCTGCTTAGAACATTCCTGGTCCACACAGAGCAGCTGGAGATGAAGCAGTGGGAAAGGCAGTGCCCCCTACCTCTATCCTGTAGTGAGTGAGCTGACTCAAACACCTCCGCTTTAAACCTTTCAAAGTTAAATTCTCTCCCAAGCCTCACCACTGACCAGTGCGTCTCAGTTTTGCCAAATGTGCTCTATAGGTTAGAGATGCCACATCAGCCTGCTGTAGCCCCGAGACAGGTTATGGGAGTTCATGCAAGTGCCTTTTTTCTCCTGTATTGCCTAGTTTTTCAAAGTTCTACCCTTTGGGATCTCAAACAATAAACATGTGCAAAACCAAGGAAGTGAGTTAAAAGAAAAGGACTTTCTCTATAGGCTTTAGTGGGTTTTGACGAGTGAGACGTGTGGTGTATGCGGGAACATTGCTCTATGTACAGCTCAGTGATTCCTAGAGGGGCTGGCAGATGTGACCTAACAGAGACGAAACTATGTCGTTTTAAGCTACTAATGTGCCTCTTAGCTTAGCTATTGGAACATTCAGCACATACTTCTAAAGCTACCGGAATTTTATTAAATGCCTATGCAGGTCACCTTTTCCTTGGGGCTTACAGTGCTTACCCAGTTACTCCATAACCTTTTAAACAGAACTTGCATTCTCTCTTATAGTGACAGCTGCAGGGAGCAAACTAAAAAGGAGGATTCTATACATTGGCCCTTTTTCTCCCTGTCCCCTTACCTCCACTCGCCACCTCCTTTCTCATGTGTTCCTTTCCCTGCCATCTTCATTTCATGGAAAAAATGGACAACCTAATTAAGTATTTAAGCAGCGGCAGCTTTCCCTATAGAACCCATGTCTCTTGCAGGGGGTGCTTTTCATGCTGCTCAGATGTGTCTGTGTTTGTTGCTCCTTGGGTCACCAATTCTTTCCTTAAAATCCAGCCTACCTATTTATCTGTGTTCATCTGGACTCTCCCCTGGAGCCAAAGACTATAAAGGAAGTAACAGAAAATACCCCTTTTCCTTTCTCTCCCTTACCCTTTTGTCTCCCCTCCCTCCCGCCAAATCTCTTCATAGGTAAGGAAAGGTGGACTATCAAACTGCTCCCTCTGCAACAAATTCAATTGATCATCCTTTCCTTTGGGTTAGCAGGTGGGTTCAAAAGCCTGCAAATATCTAAGCAGTGCCACTTCTTTAGTGCCTCTTCTTAAAGGGCTCTCTGACAAGCAGACCTTTTTTAAAGTAGGTCGGTCTTGCTGGCCCAATTGAAGGTTTTGGAGATCCTCCTCAAGGACAGCGGCTTATCTAGTTGTTGTTATGCTGGAGCTGGGCATGACAGCAAAGGAAAGGTTGTGTTTAACAGGAGTTTAGAAGCCTGAAGTTACATCCTGTCTAAAGTAATAGCCAGGCCTGAATAAATTCTCAGAATGAAGGCTGAGGTGTTTGTAGCAAACTAGAGCTCCAGGGCTGAAGGATTTATTAGCCCAGGGTAGGGAAAGAGAGTCAGACTCTTGCTTATGATAGCTGATACATATTGAACCACTTGACTCTATATGGCGAGGCGAGGCTACATAATTAGGGATACAGATTCAGAAATCCTGATGTGAAACTATGTTTTAGCATAAAATTATTTCAGAAGATTTTTAACTGCATTTCTGGCATGACACCCAAGCATTTGGTAGCTCTGCAACACATTCCCGCAGCTCAGAAAATACGTCATTCAGCAAGCTTGGCTGCAGATGCTCCTCTTGTCTGCCAGGGGCTACTGTGGTGCCTGCTCTACAGCAGCCAGGCAGCCTTTCCCCATGCTGGATCTGAACGGGAAAGGAGCATCTAGCAGTGGTGGCACTGTGGGGACAGAAGGTTGGGGGGGGCAGTACTGGCCCCTCCATGCCCCCAACTACACTGAGTTTTGTGCAACTCCCTGTGCTATCCCTGCCGTGGCTTGGGGCAGGGTATGTTTACCATAAGTGGTTACATGCAAATTAATTGAAAATGTGGAAAGTTACTTATTAAATTACTTGTTTTAAACACCGTGCTTCAAACTGCACAAAACTTGGCCACTCTGCACTTCATTTCTAAAGTGTTTAAATATCAGCATTGTTATGGATGTGAGAAGGCCTGAAATTTAACTTCCAAAGATACAGTGCGCGTCTTTCACACTGCATTGTTCTATGAAATCTCATTCATTCCTTTATAGCCATTTTTAGAAAGAAAGAAAGAACTTAAACAAAAATGAACTCATCACACAAATTTCAGTTTGATTTTAATTATATTACTGCCAAGAAATTAGAAGTTAAATCTGCAATTTCATCTGTGTGGTTTGTTTTTGGGGGGATTGTTGTGCATAAATTATAAGCTCTTTAGGAACTGTCGTTTTTGTTCTCTGTTTGTACAGCACATAGCACAATGGGGTCCTGGTCCATGACTGGGTCTCTTAGGGTTACCCAAATGCTTATAAATAATAACAACAATGAACTAATATATGATTATGCAGAATGGACTGCATCACCTAGGCCTACCGGGTGGATTTTAAAATCTCTGTAACGTTATGCTGAATACATTTTTTGAGTTTTAATAAGTTTCTGAGTTAAGCTATTGGGCTTTTCTTATTACAGTTTACTCTTTTGTAAACCAGTTTGTACCACCATTCTTACAGTTCCTTAAGAGTATTACTAATTGTTTCCTTCACAGCGATTCATCCCTTGTATTTCAGTTCGTTTGCATTCATGTTTTGGCTTGTAAAGCTTGGAAATTTTTGTGGGGTAGAGCTTTGTCAAGGCTAAAACATGCCTTTTACGTATTACATTCTTTTATAGCTTCAGAAAGCTTTATTGATAGGTAAGTTGTTCTCAGGTTCTTGTAAGTAGTACTTTAATTGGTTAGTTTCCTGAAGAACAGTTTTATTGTTTATTCACTTCAAGGAGTGAAGTGCTAACAGAAGCTGAAATAACAATGCATGTTCTGATGCCACTTAAAACATTAAGAGTATTCAATGCTATTTTTTTTAAAAGAGAGTGTTTACTGTACACATTGGTGTATGATTTACTTCAGGCTGCTTATACATAGTCTTCCAGAGATGTTTTGTCTTTATTTTTTTTAATTTTAAAACAAGTACAAGAAAGATGTCTGATGTTTTTAAAGCAAAGATATTGTGAGACAGGCTATGAGGTAAGATTCAAAATTTTTGTTTGTTTTGCTAGAGGAAGATGATATGATACTCAGGAATGTGAAACTTTTAAGGACTTTCAGTGACAGACTGGATATAAAAATACATTGTGTGCTGGACTGTTTGGTTAATAAGGTTAGCTGACATTTATTTACAGTAAGTTCAAAAGTGTTCTCCTTGCCTTGTTCTCGAATTACAGGTGAGTGTCCTCACGGATCAGGTGGAGGCCCAAGGAGAGAAAATCCGGGACCTAGAAGTCTGTCTTGAGGGGCATCAGTTAAAACTTAATGCTACTGAAGAAATGCTTCAACAGGTAAAGTCTAGTGTGGGAGGATTCTTATGCAATCTCTTTCAAGATGGAGGAACATGTATTCATGCTTCTGAATCTGTTATGCCCTGAGTAAATGGACATAGAACAGTTTTGTCCCCTTTTATTGTGTCTGTTGCCTTGAATGATATTTTCATACTACGTTTGTTTGCTTTCCTGGTGTACATGGATTTTACTGGTCTGTTGTATAACACTGTAAGCAGTAGGCATGTAAAATGAAGCCACTGTATAGTACTCAGAATAGTCAAACAAATTAAGCTGGAGGAGGGCTGGAGAGATGGTTGAATAACTTGTTAGACAAGTTAAATATAATAACAAAATACCAGTTTCTGTAGGGCTTAATTCTATAATGTGTACTGCTTTAAACTGTGTCCTGCTTTCATGTGGTTGGGTTTGAAGTTGAGTTTTAAACTCATTTGAGGTTGAAATGAATTAGGCTAAAATGTTCTTTATTCATTTTTAAGAGCTTTCTTTTTCTCTTCTCAAAGAGAGCTACTATATAAAGCTGTTTTTCCCTTACTTCTAGCCATGTGCTTGCAAAACCACATTTCACTTTCAGTTTGCTGTTCAACTTAACTCATCCATGCCATTTCACAGCAGGGGATGAGGGAGTAGAATACACCATAAAGTAAATACAGTTAAGCATTTCATACAGCCGTGACAGTTTCGGAGTGACAAAGATTATGAAGAAGTTGCTCTCTGCAGTTTTCCATGCCTACCAAGGAGAGGTACTGGAAATGCTGAGTGTCTGCAGGTAATTTAGATTATTGATATTCAGGAAAAGAGTAGAGAATTTAAATAGATCTTAAAATCAAGGCTGTAGATTTCTAGGACAAAATTATTGGTAAGCTTATTTGCTTTGATCTTATCCAAGTGTTATATACACTTAGTTTTAGATAATACAAAATAGGTATGACTTTAAATTATTACTGCGTTGTCTTCATTTATATAGACATTCTCCATGTTTATGGTAATAGCGTTTCTGGTACACAAATATTAGGTAAACAGTGGCACTCTGCATATAGTAAAGTTGGTTCATGTCTCTCTTTAAAATCATAATTTTCATATGCACATCTTAGCCAACATGATTTCTTGGTAATATTAATGGTCCCAAACTTTTTAAGCTGGGAGAAGTTGGATTCACCCATATAAACCTAGCTGAATTTTGAAAAATGCCAATTTTAACACCTATGATTTTCTATTCAGAAGGTGAATCTCTGGAAAAGAATGGCAGCTATTAAGAATGTGCAGGGGCGGCTCTACAAATTCGGCCGCCCCAAGCAGTCATGCCCAGGAGGCGCCCCCGAGCCGCGGGAGCAGCGGACCTCCCGCGGGCATGACTGCGGAGGGTCCGCTGGTCGCGCGGCTCGGCTGGACCTCCCGCAGCTGCGGGCGGTTCGCAGGTCCGGCGGCTCTGCTGGAGCTGCCGCAGTCATGCCTGCGGGAGGTCCAGCCGAGCCGCGGAACCAGCAAACCGTCCGCAGTCATGCCTGCGGGAGGTCCACTGGAGCCGCCGGCAGAGCGTCCCCTCCGCAGTCATGCCTGCGGCAGGTCCGCTGCTCCCGGGGCTCCGGTGGACCTCCCGCAGGCATGACTGCGGCAGGTCCGCCGGCCCAGCCTGCCGCCCCCCCGGGAAAGGGCCGCCCCAGGCGGGTGCTTGCCCCGCTGGGCTCTGGAGCCGGCCCTGAGAATGTGAAACATCAGAAATAGAATACAAGCATTCCTAGTCCGATCAGAGAGGATTTTTTTTCTAGATCAGTGGGGGTGGAGTCCAGGTGCTGGGGGAGTGGGGCTTGGTGGGACCGGGGGTCCGAGTGCAGCTGGTTGGGACTCAGTGGGGTGGGGGTCCAAGTGTGGTGGAGTGGTGCAGGAGGGATGGGGCTCAGTGGGGTGGAGGTTCAAGTGCGAGGTGCTCGGGGGTGGGGGTCTGGATGCATGGAGGTTGGGCAGATGGGGGGGCAGCTCTCCATACAGTGATCCCTCCGCCATTGGCTGGGGAGCAATGGGGGCAGCCAAGGAAGGTTCCTGTGGGTGGGTCTCACCCAGTCCCTGCCCCAGGAGTGGCCTGTGCAGGGGAAGAGGAAGTCTCTCTGCAGCTGGTGCCCAGCGCACAGCAGGCTCCACTGGCCAAGGTTGTTCCCAGTCCTGCTCATCCCTGGCTCCAGGATCACTTCAGTAGTGAGCAAGAGAGACAAAATCTTGCACGCATGCCCAGTCGCACCCCCGGAGGTGGTAATTTATGACTGCGTGCTGGAACAGGGGTGCTGGAACAATTTTTATAGTGGGAGTGCTGAGAGCCATTGAACCAAGCTGTAAAGCCTGTAAATAATGGAATCCACTTGAAGCCAGAGGATGTGGCAGCACTCCTAGTTCCAGCACTTATGCTTCTTGCCTGCTCCTGATTCCCAAACCAGACACACCTGCTCAGGACCACTGTCTGGGAGGGGCATGTGATTCAGTTATTCCACAGGGAAAGAGTAAAATCTGCCAGGGACATTAGTTCTGCCCTTGCGCAGTGGTGCAGAATTCCCCCAAGAGTAAACATTATAGCTATTTAACTCTTGCGTAAGCTGAAGCACAGAGACTTTTAGACCCTGATTCTGCAATGAGTTACATATCAGTGGACCCTATCATCTTCACAGGGCTAACTGCAGGATCGGGCCCCAAGGGATTTAGCCAGGATCATACCACAAAGCAGGGAGAGAGACAGGAACAGATCGCAGGAGACCTGACTCCTAAGTCTATTGCATGCGGTATTTGCTTCGTTTAAATTAAACCTACACATTCTATACATGGTCTGCGTTTTTGTTACCACTTCTATTGTTTTTGGGTGGGAGCGTACAGTAAGGATAGTCATAAACTGGTGATTTATTTATTATTTTTTCAAACAGCGTGTAGGATAGGAGTCTCTTTATGAATTAAACATTACGAAATTTTATCTTCAGTTTAATTTTCCAGACACTGACTTGTTAATTTAGGTCCCAGCTGTGCAAAGATTTATATATGTGCTAAATTTGTACTATGCAAGTTTTAGATTTTCAAAAGTATCTAAGGGAGGTAATAGTACAACTCCCCTTGCCATTCAGCGATACTTGTGTTGTTATCTCCCTTAGGTGTATTTGAAAATACCAGCCTTAATTTATAGTTGTATTGCTCAGCTACTGAATGTTGAACTGCATTGACTCTATCTTAGTGAATGTCAGTTCACTTTCTCTGCCTTTCTTGTGTTAAATAGTAAATGAAAAGGAAAAGATTATTCCCCATGCTTGGAAAAACTTAACGTGTATTAATAGAACCAATCTAAGCCAAAATGCAACGTGGATCAGCATGTTCACTGTTCTGAAAATAACAATAATGTATGTTGTTCCAGAATGCGTTCTGGCTTTTTAATTTTATTTTCTAACAGATAATACAATTTGAGTTTCTCCCAAAGTTACTTGTGCTCCAAAAGTGCTACACTTAGATGTTGTTATCTATTTTTTTATTGAGCTTGCTTAGGTATGGTTTAATGAAGTTCCTTTAGTAAGATATCTGATTATATCACTGCAGCATCAGTATGTAATGCTACCCTAAAAAATACATACCAGCTGAACCTAGACTTGCAGAGACTCGCCCACGATGTAAGGGTGGGGCCATTGGCTTGGATCCTTTTGACTTATGATTTATGAGTGGTTATTTTGAACTCTGCTTTATAGCTACAGTGCAAACACTTTACAAACAGTGGTTTAAAAATAAGCTACTCTTTGTGTATTAGTAGTATGCAAAATTTCCTTCCATTTCTTGTAGAGGATGACAAAGCAGAGTGTAGTGAAACAGCTCAGGTGCTGGAGAGTAGTCTTACATGCAACTGTGTCAAGATCAACTTCTTATGTTTTCTTGAAGAAACTTGTAACGGTGGTTCTGCTTTTACTAGGGCTTGTTTCATAACCCAAGAGCTGTACCATGGGTCTGTTTCAAAGTCAATTGAAGACAATAGGAGTCTTTGAATTGATTTCAGTGGGTTTTGGATCAAGCATTAAATTTAGAAAACATGTATTCTGTCTTGTGAGAAATGAAGAAGAGGGTCATGGGTGTGATTGGGGTATTCTTTTCTTCTTTTTTTTCCCCCTTCTTTTTAAACCACTTAACATATAAGACTTTTCAAAAATCCATTGAAATCAGTGGAAAAACTTCTGTTGACTTTAGCACTTTGGATAGGCCCTAAATATACATCCCATTCTGACTGAGAGGAAATTCATCCTGAAGTGCTGAGAGTAGCTTAACGTTTGTTTTGATGTGTGAATTCAATACTAGAGATTCCTGAGTCTATCCTCTTTGTCAAAAATAAATAAGTAGGAGAGAAGAGAGTTTTGGCAGTTCCAGTGCAGGTCTTTGTTTTAGACAAGGCTTTAGTTCATAGATAGATAAACATTTTGTAGTTATATTGTCCATCTGTAGGTAAATTATAAAGGGTGAGACAAGGTGCAGAATCTCTGCTCTGACTCACTACTGAAGATTGTCTTATTGTCTAATTAGCCTTGAAAGTGACTATCCAAGATTGACCAAGTAAATGAGTACAAACAAGGCTGTGGTAAACTTAATCTTCCAAGAGCAAGAAGGACTTGATTCCTCAGGGCTAGTCTTGGTTTTCAGCATGTTGTGCTCCTCCCTCGTATCAGTCCCAATGCCTAGCTATGCTTTGACCATTTGATTCCACCTGTCATCTATAGCAATCCTGCATTTGGCATATGATCAGCAATAGTCAATTCAGAGGACTCCATGTAGTTTGTTCAAATAGTCTCCATAACATTATGACAAGAGGTGTTTCCCATGAGGTCTATTGCCAAAGAGTCTTGGATCAGGCAGACTGTCTTCAGTACACTATCGCTTAAGAATATAAATTGAAAATAAAGATCTGAACACAAATGGGTCTGTATTTATGTCCTTTCTCCTCTTGGGGTGAGATTCTGGCCAAACCATTTCATAGGTTTAAGAAGCAGAGGGAGGGTGTATGGCACTCTGTCCTTGCTTGTGTTTTTGAAAGGGCTGGCCAGGATACCATTGGAGAGCATGGTTTCCCCACAAGCACTAGGGGCTTAAAAAATGCAGGGAGAAATGGTGCAAGGGCAGCAACTTTTGTGCGTGATCCACTGTAGCCTGTAATTATTTCATTCTCGCTATCATCTTTCCTGTATACGAGTGGGCCAGATTCCTATCTAAGTTACAGTGGTGTAAATCTGGAATAACTATTCACCTCATGGGGGTTTTGCTGCCCAGAAAGGGTCATGCTGTCAAATTTCAATTACCCAAGATACCAGAATGCAGACAAGTTTCAACACTTCTTTACAATTTGCAGCAAGTACTTGCAGTAGCTGGCTTGGTGCAAGCATTTTAAATGGTGATATATTCTGTGCTTTTTTGGTTGTTAATAAGTTTATAGTAGCAAACTGGCTAATCATGTGGCTGTTTGCATAGGTGAGCATTGCACACCTTTTGCTAGTTTACATTTAATATAGGTACTGCTTTGTTCTTCACACATATATGCAAAGACTATTCAAATAGTCTGAGTATTGGTAAGTTCAGTGCTTTCCATTTGCTTGGCTATAGAATGTGCAAATGGTGAATCAGAGAGCTGTAATTTGCTGTCTGCTACTGTTTTGCACCATTTCATGGAGATTACACATGTACGTTGCTCTCAGCTGTGTTTTGAGTTAAGCGAATATCTTATTTCTACCACAGCTGACACACAGCACTTGAAAAGTGCAGTCCTCATTAGTGGTGGTTCTTGCTGAATTTTGCTAACCAGGTAGGTCTCTGACCATTTTGTTTCAAAACTGCTTTAAGTAAAGATTAAAAGTACAAACTGACTCTTCAGCGGAGTATTTCACACCATGTATTTGTGCAGAATATTTTTTCTTAACTGAGAATCTTCTCTGTGATTTCTCTATTGATGTATATAGCATGACTTTCCTTCTATTCCTATGGGCTACTGAATATCCTGGAACTTACTGTACTTACTTTATTTAGGGCTATATAGACACTCTGCAGAGGCCTTTTTTCTAAATTATCCTATTTCATTTAAAACCTTCTTATAACAACTTTACAAGATATGTACTTTTCCAAGCCAGCTAAATCTGCTGTGTGAATTTGAAAGTGAGCAATAGCACATGCCCAGATTTAGTTCGAATGATTAAAAGGCATGTTTTAATGTAAAAATCAAAAATGCTAATTTATACAATGTACTCTGAGCATTTCAGAAATAAATCTGCACTTAGAAATAAGATGTATGTTTTAGGTTTGCTGTGCATTGATCTGCGTGGTGTACATAATGTAACAGCTTGTGCATGGTTTTTCTTTATAATAATTCTGCTCTGGAATAATATTTTTCTTAGTTTTAAGAGGTAAAAGTCACCTTTTTAAACAAGTTACTTTGTTGACCAGTTAAAAAAATACTAATTAAATTTTATAAAAGAAGACATCTTTGTAGAATATGTTCTATTTTTACACTGGACTTTGACTCTTTAAAGATCCTCCTAAAACCTCTGTAGCCCAAATTACCCTTCTGCATCTCATGTATTATCTTTTTTACTTGAAAACCAACAACACAAATTTGTATTTTCTTTTCTTACAACTGCATATTTATTCAAGCTGGTTTCAAATTGCATTTATACCACTGAAGTACTCTATAATTTCTCTGTAACAAAATGGGTTGTATTCTGCGACTGAACTGTTCACTAGAAGCATCTGCTAGAAGATTAAAGTAATTGCTTCCAGATGGTATCCATTTCAAGAATTTTAAACTGTGCTTTCTATCAAACCAAAAGTTATAGACTTTCTAGATCCAGGACAGAACCTCAGCTGGTGTAAAATAGTCACTTATTACATTGAATAACACCTTATTGCTCAAACAGAACCATTAAAGTCAACATGGGACTACTGAATGGATAAGATATACTGTTCTACACGAGTAACTGTGGCAAAATCTTTCATAAGGAAATACTATACAGTGTAGTCTGAGGAAAGATCTTGTATTGCATCGATGCACAGGTTTTTGATACAGAATTTTTTTTTAAGTGGTGTTCCTGCTGTATCATGGTCCTTAACAATAATAAAGAAACTTCAAACTGATGTCAAACTCAAAAAGTACTTTAAACATTTCAGTTAAACAGTCAGACTAAGGTTTATATATGGGAGCCAAAGTGCAACAGTTGCAGCAGACCTGGTGCTCTAGCCTTTTTAATATGTTGTTGATTACTTCATACCAAGTTCACAATAAGATACAAAGCTACATAAGAACGACCATACAGGTCAGACCAATGGTCCATCTAGCCCAATATCCTATCTTCCAACAGTGACTGGTGCCAGATACTTCAGAGAGAATGAATGAAACAAGGCAATTATCAAGTGATCCATCCCGTTGTCTAGTCTCAGCTTCTGGCAGTCAGAGGTTTAAGGATACCGAGAGCATGGAGTTGCATCCCTGACCATCTTGGCTACTAGCCATTGATGGATCTATCCTCAGTGAGCTTATCTAATTCTTTTTTAAACCCAGTTATATGTTTGGCCTTCACCACACGGCAAGAAGTTCCACAGGTTGACTGTCCACAAAAAGTACTTCCTTATGTTTGTTTTTAAACTGCTGCCTATTAATTTCATTAGGTAACCCCTAGTTCTTGGTTTATGCAAGAGGTAAATAAGACTTCCCTCTTCAGTTTCTCCACGCTATTTATGATTTTGTAGACCTCTTTCTGTATCCCCCCCGTTAGTTGTCTCTTTTCTAAACTGAACAGTCCCAGCGCTTGTCTACACATACAGCATAGCAGCACAGCTGCACCACTGTAGTATTTAGTGAAGAAACTAAAGATCTTTATGGACCCTGCTATTTCCTTCATTCCATTGTTTAAACTGAACTTTGATTTCTAGCCTTTGTTTCTAACCTTTTAATCCATGATTTACTAATTCATGACCGGACCCTCACTCTTATCCTATTACTGCTTAGTTTGCTTAAGAGCCTTTGGCGTGTGTCCTTATCAAAGGCTTTCTGAAAGTCCAACTATCCAATATAAATTGAACCTCCCTTGTCCCCATGCTTGCTGACATCCTCAAAAAATTACAATAGATTGGTGAGGCATGATTTCTCTTTACAAAAGATGTGTTGACTGTTCCCCAACATATCATGTTCATTTATGTGTCTGATCATTCTGTTCTTTACTATAGTTTCAGCCAGTTTACTGGTACTGACGTTATTTATTACTGCCTCTAATTCAGTGGTCCCCAACCTTTTTCATCTGGCGGGCACCAGACAAAGGTGTGTACTGGCCGGCGGACGAGCATCCGCCGAAATTCCACCGAAATTTGGCGGCATTTTGGCGGCAACGCCTCGGGATGATGCCACTTGCCACTGACAAGCAGCGTCATCCAGAGGCATCGCCGCCGAATTTCGGCGGCATTTCGGCGGATGCTCGTCTGCTGGCCAGTACGCGGGAGCGGGCACCGCGTTGGGGACGCCTGCTCTAATTACTGCCTTTAAAAAAAAATCTCCATTATATCAGATGTCCTCAGGTCTTCTGATACAGAGCCTGATTTAAGTGATAGATTACATACTACAATTAATAGTTTTGCAGTTTCATACTTGAGTTCCTTCAGAACTCTTGGGGAATACCATCCGATCTTGCTGACTTATTACAGTTTAATTTATCTGTTTGTCCAAAAACTCCTTCATTGACACTTCAGTCTAAGCCAGTCCTTAGATTTGTCACGTAAAAAGAATGGCTCAGGGGTAGGAATCTCCCTCATATCCTGTGCAGTGAAGACTGATGCAAAGAGTTCATTTAGCTTCTCTGCAATGGGTTTATCTTCCTTCAGTGCTCGGTTAGCACCTCAGTTGTCCAGTGGCCCCACTGAATGTTTGGCAGGCTTCCTGCTTCTGGTGTACTTAAATGGTAACAGCAATTTTTTTTGTATGTCTTTTGCTAGGTGCTCTTCAGATCTTTTTTTGACCTGCCTAATTATGCTTTTACACTTGACTTCATAGAGTTTATACTCCTTTCTATTTTTCACAATAGAATTTGACTTCTAGTTTTTAAAGGATGACTTTTTGCCTCTAACCACGTCTTTTCCTCTGCTGTTTAGCCATGGTGGCATGTTTTTGGTCCTCTTGTTTTGATTTGCAGTATACATTTTGTTTGAGCATCTACTACGTTGTTTTTAAATGGTTTCCATGCAGCTTGCAGGCATTTCACTTTTGTGACTGTTCCTTTTAATTTCCATTTAACAAGCTTCCTCATTTTTGTGCAGTTCCCCTTTTTGAAGTTAAAATTCTAATTTAAAGTTACAGTAGTAAAACCTGTGCCAGTTTGGGGTGATAAATACTTCTGGACAGTGATCCTTTACAAGATGCTGTAGTTGTGGTGCTTTATCCTTGCTTTCCAGGAAGGCTGAAAAGTGTAAGGATAACTTTTATATTTTATATATTATAAAGATTTTGGCTCACAGTTTTGAAAACAGAATTTGTGGTGTAAAAAGCAGTTACTACTGAAATGATATATTGAGTAATTCTTGGACAAAGTTTCTGAACAACATTACATCAATAAAATATTAAACTATAAATACTGAAACAAACAAAAGAGGAAATAATCAGATGTAACTCGGTGAAATAATTCAGTAGCAGACAGATGCAACACTTTGAGGGATGCATAGGCAGAGGCATAAAACACGACGTTCCTGTTCTGTTTATTTTCCTGTCTGTGCCCAAATACCTTTTACAATGTCAGCAAGAATGGGCACAACTGTGGGAACAGTGGGTGGTTTGGATACTTGCTGCTGCAGCACAGATGACAGTCAATTACTATTTTTAATCCAGACAATATTCTCCAACAGATTAAAAGAATGTTGAGGTGGATTAAATTTGGGTTTTAAATAAATAGTGACTGTGTAACTTTAAAATTTTTGCTTGCTTTGCTTTTTCAAAATCCTTCCTTGCTTCTAAACCATATTATACAGACATAATAATTTTGAACCAGATTCTGATCTCAATAACATTAGTGTAGATCCAGAGTAGCTATGCTGACTTCAGTGAAGTTCCTCTGAATTTATCCCATGCAAGTGAGATCAGAGTCTAGCATCCTTTCTTTAGTACCCCATTTCAGATTTGGGATAAAATTTTCAAAATATGCCTATGTGGTTTAGGAGCTGACCTTCTATTTTTAAAGGTTACTTAGGCCATTGACTTTAAAGCAGATTTAGGCTCCTAAAAGAATACATCACTCTGGAGAATGAGACAGAGGTGTACCTAAGTACATTAGGTGCTTTTGAAAATTCTATCCTTTGTCATCTTATTTTCTTGGCTTTGACTGCCATAGGAATTGAAAGGTGTGAGGAGATAAATCTTAAGAAATGGATGTTTTCCAAACATGACACGAAACTGGTATGATAATCACTTTTGCTATTTCTATCCAAAGCATGCCATGCTCTGCCATAGATTTCTAATACTTCAAAAAAAATAAACTCAGCTCGCTTGCTTAAGCAAAAGCCTTGGCCAAATGTTTCTAGTTTAGTATGTGGCTCAGTTTAGACATTGTCTTCTGTGCTGGATTCCAGTTAGATCACATCACTTTCCATTCAACATTGTTCACTTTGCAGCATGCATACATTTCCAAAATTAACAGTTGCTACACTGTGCAAAGAAAACTTTCAGGGTACATTTCATGTGATAGGAAAGAAGTTGCCTGTCTCTGTTAACACAGCAGCTGAAGTGGATTTCTTAAGCCTTTTGTGGGATTCCATGTTGCGGAACATATATTTTGCTGAATAATGCGTATAAAAAGCTTTTTCAATCTAAATTATTGCATTGTAATATTAAAATCAATCTCTGTCTGGGTAAGTGTTCTGGAATTCAAGCGCTCAGCCACAGGACTGCAGAAAACTATGAAAAGATTTTATCTGATGCACTGTTTTTTCTACTGTGTCATCTGAAGATTTGTGTAGGATTATGTCCTTGTGCTTATTCAGCCTCCACATACTCCTCCAGCTTGATGTCTTGGCCATGAAACAGCTCAGACACAAACATTCTCCTGAAAAAAATATTCTCTAGTAGCTTACATGGAAGAACATTTAGGAAAAATAGCTGCAAAATTCATTGACATCCTTGGAAGGATACACACAGTGGAGGGGGTAGAAAAGGCTGCTTTCCTCTTACGTTTGCAGTCAAGTTGCTTGATTTTTCTGCAACAGCAAAACAATCTCTTTTCAGCTATTTTCTTCTGCATAGAGCATTCTGGTGAACTTGAAAATGTTTTCACTCTAATATTTTAATAAATCTGTCACAATTCCAGTAATAACATATATAATAGTTATTTTTTCCAACAGTAATAAATGCCTATTTCAAACTTGTCTGCAATGCCACATGTTTTTTAAATTATAGACAGCGAGTGCATAAGAACAGCCATACTGAGTCAGACCAGTTGTTCATCTAGCTCAGTATCCTGTCTTCTTACAGTGGCCAATGCCAGGTGCTTCATGCAATGAAATGAACAGTCCAGGGCAATTATCAAGAGATCCATCCCCTGTCATCCAGTCCCATCTCCTGGCAGTTGGAAATTTAGGGACACCATGGGGTCGCATTCCTGACCATCTTGGCTAACTGCCATTGATGGACCTATTCTCTGTGGACTTATCTAATTCTTTTGGCCTTCATCACATGCCATGGCAACAAGTTCCTCAGCTTGACTGTGCATTGTGGGAGGAAATGCATCCTTATGTTTGTTTTAAACTTGCTGCCTATTAATTTCATCAGGTGACTCTTAGTTCTTGTGTTATGTGAAGGGGTTAATAACGTTTTCCAATTCACTTTCTCCATACCATTCATGATTTTGTAGACCTTCCTCTCTTTTTTGTGGACTCCCCCCCCATTTATCTTGGTCATCTCTTTTCTAAACTGAGCAGTCCTAGTCTTTTTAATCTCACCTCATATAGAAGACATTCCATACCCCTAATCATTTTTGTTACCCTTCTCTGCACCTTTTCCAATTGTAATATATCTTTTTTGAGATCGGGCGATCAGAACGGTATGCAGTATCCAAGTGTGGGCACACCACAGATTTATATAGGGGCATTATTTTCTGTCTTATTATCTATCCCTTTCCTAATGGTTCCTAACATTCTGTTACCTTTTTTGACTGGCGCTGCACATTGAGTGGATATTTTCAGAGAACTTTCCACGATGACTCCCAGTGGTAACAGCTAATTTAGAACCCATCATTTTGTATGTATAGTTAGGATTATGTTTTTCAATGTGCATTACTTGCACTTATCAACATTGAATTTCATTTGCCATTTGCTTGCCCAGTGTCTCAGTTTTATGAGATCCCTGTGTAACTCTTTGTGGTCCACTTTGGACTTAACTGTCTTGAGTAATTTGGTATCATCTGCAAACTTTGCCACCTCAGTGTTCACCCCGTTTTCCAGATCATTTATAAATATGTTGTACAGGACTGGACCTAGTACAGCTCCTCTGGGACCCTGCTATTTACCTCTCTCCAACTGTGAAAAATGACCATTTATTCCTACCCTTTGAATCCCATCTTTTAACAAGTTACTGATCCATGAGAGGACCTTCTCTCTTATCCTATGACTTCTTACTTTAAGAACCTTTGATGAGAGAACTTATCAAAGGTTTATTTAAGGACGTTATATCAACTAGATCACCGTTGTCCTCATGCTTTTTGACAGTCTCAAAGAATTTTAATAGTTTCATGCATGATTTCCCTTTACAAAAGCCGTGTTGAGACTTGCCCAACGTACAGTATTTATTTATGTCTGATAGTTCTGTGATTTACTATAGTTCAACCTATTTGTCTGGTACTGAAGTTAGCTTACCGGCCTGCAATTACCAGGATCGCCTCTGGAGTCTTTTTTAGCTACTCTCTAATCATCTAGTATAGAGGCTGATATAAGTGATAGGTTGTTAATTCTGCAATTTCATATTTGAATTTCTTCAGAACTCTTGGGTCCTGATGACTTATTACTGTTTAATTCCTGTTTAATTTTTTAAAAATCCTTAAAAGTAAAATTTATTACGTTTTACAGTAAGTTACAATTTTTTTAAATTATACTTTTGAGTGAATGGTGGCTCTTAAATAAGATATAGAGTCATATTGAATTTGTATTGAAAGTGTAAATTCCTTGGGCAGGGACTTTTTTGTCCGCATAAATGTTAGTAATACATTAGTTCACTGCTAGTGTTTTATACAAATAATAATAATTAGGGGGGAAAATCTGCTATTCTTTCAGGAGCTGCTAAGTCGAACGTCACTAGAGACTCAGAAACTAGATCTAATGGCAGAAGTTTCAGACCTGAAGATTAAGTTGGTTGGCATGGAAAAGGAACAGAGTGAATATGAAGAGAAGCAGAACAAAGCTGAGGTGAGTCTCACTTAGTTCCCTGTTTATTTTCTGATGTCAGTCTCATGCATTATACTGTAGTTCTGAGAAGCCCTTGAGCTGAAATGCATGTGCAACAGCCGTCTCCCGCTTACAATGCACTGTCTGTACCTTTGGTAATGTGCCCTAGATGCTACTGTATTTGTGTCTGTGTGTTTTCCTTTTTATACTTACTAATGTCAAAGGTTACTGTGCCACTTTAGTCAGACCCAGAGTCCATTCCAGAAAATGCATTAAAGTTGTTCATCACGTAACCCTTCCTCTTCCACGGAGCTGTGGGAGGGGGATGTAGGAATCCTTCCAAAGCCAACAATGCAGTTCTGCAGCTGCTGCTGCAGTTTCAGGTCTACCACAGCTGATGTGCCCCCCATTTGTGCGGAGGGAATGGCCGGTGGCTCAGCGCAATCGTGGCCTGGTCCCATACAGCAGATCTGTACTGGTTCCGAAGCAGCCATGAACACCAGACCTGGGGGGTCTTGCAGTTACACTGCAAATGTCAAATGAAGAGAAATCTTGGTGAAAAGAAATGATGTCTATATTTGGACAAATACTAGACCCTACTGCAGGTGTGGGAGGCAGTGGACACAGCAGAACCTTTGTTTCTAGCACATGGGGTGAGGAGGTGAATAGGATACTGAGAGCCCTGCAGGAAATCCACTCTCCAGGCACATCACAGAGCACAGCTCCACAGAACTTCCCTGCACCTCAGCCAGGGGCGGGAGCAGTGCCCCTAACAGAATGGAGCTCTGCAGTAGCCTGCCGGGGGAGGATTACAAGGACTATATTCTGGGACTAAGGTTTGCACTTTCCTGCAGCAGAAAAATGTTTTGTTCTAAGTTACTTAGGAGAAATTTGAAATTCAGGTTGTGTAAAATACCTTTCCTCTGTAATGCTTCCAACAAACTGCTGGACACGAGCTGACCGTACATAGGTTAGCTATGGGAGCTGTAGTTTACTGCTCACTTCTAGGTTTGGAATTTGGGTTTTTTGAGCTTCACAAGGTTTCTGAAACTTTGATAGCGTTAGGGAGGATAAATTCTGGTGGTGGTTGACAGCCAAGTAAGTAACAGGAGCCCCTTTATCATCTGTGGCCTCCCCATGATTTTTCACTCAGAACTATCAGTGTTTTAAGTGTAGAATCCCATGTAACCCTAAGGTCTAACCAGGTCTGTGTAATCTACTTTACAAGGAAATTGCCAAATCTCTCACCAAGGGGTAGGTGCTCCGAAGAATCCAAACACCCCATCAGAATGGGTTAATCCCATCTCTTTTGGATTGTGTCAGGAGTTTTCAACATGGGGGTCATGACTACATTGCTCTATCCTAAGTGATAGGGAAGGTTCTAGTTTGGTGGGAACGGCTGAGAAACGTTGGGTTAAAGTATATGCCAAACTGTCAACTGCTCTAGGGTTGGTAGACCTGACCCCCACCATAAGCCCAATGTGAGGGTCAGTTTGATCTTGGCTGCTAAGAGACCACCACCCAAAGTATATCCAAAGTAAGAAAAACTGAGACTGTGACCTGTGCTTATATTTGAAGAGCCAGGCTGTGGCCCAACTGGTTGCTTCAGAGAGCCAAACCTGTGCAAACCAACACTGACTGAGCAAAATAACCATAATGTACATAGCACCCACTAGTAACTGCATCTGTTAAATGAAATTGAAGCTGCAATAAACATTTGGAACAAGCTAGGTGCATGGGAGTGTGGGTGAAGATGCAGGAGGCAGAGCGGAAAGAGACTGCCTTCATCAGCCACTGCCTTTTCTGGGCAGCACCATACCATCTGCCAGCCAATCACTGTGCTCTAGACTGGGGCTGGGATTGACCCAGGTGGGTATGACATTGATTGATGGGACGCTGTGTTGACACTACCCAGAGGGGATAGTGCTGAGGCCCCACCCCAACACCAATGCTGTTTTACTCCAGAGGCATTCTCTAGCTAAGCCATTTTAAATTGCCTGCAAATTATATTGCATATTAAAACTTGCCTCTTGCAATTGGATTTTTTAAATTTATTTTTAAATGAGTATCAAAAACACAGGATAATTCAACTAAAACATATATCTAATTTTTAATTCTGTGCTTTTATATTTTAAACCAGCTGTTTCCCATCAGCTAGATAGAATTTATTAAATTCTATCTCTAGTATTAGGGGAAGATAAGGCAAATTAAGATATACTTCTGGGAGTGATTCTGAGTTTTATCTCTCAAATCCATTTCACTTTGTCCTGCACAACATGCAGCTGTGGTTTGGTTTTGATTTTAGTTAGTAACAAAGAGTCTGTTGAGTCTCTCTAAGCTCCCCTCAAAGGTATTAATTTTACACTGAATGCCACTTGTCACTGGCTCTTCAAAAGCACGTGCTAAATTGAAAGTGCTATTTATATCCGTGTAACAGGAGGGCCAAGAGGATAGATGTTTGTAAACGGACAGGCTCCACTCCTGAGCTCTGCAACGTTAATGTCCACTTCGCAGAATAACTCCCTTGTGTGTCAGTGCAGCACTGTAAAGGTTTATGAGCTGGTTTCTCGAGTCCCACCTGAAGAGTTCTCTGTAGCTTTTTCCTTTCTTTAGAAGCTCTGGACCCCTTGGAAATTATTTTAAAAATATAATGAGGTTATGTAAAGAGCTGCAGTATCAAGTGACCTGCTGCATTGGAGACACCTGCGTTGTGTACAGAGGCATAACCACGTCTTCTATTAGGTGGTGGCAGGAACAATTGTCATGCTCCCCTCCCCCCGCCCTACCCCTCTCTCTCTCCACACGTGGCATTGTACGCTCTGGCTGTATGAATGGACCATTTGTATGGTGTGGGCTAGACAGTGTAGCTTACACACTGATGTGCATGGAAGGCAATGCACTGCCACACTCCTTGAGGTCCCTGGTGCACAGGGGGTGTACACGTGCTGCACTGGCCCTTCTGGACCATTGGACAATGCAATCTTTTTGTCTTGGGTAGACAGCGTGCAGGAGAGGGACACAGCCCTGTCACTATCATGAGTGTCTTGTTTGGAGGGATTGTGCCCTGGTCCCTCCTGGCAGTGGGAGTGGGGAATTGGCTCCTGGCACTCTGCTTCCACATTTCTGCCCCCAGCACATCTCCATAAACTTGCCCTGTACATTTTCTTCAGATTTGTATGTTTCATAGTTCCATTTGCTGGTGCAATAAAGCAACAAAGTAATTTCCTGAAGTTATAATACAGGCAAAACTACTTCAATGGGAGTATGTGTATGCAAAGACAAAGAGCTTTGTGCCATATCCTGGAGCTCTTACTCAGATGAGGGCAGGTGGCAGAATTGGACCCATAGTTTTTAGCCATGGGAAAAACAAATCTTGGAATCTTCTTGTTTTTTCAGTAATTGTTTTCTGTACAGAGTTTACTGGGATAAGAAGAAAGACTCAAACAGTAGCAACTAATCTCTGCTTTGCCATCATTTAGTGGTGAGTAGGAAGAGTTACGTCCCATGTACAATGATTCTTCATCTGTTGTGGCTAGGGTTATTTAGAGAGGCACTTTTTGTTTGTATCTGGAAATTAAAACCAAATGAAACACATTTATCTCAGGTATGTCTATATCTCTGAGGAGCCTATCACTTGCAGTCCTGGAGCTGCTAACAGGTGATGTTGACATTCAGCTTTTTGCATCACTTCGCCTCAATCCAGATTTCATTTGCATAATCTTCTGAGCCTAGTCCGAGAGCTGTGGGGGAGAGATTGGCAAAAAGGAGAGGGTGCATTCACTGTTTCTGAACGTTCTTGTGCTTATATTCAGAGAAAGCCCAGAGCCACAAAGTCTCCCAAAGTCTAGGGGAGTTTAGATCCGCTCTTTGGCCCAAATCAAACTCCAGCTATAGCTATAACAGTCTTTAATGCTGAGAGAGAAAAGGCCTGGTATAGGAAAACATACTGAAAGAGATTCCCAGAAGAGGAGAAGCAAAAAGAGAAAGATAAAAACAATGTACTCTCAGCCTTTTTCCTGTAAAAGGAGAACACGCGTCCGCAAAGGCAGAGACTGAAGCTGGAGCATTTTCCTTCTATGGACCCATCTTATTGTCTGTGGGGAGGACAGGGAGTTTTACCATCTCCAACTTATCAGGAGTGGCTCAAGGCAAGTCCAGAGTGCACAGACACACAGGGCCCCACATTCAAGGAACCAGTCACTGGAGCACGGTGGAAAAGAGTTGGAAAGCAGAGGAGACCTTCCCCCAGCTGCCAAACTCCTGCATTGCCATGACTGGAATCTACAACTAGAGTAGCTGCCAGTCCCTTACCTGTGCCAATCCATACCTACAGAAGTCTGCTTGGGCCCCACACAGCTGATGTCACCAAGGATTCTGCAAAAACTAGCTTGGCTCTGCCTCATAAAGGTTAATAGTGCTGCCTGTTCCCTGCCAACGACAAATGCAGAATAAAAAATGGGATTTTCAAAGGAGACTAAGGTGTTAGGCAAGCACCCAACTCCCATTGATATTCAGTGGAAGATGGGTATCTAGCTCCCTTAGTCTCCTTTTAAAATCTCAGCCTGTAGCAGTAGTAGTACTCAATAGGAATTTACCAGCACAGTGTTAATTTAAAAAAAAAAAACTGCTGCCTTGTTGTGGCAATGACTCTGAGAATGGAACAAAATCCAGACATGGAAAATCAAGGTCTCTGGATAGTATCCTGATTTTACACAAAGCCTGTGCTTTCCAGGAGTTTCCCTGGCAATACTATGATAGGATGATGGGCTTGGCTACAGAAACACTTCCCTCCCCACTGCCCTGCTGTGTTATTGCAAAATTACTAATGGATGTGGTCACTCAGTCTTCTCAGCATATGAGGGATACAGTTCCACCTGCATTAGCTGGTGCTCCAGCAGCCTGGCTTTGTTACCTACAGTCCTGGCACAGTGTAGCAAAATCTGTAAAGGAACTAATACCCAGACTTTGCAGGCCACACAACTTTTCCTAAATGTTAAAGGGGCTGTTCATAATTTTATCTACAGTATAAAACCACTGCTAAGTGGAGGAAGGGATCTGAAAACAGCACATATTTAGGCTCTGGTTCAGCAAACCACTTCAGTATGTGCTTAAAAGTTAGCCTATGCGTTGCTGAATCAGGGCCTTAGCATGAAATACCTGTCTGCCATATAACTTCTCTAGCTTGCTGATGTGCATACCTTTTGGAAATTCAAAGGGAGGGTATATTTAAAGCCTTTGATCCTGCTTTCAGAGTTCTGTGCCATTAGTGCACCTCGGTTGGTTCTGTAGAGTATTTGCTTGTTTGGAACAGTATATGCCGAGACCCAGTAAGCTGCTCCCCTGCACAAAGAAGTTCTCAGTGATCCCTTCTACAATTTTAGCTAGCTTTGCATTTACTGCACTGCAGGAGAGTTTCAGGTAAGTGTAAACTTTTAAGAGGATTTTCATGTTTTGTAATAGAAAAATTGGAAATCTCCTCTCTGCCCCTTTTGCGGGTCCCCAATCCCTCTGGGTGTTCTGCTGCCCATTAACTTTCCCACTCACTTAGGTGATTGATTAATGTCATAAGATTTACTTTACCTAGGAAAAATGAAAGGCTGTAAAATACGTGATATCAATATACATGAATATTAAGAGAGCAATTCCAAATTTTTGTAATCTCTGAGGAAGCATTGAAGATTATGAGCCATTTAATTAAGGAAGGGGAATAGGACGTCACATAGCTTTTACTACAGACTTGGACTTGGTTTCCTTCCCATAACTAGAAGTGTCCTGTTTTATTGACTGTTCCAGGGAAGCTGTTCCCCATCTGAATGTATTTACATAGGGTTATTTTAAAATTGTGTTGTCATTCTGCTGCCTTCCCTTTTAGAGCATCATTTTGGCTTCTCCAAAATGTGTTGCTTAATCGTGTGTCAGGAACATGTCCAGGTTGGTGGGAATAAATGGCAGAATGGATGGTTTAGGGACCTATTGTTCTTATCCTTGCTAGTCCTGGGTATAAAGGGACCTGCTAGTACAGGGGTGGGCAAACTTTTTGGCCTGAGGGCCTCATCTGGGAATAGAAATTGTATGGCAGGCCATGCATGCTCAGAAAATAGGGGTTGGGATGCGTAGGAGCCAGGGGAGGGGAGGGGCATGCCGCTGCTTCCGGGAGCCACGTGGAGTGGCCCCCAACCCTGCTCCCTGGCTGGAGCACTGGAGTGGGGCAAGCCCCAGACCTCACTCCCCAGCGGGAGCTCTAGAGCCAGATTAAAACGGCTGCTGGGCCCGATTCAGCCTGCAGGCCATAGTTTGCCCACCCCTGTGCTACTAGAATGGAGGTCGACTAATTTATTTTCTGGAGTAGGATTTCTTTTGGCATGGATGTCTGTAATTATAAATTATATGACAGAGTAGATTATGGTCCAGAATGATTACATGACAACTTTTTACTAGTAAATTATGTTGGGTGCATATATTAATGTATATAACTGATCGCATTTTAGCGCAGCAAAAAAAAAAAAGTCTGGCTGTGGTCACAAATTGCCCCAGAACAGCTATCAGGACTGGCCAACGTCACAGTATGAGTTCCAGTTGTCATTATATCTCTGTATCCTGCTGGGCAGATTGGTAAAGACCTGGCGCCAAATTCTGATCTCCTTCACGCTGGTGTAAATCACAAGTAACTCCACTAAACCTCTCTGTCTCGGGTATTTCTAAAACATCCATCCCCTTGATATATGAGCACTTACTTAAATGGAGCTCCTCCTGATTTACACCCATTTACACCTATCTCATGTAGGGAAAATCAGGCTTGTTTCTTTGTAGTCTCTTCCCAGCTTCATGTATTCCGTAGTCCTGTGACTGTGAAATAATCTTCTGTGCTTCCTGCCCTTATTTCTTCTTTAATCCCAGTCATTTTCTTTCTCACCTCTCTCTCTTTCCTTCTTGCAGTCAGTAGTGAACCTGATCAGTGAGCTACAGGAGCAGATGTGTAGACTACAGCTGGAAATTAATAGTAAAATCCAGGAAAGAAAGTCTCAAGATAGGAAACCTGAACTGACAGCTAATGGTCCTCAGGCCAGCACAAGATCAGTGGTAGAGAGCCTCACCCAGAAGAATTGCTCTCTGTGTGATGTATGAGAAGTACACTTCAGCATAATTTTGTGCATTGCCCCCTTTCTCACAAAAACTGAATTCCACTAACCAGAATTATGTTGTGAACAATAGGCATTAATCTGTGTGACTTTTTGTAGAGAGCGTGCTGTGTTAATAATAAACCCAGTGCCAAATTCTGCTCTTATTGATGCCTGCTTTACCAATGCACAGATGTCAATGAGAGCAAAATATGGCCCTAATTTTTTTTATAAAGTTTGCATTTTGCTTTTAACTCTCAAAAGCATTTTGTTATAGCTGTTCTATTTTAGAATGCCAACAATAGAACTATGTTTGTTTGTATAGCAACATAGTTTCTGAGGTGATCTGCTACCATATATGTCAACATAACTACACATTGACACATTGAATACAGTGAGCCACTTGAGAAGTGCTTAGCACACTTGCCGAAATAATTTGCTTTTCCTTTCATTCTGTTCATTGTGTGTGTTCTGATGGAATGAAATTAATTAAAAGAACCTCAGAAAAAACTTCAGTTTGTACTTTTAAAAAATTGAAAATCTTGAAGCAATTTTTTTTGTTATTCTCTGAAACAAGCACTTATGATAAAACATTTTTTATGTTTACAGTACAAACCTTCACTTTATTTGATCAAAACCACTTCACGTGTCAGGGTAAAAGGTACTTTGCTTAAGCTGCTTAAATTGAATGGAGGTGGAGTGACATTGGCATGCTTGAAAGCCTATTTTAAGATTACTCTTTAGTTCCACGTTGCTGCATTTGCAGTGTTTCCTTAATTATTTGTGGGATCATTTCTGGAAAGCCGAACTATAATCTACTCATGTTGACAGAGGGTTTTGGTGTTTTGATTTTTTGTTGGTTGGTTTTTCAAATAATTTTTCTGTCCTTTTTTTCATAGGATTTTTTTAAAATAAATATCCTTTGTTGATTTGATATCTATTAAACGTACTGTTGCTGTTTTTGCTTAATAATTCACCTCTGTCTGGCACTGACTAGTGAGTCATTAGAGTACATATGAAATACACATTGAAGAAAAAGGTTGAAATGTATATTAAGGTATGAACAGCACCATGAATGGGGCTCCATGTTTAAAATGCACATTTGAAGAACTGTTGTTCTTGTTTTCCCCAAGACATAGGTAGGGTTCCTTAATGTACAAGAATATGCAAGATCCATGTGTTTGGATTAGGTTTAGGGTTTGTCACATTACAGGGAATGTCAGTTCAGGGAAATAGTGCCCCCTCGATGCCAGTGCCAAGATTCATCAGTAATGTTGGTCTCAGAGGATGAACACTGAGGTTATAGTTATCTTAAAGGAGGGGAGGGATTCAAGAGGCAAGATATGGCCAGATAGCTGGAGGTCATTAGGATCCTGTATGGACACCTTTGGGTAGGCCCAGTGACAAGGATAACCCCTGTGCTTGGATGCCTGGTGAAGGTAAATTGGGCACCAATGTAAAAGGTAACAAAAGTTGCATTTCAATATGCTAAATTACAAAACCTTACTATTCATTAAAATCAGAGCTTGAAAAATGTACCTACTGTGGACTAAGCCCATTAGTAAAATATACTGGTGATTTTGTTCATACATATTCCAGAACCACACCTTCTGTAATCTAAAGTAATAAGATGGTTATGTATTGTTTGCTGTGTGCTGTTGTAAAATATAGTCAATTTTCTTTTTTTTAATGAGATTTATTCTCTCTCTTGGCTTTAAACTTCCTCGTCTTTCTTTTCTTTTCTATTGTAGATCATAGTGTATATTTCCTTCATTGTCTTCCATATCTGTTGCCTCTCTCTCCTTCCACTCCCTTATAACTCTTTCCCTATGTCGTGTGCTCTACCTTCTCTTCTGTAATTTCTGTCTCCTCGTGCACTTCTGCCTCCCAGATCTCTCATCCCAAAATACCATGCTCCTCTTCCCCCTTAATCTTTCAGAACCTCACCACTCACACAAAGGACTTGGGAATTTTACCAGATTCCTAACAGCTAAGTGGCTAAACATACCGGACAGGGGCAGTGCCCAGGTGAGATGTCTCTCCTTCCTAACCCTCCATCTCTCTTAAGGTGTTGGGAAATGGGAAGGTGCGGAGATTCCTATCCTCCTCAAAGTGTCATCTTTTATATCGAGTCTTCTGATAGTACTTGTCCAGTAAATTTGAAGCAGTGCCTCCCATCCCCAACCAGATCACCCTGGCTGTTAGAAGGGAGAAGGAGTATTCGCTGTGTTCCCGCTATATGTCTTATCTAGATATTTGAGCAACTTTATAAGGGCTTCATAATGTATTATCTGAGCCCCTTACAATCTTTAACAAATGTAATGTATTTATCTTCACAATGTTCCTGTGAGGCAGGGAAGAACAGGAAAACTGAGCAGCAGCAGTGAAGTTTGAACTGTCCATCTACCTCGGGGTTTTAAACCAGTTCAAGTTGAGTTAATCCGGTTCTATAACGCGTACACGTGACGCAACGCATCCCCATGCATTAACTCCACACTTACAGCAAAATTCTGAAGTCCTATAGCAAAGTGGACTAAGTTTGCTACGAATTGATTTATTTAGATCTGTTGTTCGTGTGTATGCACTGCTCCAACAGCTATCCCTCAGTGCTTTGAAGTCAACCACTACTGGTCTGACTATGTACCTGTGTGCATCCCCTGCCCTGGTGTCAAGTTCCCAGGACAGACCCTCCCCCATGCAAAACCAGGCGTGAGACCAGCTTTTGCACATTTGTTCCTGGGCTCAAGTGTATCAGTATTCTGGCAGTCCTATAGCTATTCCACTCCACAGTCCCCACAACTTGCCTTGTGCTACTGCTTGGAGCCATGTTGAGACCCTGCATCTCATTGCCATCTGGGAGAAGAGTTGGTGTAGGAAGCTCTTTTGGTCAGACATCAGGATAAAGAACAGTTTGTGGATATTATGAAGCAGATGTCCACAAAGAGTCATGATCGGGACACCAAGCTGTGCTGGAGAAAGAGCACACAGCTCAGGAGGGCCTACCTTAAGATGAGGGATGCAAGGAAGACATCCACCAGGAGACATGTAACCTGTCCATTTTACAAAGAACTGGACAGACCAACAAACACTTTTGGATCTTGGTGGCAGCACTTTTCCAACGGCCAAAGGGCAACCAGAAAGATGAGTGGGATGAGGGCAAAGAGCTGTCCCCTGAGAGCCGGGTGAAAATCAACCCAGTTCCTGTCCTGCAGCTGTAGAGTCCAATTCCTGCCCTCTATCAGCCGAGCCCAAGTCCCCGCCAGTAACCCAGGCCAGGACCAAAGAGACACATCCTCTGGAGGGAACTTCGGCATGTAGGTACCTATTTAAAGTTTTTTATTATTATTATTTTATTAATTGTGGTATGCTGCTGTGCTGATTTCTGTCTGGGTGGCCCACGGCTCATTTTAGGCAGATTTAAACTAGGAGTCTTTCTGAGTTTCCCAAGCCCCCTTCCCTCAACCCTTCTCACTCAGATCCTCCCTCCTCCCCCCAAATCCACATTCCCAAGTTGGCAGCTGTTTCACTTGAGCACTCTTTTCCATCCTAAATCCTGGACCATCAACAGTCTTCAGGACCAGTCCATGGAGGGTACATGCCTATCTGCCCATTTTCCTTTCACCTTCCCTCATCTGTCCTGCCCGGTGAACCCCCTTCCACCATCACCCTTTTGCCCTCTCAGAATGGCAGTTTACAGCATGGCACAGCCGCAGCCTCTACCCCACCCCCTCCTGTGACAGATTCAAATAATTAATACATTCATTGTGCTAAAAATACAACAGTTACTGAAACACTGGTTACAGGAAAAGGAATTTGGTTAGTGGTCATAGTTTACGTGAGGTATAAATGCTCATTGAAAGCCCAGTGCAGATACAAAAAGTAATGCTCCTCACTGAGGTATAAGTGTCCTGTACATTGTATCTCACAGTTATTGCAAGACCCTGTCTAATCTCTGGATTTTCTCCATGCCTGCAGGCGAGATAAAGCAGAATTTAAGACTGAGAAATGGCTTGATTTTGGTTCTCACGTTATAGGGATTGCCACTTACTCATTCCTTCCAGTATAGCTCACAACTCCTTTCTACTCCTACAGCACTTCTAGGGGACCATTTTAGTGAATATCTTCACAGCGTATCTCTTTGGTCTGCCCTTTGCCTTCTGAATAATGCTATTCTCTGCCTCCTAGTCTCTTCAGTGTAACATCATCGTGACTCAGGACAACACAAAGGGAATGTAGAGGGGATTACTACGCAGCTCATGCCCTGATGCCCACCTCACTCCTATGACAGTACAGAGCCACCTCCCACGCACAAACAAAAGTACAAAGCATAACGAGGAACATAATTCTCCTGCCCCCAGCAATCTGAGACACAGTGGCAAGGCAAGACAGCATACACTGTGCACACTAAAATTCCAACGCAACCAGTACCTTTCCCATACGTAGACCGCTTATCTCTGAGGTTCTCCCGAGAATCTCAAGGAGGTAAAGTCAGTAATTCATATTTAAAAAATGCTATCATGGCCTGACTGGAAAACAAACAATAGCCCACTCTTTGTTTTTTTTCCATTCTCCTGCAGCCATGGCACCTGCAATGGCCAGACCGCCAAGGAGAGGGCCTCTGTCAATGGCAGAGTGTCTGGCCAACCTGAGGGGGCATAAAAGGAAGACGTGGGACAAGATGTTTGCACAGCTCATAGCAGAGTCCCGCAGAAAAATTCAAGACGTGTGAAAGGTGGAGACAGTATCTGAGAAGCCAAAGGGAGAAAAAAATGGAGCTGTCAAACAAGACATTGTCAGTGGCCAAGGACAACAGTCACCAGGGAAACATTGCCATAACCAAGGAGAGCATGGAAAAGTACATGGAAATGCAGAGGCAGTTCAGAGAGACTATATTAAGCCAAAATATGCTGCTTCATCTTATGGTGGTGCTAGGACAGCAGGTGCTGCAGCCCAGAGAGGTGGGACCCAGCCACATTCTTCAGCCCCTGGATAATACAAGTTACTGGGGCCACCTGCAACTCCACCCTGCTCCACCCCTCTGGAGCAGTGTTCCCAGAAGCCATGCCCCTTGCAGAGATCAGCCTTTGGGCACAGATTAAAAATGCATCTGAGAGCCCAGCTCTTTTGAGTCCTTCAGTGCCCCTGATAATTTTGAGCCACAGCACTCAATCCCAGAAATCCCACAAGAAGAGACAGAAGCAAGGCGTATACTCGCCTGTAACTTTAAGCCCCTCCGCCCCACCAACTGTTCTGCACTGCACTTTCAGTGTTGGCTGCACTGTTGTTTTGTTTAATATATTTTCGATTAAAAGCTGCTGTAGTATTGCATCAGTAAAAACTTAATTTTTGGTTTGTTACATGACTCTTTCTTGTTTCATAATCAAAACCATTTAAAATTCATATATTATGACTCATCACTGCCTGAAAGTTAGAAATCCCTTTAAACAATGGTAAAATAATTTATGGAGTTTCACAGAACTACTTGAACAAGGCCACGCTTACAGCACCCAATGAACCTGAATCCCACTGCCAGGGGCTAACGGCTGATTGTATAGCCACATGTTTTCAGGGATGAGACTCAAAATAAGAACAGTGAGCATCCCAAACAATATGTCTCTGGGTCTTTCCATTTTCTATGGGATACTTGGCTAGCTGCTCAAACCACTGAGCAAGATCTTGACCTCATCTTCGCACCCACTGTTAAGGCTTTCTCCCTTATCTGCACAAATATTGGATAGAATACAACATGCTGATATAATGCTCAGCACATTTCTTTCTGCCACTTCCAACCTATTCCACAAACAGTGCCATCTCCCTTTCAGACGGCCAAATGCACACTTGATTACCATTCTGCAGCTGCTGAGTGGGTAGTTAAAAAGCTCTGTCATTCTGTCCAGGTGGTCTGTGAATGGCTTCATTAACTAAGGAAGCAGGGCTTAAGACAGGTCTCCCAGAATAACCGGAGGAACATCCGCATCATTAATGTCAATAGTGTTCCTGGGGCCACACAGTCCTCCTTCCACTAGTTTGACAAGACATGAGTTCTGATCATGTACACTTCCAGTCTACCCTACATTTATGTCTGTAAACCTACCATGGTGGTCAACCAGCCCTTGGAACACCATGGAGATCTATCCCTTCCTATTTATAAGTTCTGTGCCTTAGTGGGGGAATGAGGGTCTGGGAGGGGACAAATGATAAGAGATGGTTTATAAGTTGTCCCAGACAGTTTGATGGCTTTGCATGTATGTGGTTCCCAATAGTCTCCTGAGCATTACCCAGCATTATAACTGGATGCAACAGTACCTTTTCCATGGCATGACGCTCCTGCATGAGAATGTCCCAAGCAGTTGATCCAGGGCCACCCAGAGGGGGGGGAAAGTGGGGCAATTTGCCCCGGGCCCAGCAGGGGCCCCCATGAGAGTTTTTCGGGGCCCCTGGAGCGGGGTCCTTCACTTGCTCCGGGGGCCCGGAAAACTCTCGCAGGGCCCGGGCCCCCGGAGCTTCTTCGCTCCCGGTCTTCGCTGGCGGGGGGGGTCTTTCTCCGGGACAGAAGTACCCCCCCGCCACCGAATTACCACCGAAGCGGGACCCGCCGCTGGAGTGCAGTCAGATCTTCGGCGGTAATTCAGCGCGGGGGGGGGGTGTCCTTCAGTTCCGGGACCCGCCGCTGAAGTGCCCCGAAGACCCGCGGTGGGGGCTGCACTTCAGCGGCGGGTCCCACTTCGGCGGTAATTCGGCAGCGGGGGGTCCCCGCCGTGGGTCTTTGGGGCACTTTGGCGGCGGGTCCCGGAACGGAAGGACCCTCCGCCGCCGACTTACCGCCGAAGCGGGGGCCCCCCACCGCCCAAGACCACGGGCCCCCGGAATCCTCTGGGCAGCCCTGAGTTGATCTCCCCAAGTTGAATTGGTCTGCCACCAACCAGCAGCATTCTGGAGTGGCCAGCTTCCTGATGGTAATGGTGACCTGCTTCTCTAGGGGCAGGGGTACAGCATGTTAGTACACTGTTGATGAAGCTCCAAGGTCAGTTCAGCGCTTGTCTAAAAAAAGTAACCCTTCCCACCCTGAAATTTTCTCGCTACTGCTGGTCATCCCAGTTCTGCAGAACAATTCATTCCTATCGAGCCATGCTGGTTTTCCGAGGCCAGAAATGCTCTGCTCAACATGGTGGCAGACTACTTGGTGTGTATTTCAGCACTCAAAGTCAAACAAATTGGGTTCTGGAGACCACATGTCGCACAGCTGAGTGGAGGATGTGGCAGCAGCAACTGCTTCTCCAGCAGCAGGAGGAAATGCAGCAACCGTGGAAGCAGGACAAGGGTGAGGAAGAAGAGGAGGATACTGAGCAGCTATTTCTAGAGGACCAGTTCCTGGAGGAGTTTCAAACCGTGTGAACACTATTGGTGCAGCTTGTGTACGGCGCGTTATCAGCCATGCAGCAAAAAGCTTTGCATTAAGACTCCCCATGTAGCTATATCCTAATAAAGGTGCTGAGAATCTTGTTGTTGTTGTTGTAAATGCATCTCTTGGCTGCATCAATTAACATGGAACCTTTTATTTACTGACGGGTCTCTCCATCATCAGCTCCTCAGGTAGGGACATAGTCTTATTTGTCTGTAAAGTGTTTGTGTGTGGTGCTTGTCTGCTGAATATTTCCTCATCTGTGGTATTTGTTGGTGTTTTTAGGTATCTTAGATACCTGCCAGCAGGGGGCTTTTTTCCTTCTGTGAACATTAGGAGACTCTTGGGCAGCATTTCAGTCTTCTAGATTTTTTTTAAAGAACCTCTGAACGCAACCCTTGGTACAATATAACATGGATATAAGTGGACCCGAGCACCTGAACACATCAGAGTCAGCCGTCTTTCCTACACAACCAAGCAGAGTTGGTCATAATTTTGGCTAGAGAGTTTCAGAAAGGATTCCACTTAATAATATAGCAAATCAAAGTAGCTTTCACTTGCTTAACTTAGAGTGCACAAATAACAAGGAAAAGTTTATTTTGCATGGGTGGTTCCACATTCACTGGACTGTGTCATGGATGAGCTTTAATTCGTGTCCTTAGAAAACAAACACTCGGTTGAGCCTTTCTTTAGCTGTTCTTTATCTTTTTCTTTTGCAGGGTTTGCTTCAGGAACTCAAACATCTCAAAATTAAAGTGGAAGAGCTGGAAAATGAAAGAACCCAATATGAATGGAAGTTAAAAGCAACCAAAGTAAGCAGTACATTTAGCACTTATGAAAGACAGATTTATTCCAACCTGGAAGTGGATACTCCCTATTTCCCTCAATATTTACTTTTTTTAACATTTAATACAGTTCACTGATGACTATAAAATAAGGTTTTGTTTGAACAATCTGTTGAATGCAGATTTTGCCTTTAAAGTTGTTCTATCCTTTTATTTATGATTTTTACTCTTCCTGCCACCCCGTTCTCCTCTCTTTTTCTTTTCCCAAAAACTAATATATTGGCTAACAAAGGAATTGTTCAACGAGCAAGCCTTCCTTTCAAGCTTTCTATTTCACTCTTTCCATATCAGTTACTAGCTTCCGGAGTAAGTTCTCTAGCTTTAAAGTCACAGTTTCACAGATGCAGACAAAGACAGCAGTGGGAGGAAAAATGCAGAGCTAATTTGGTGTACCACATGAATAACTTTCATAGAGTGTAAGGCCAGAATGGATCATTGGATCATCTTGGATTTTACCCAGTTATTCAAGTATTGAGCCCAATAACTTGTGTTTGACTAATGCATGGACTCCTGAAAGGCATCCTGTCTTGATTTGAAGACATCAAGAGAGAGAGAGAGAGAATTCATGACTTCCCTTTGAAGTTTGTTCCAATGGTTAATTACCCTCATTGTTAAACATTTGTGCCTTATTTCTAGTTTGAATTTGTCAGGCTTCAGCTTGCAGCCATTGGTTCTTGTTATGACTTTCTCCACCAGATTAAAAAGCCATTTAGTATATAGCATTTCCTCCCTGTTGAGGTACTTATAGTCCATAATCAAGTTACCTCTTATGTGAATAGTTCCCAGTCAGCTCTAAAGGACTACTCACATGAGTAAATTCAGATTATTTCAAATTAGTTAAGAAACTAGTGTTGTTTGTAATATTTCAGGTGACCAGATGCTTAATGCAATTAGTATTAATAACAAGGGGGAAGGAATGCAAACCAAAATAGAGAAAGAACAAGTAAAATAATATTTAGATAAGTTAGATATATTCAAGTTGGCAGGGCCTAATGAAATTCCCCTAAGAGTACTTAATGAACTAGCTGAAGCAATCTTGAAATTGTTAGTGATTATCTTCAAGAACTCATGGAGGATGGGTAAGTTCCCAGAGGTCTGAAGAAGGGCAAACATAGTACCTGTCTTTAAGAATGGGGAAAAAAAAGGATCCAGGCAGTTAGACTAGTCAGCCTAACTTTGATACCTGGAAAGATACTGGAACAAATTATTAAACAATCAGTTTGTAAATGCCTAGAGGATAATAAGTTAATAAGTAGTAGCCAACTTGGATTTGTCATTCAAATCATGCCAGACCAACCTAATTTCCTTCTTTGACGGGGTTACTGGCCCAATGGATGGTGTTGGGGAACAGTAGATGTGATATATTTTGATTGTTAGTTGATTGCTATTTTGACACAGCCCCACATGACATTCTCATAAGCAAACTAGGAAATTGTTGTCTAGATGAAGTTACTATAATGTGAGTGCAAAACTGGTTGAAAGACCATGCTCAAAGTGTAGTTATCACTGGTTTGCTGTCAAACTGGGAGGAGGTATCTGTTCTGCAGGGATCTGTTCTGGATCCAATGTTGTTCAACATTTTCATTGTTGATTTGAATAATGGAGTGAAGAGTTTGCTTATAAAATCTAGGAGGGGTTGCAAGCAGTTTGGAGGACAGGATTAGAATTCAAAATGACCTTTACAAATTGGAGAATTTGTCTGAAATCAACAAGATGAAATTCAGTAACCATAAGTGCGAAGTAGAACACTTGGGAAGGAAAAATCAAATACACAACTACAAAATGGGGAATAGCTGGCTAGGTAGTAATACTGGTAAAAGGATCAAATTGAATGTGAGTGAACAATGTGATGCAGTTACAAAAAAGGCTAATATAATTCTGTGACAGTCTATGCCCTTATATTCACCACTTTTGCAAAACTATGATAAATCTTGCGCAAAGTATATCTTGTGAGGCATCATTTGAAAAATCATAATTCACTGCTCATGATTGTCCTGAGAAAATGTGTGGCAAAATTGAACGTTATAAGAGTCTACTGTATGATGTCACTGATGATGCATATTTATCTGGGGAAACAGCCCAAACCAATTCCTCAGAGACAAAAGGCAAATGGATGCCTCATCCAGGTATCAACAAAATCAGTTGAACAGTCACCTGGATAAGCGGCCATTCTTTGGCAGGAAGAGGGGTATAAACTCAAGAGAGGGAGTGAAACTAAAAAGCAAGAGACAAACATCCCAAAGCGCCCCATTTTCTCTCTCCCTGCCCACCTCATTTTCTGCATGTGAGAAGATAAAAATAAACAGCTATTGGACTCTGGGGGAGGGACCCTGATCTGAAAGTCAGGAGACAAGAGTAGCGTCTATGTGGAAGAATATGTGTAAGCTTCCTTTGTTTTCGCTTCCTGCATAAATGCAAATTAAGACAAGCACACATTCCTCTCTTTGTTTAGGACAGACCTGACTTCTGCCTGGCCAGGTCAGTGGGGTTTGGAACGTGCGTTAATAACATCATACAGGGGAATTTTAACAATGTTGCCACACATATTTTAGCAGGACAATACTAATCAGCAAATTATGAGTTTTTAAATAGTATCTTACAAGGTATACTTTCTACAAAGATTATTACAGTAGTGTGTATACAGGGATGTATTCCGTCACAGTAATAAATCCATCTTCTGAAACAGTGACAATTAATTTTCTAGGTCTTTGGTAAATGTTTTGTCAAAACAATGTGCGGTCTATTATCTTCAGAGATAGTGACTGTGAAAGGGAAAATTGGAGGAGCGTGGAGGCAGAGGAAAGAGGAAAAAGTGGTGAGAGAGAGAGAGAAATAGACTTCTGGAGAGAAATGAGTGGGAGAAGATATGGGACTGGAAAGGAATATAAGTGCAGGGTAAGGAAGAGGAAAATTAACTGTGGCGATGACATGCAATTGAATAAAAGAGGAAAGGGAGAAACCAAGATTGAAGAATGGGGTGGAGGAGACAAGTCCAAATCTACTATTAGGAAGTCTGCACTTCTGTCTTCCTATTGCTCCAGCTACTGAAATAAATAAAAATTTGAAATGTCTCCCTGGCTGGGATATATAAAGCACATTAGTCACTAAGAACGCATGGTAATCATTCAGAGTTTTAGTCAGCTGAATTCCTATATTCCATGAGGATTTGATGGCAGAAAGGGTGAGCGTTTGCTGCCACCCAGCTGCCTGCTCCCTCTTGTCAAAATGTGTTTTCACCTACTAAACTAAATCTCTCCCCTTCTTCCCTGTCAGATCATGGGTTTTTCTTAATTATAATGTCTTGTGGACCTGGTAACACCTTACATCCAAGATGCTAGATACTTAAGTGATATGTCTATTAGAAATGTCATGGGTAGATCACAGTAAATTTTTACTGAGGCAGATGCTTTAAGTGCTTCTAAAGATGCACAAAAATCTGAAAAATGATGCTGTTGTCTAAAATAGCCCAGTGTGTTACAGCCAGCTGCTCTCAGAAGGACTAATATGAGATAATAGTATCATTATGTTGCCAGTTGGACAAGTCTGTATTTCTATCCCTGCTGGATTTTTGAGAAATTTTAGAGTGTGAGATTTTACCTAGTCATAAGGGCAGCCTGAATTCTGATGTGTGTAAATTAACAATTGTGTTTTGATCCATATGCATGGTTGGTTTTCAGCTCATGCGTTGCTTCTGCCATAATTGCCATCTAAAATATCTGATGCAGGTGAGAGCAAGTTTTACCAAATGTCTGACAGCAGTGGTCAAACTTAGTAGAAGTCAACCCAGGACACTTTTCTTGTGTTTGATTATTTATCTTTTTTAATATGATGGAGACAGAAATATTATATCACAATAGTAGAAACTACACCTAATCCGAACTACAATTTACATAATAAAATGACCCATGACTGTAGTGAACACTGCAGGGCTCTCTTCCAAAATGTGGGTAAAATTTGGGAAAATATTCTGCTCTCTTGCAAATGACTCTATATTTAGCACTATATTGCTGGCCCAAGTAAAGCCTTGTACAAACTATTGGGAAAACAACTACCCTTAATACTTTCTGTCTATTCCCAGATTACTTACCAAGGAAACAGCCTGGGTGTATTTGATCAGGCTGTACAGTCCTGAATCCTTAAAATCACACCATCCTTGCAAGGCATTTCCTGCTCTGCAGGGCTAATACCATTGAAAAACAGTGAGTACCTGTAAAAGGTATATCCTTCCTGCAGGATAGGTGGCATTTTTAAGGATCTAAGAGTTTCATAATATTAAAAGAAGTTATAAATCAGGGCCTGGAGTCAAGTGAAGTGACTTATTGTTTGGGAGTTGAGAATGAGTGGGTATCCAGTGACGGTTACATTCTGAATTTCTGTTCTGTTCTTTCAGGCTGAAATAGCCCAGCTTCAGGAGCAGTTAGCTCTCAAAGATGCAGAAATTGAACGTTTACAGAGTCAGCTCTCCAGGACCTTGGTGCATAATGAAATTGCAGAAAGAGGTAAGAATGGATGGGGAAGAAATCAAAGCTGAAATGAAAACATTTGTCTTCAGTTCTGTGAAGCAGCAACTGATCAGCATTTAAGGCAATGTAAGGAGACACGACAGTACTGCCTTCTACTTTTTTGGGAGGGGGGAAGGCCGCTCTACTGACAGGCCAAGTAAGAGAATTTGGTATCCACAGAGCACTAAAACTTCTAATGCAGAGAACTTTGTTCTAAATTGAAAGACCATTTAATGTTCCTTGTATCCATATATTTGTAAAATATTGATCTCAAAGTTATATGAAAGGGTATTTCTAGTTACCTTCTTTTTTTAATTACCAAACTGTTGTTTTTCACTGTCACCGTGCCTCAGTGGATCACAGCTGAGAATACCAGATTCAGGACAAACTGCTGAGAAACAGAGCAGACTCATCCCCAAACTGGTTATTCTATTATTAGATATACCAAGACAGAAACAAAAGTTGAACTTCTGTCTCACCACACTGGTTAACAAGAAGTCAAAAATGCATTCTCCATAGGCATCCCAGCCCTTGTTTCTCCACCCATACACTAGACTCTATAACGAGTGGTTATTTAAAGCCAATATAATCAAACAAAGGGTTCTTCTAATCCCAAGAGATCAGCCACATACTCAGGTCAATATATAACTCACATTTTACCCAATAATTACGCTGTTGCCAATCCTTTAGTACCTATAATCTAAAGGTTTATTTAGAAGATTAAAGAAAAAGGAGAGAGTTAAAATGGTTAAGTATAACAGAACACCACTGGCCATCACATTCAGCCCCCAACTAAAACCTCTCTAGCACATTATCAACGATCTACACTGCATTATCAATGATCTATCCTGGAAAACGATTCCTCACTCTCACAGACCCTGGGAGGCAGGCCAATCCTTGCTTACAGACAGCCCCCAAACCTGAAGCAAATACTCACCATCAACTACACACCACACCACAGAAACACCAACCCAGGAACCAATCCCTGTAGCAAACCTCTCTGCCTACTGTGTCTCCATATCTACTCTGGTGACACCATCAGAGGACCCAACCACATCAGCCACACCATCAAAGGCTCATTCACCTGCACGTCTACTAATGTTATATTTGCCATCATGTGCCAGCAATGCCCCTCTGCCATGTACATTGGCCAAACCGAACAGTCCCTACATAAAAGAATAAATGGACACAAATCAGACATCAGGAATAGTAACATACAAAAGCCAGTAGGTGAACACTTCAGTCTCCCTGGACATTCTGTAACAGATTTAAAAGTCACTATTCTTGAACAAAAAACTTCAGAAACAGACTTCAAAGAGAAACAGCAGAACTAAAATTCATTTGCAAATTTAATACCATTAATTTGGGCTTGAATAAGGACTGGGAGTGGCTGGCTCATTACAAAAGCAGCTTTGCCTCTCCTGGAATTGACACCTCCTCATCTATTATTGGGAGTGGACTACATTCACCCTGATCAAATTGGCCCTATCAACACTGGTTCTCCACTTGTGAGGTAATGCCCTTCTCTTCATGTGTCATTATATAATGCCTGCATCTGTAATTTTCACTCCATGCATCTGAAGAAGTGAGGTTTTTTACCCACGAAAGCTTATGCCCAAATAAATCTGTTAGTCTTTAAGGTGCCACCGGACTCCTTGTTGTTAAAATGGTTAAGGAAATCAAATACAAGAACTTTGCAATGATTGCATGTATCAGATTTGAAGCAGTGATGTTACAAAATGCTGGCTTGTAAAGTCTCTGCTAACTTCCAAAAGATTGGAAAGTCCTCAGTCCCTTGATTAGAATGCTCCTTTTCCTGTGAGACCATGGTCCAGAGCTCAGAGTAGGAAAGAGTCAAAATAGAGATGCTTCCAGGGTAATCAGAGCTGATAGATTGTGACTTTTCCATTGGTACCTAACATGACATACTTTGTACAAGATTTGTTGCAATTGTCTAACATTGGCAATATTAATGATATAAATAGTCATAGTCCAATCATACAGCGTCACAATCCCAGTAATAGCCATGTGCAGCCCCTATGTATTCAAACATTCAAAATCATAACTTGTTAAGACTGCATCATCCCCTGGTTCGACTGAATCTCCATCAGATTGCTGTGTGTACGTCTGCACTATCAACAGGGAACAATGCTACACAGAAGAACTGGTCCCCTTCCCTCACTCCTCTTCCATTTTCAGCCAACCTCGCCAACGTTCCCTGGAGTGTTGACCTCACCCAACTTCCTTGAATACCAGGGTGTAGGAGGAGATGATACTATAGGCCCACGACTCCCTCCCTCCCTCTCACTGCTCCCCCTCCCAAAGAGAACTGTTAAGTCTCCACTTCCAGAAGCGAAGGAGACAATCTAGCCCTTTACAGCTGTATCTTCCATAAGGTCTTCCATATCTATTCAGGCAGTGCTCTAACACTGTATTAGCAGTGTTTGGTGCTAGTCATCTGTAGAGTTTGTGCATGTTGAATGTTACAAGGTTTGCATATGACACTAGAAAATACAGTTTCCCTAACAGTGTTTTGAAACTTTAACAATTAATTGAAAAGGAATTTTTCCATTAGGTGAATAGTTTACAATTTTCTACAGGATGTTCAAAGAATTTTTTTTTTAAATGAGTATGTATTACAAATAAGTCAAGAGCACCACATGTTTCAGTTTTCCAACTGTGGGTCCATTCCTGCTCCCACTGATGTCAGTGCTTAAACTCTCTGTGATTCCAAGAGCTCGAAGCCAGTAGCAGGGCCTAAATTTGTGAGTGCCCTAATGAAGCTACTGAATTGGTATATATTTGAAAGGAATTATATGTAGTAATAGCAACATCTCCTCTCAAAGAAATTGCCAAATTTTCTGGTCAAACTTTTTGATTTTCTTCTGAGACACACAAGGACAATAATGTCATGATGTACCTGTTATGCTTGAATGCATATTCTGACTAAGTTGCCATACAGTATCTAATCTGTGCTTTTTCTACAAACTTTATTTGACTTTCACCATTTACCATCGTAGGGGAACTATATAGGAGAAGGCTAAAAGAAAAACGTAAGCCTTGAGATTCACTTTTGGCATTTTCTTAATGTTCGTTTTCACACAAATTATAGCTAAAATGCACTTCTGCAGCAATAATTTAATTTCTGTTTACATTCAGCTGCTTTATCATAATGTACATGAGACAAATATTTCATTGTTTGCAGCAAGCAGACAGCTATCGGCCCTGCTTAAAGCTTGAGTCTGATTTATCACTTCAAACAAAATATGAATGAAATCTCATAGGTTGCTAAATCAAATAGCTGGACTTTAAAAGGACACTGTCAAGGTTAATAGGCCCTTGTTTTGACCTTCATTTTTTTATTTGCATGTAAACCCAATGCAATAGTTGTTTTGTGCATGTGTTTCTTTGTGATTTGTGGGAGATAGTTTTGTTTGAAAGCCTGCTGCTTCTTTTCACCATTGAGGTAAATAAGGGAAAACATTTTGGTAAGGAAATAGATTTTCAATCAGATTTGTTTGGGATTATTACAAACAGTGAGAATGAAGTTTATTTTAAAAGTGATTAAAATACCTTGACATGGTTCTTTTGAAAGTCTAATAGCGATGAATGAAAATTAGTTCAAGGTTGATTTTTTTTTAAAGCTTTTTCTAAAAAGGCAGCTTTCTTTTTAAACCTGTCTGATTGCTTGCTCACCGCTTGCTGGTTTTTGTATTTGTTTTGATTTAATTGTTTTAGTGCATCTCACATGTTGACTGAATGTTGTTTTCTGCATGAGAAACATGTTTTCAGTACCTTCTTTTGAATGTTTGTTAATATATTAATCATAGCCAACCATTGCAAAATGTATGGAACTGGTAATAACTAACTAAAATTAATAATTAAAGTATTTACAAACAATTTGAATGTGAAGCTTGAATGTTCAACCTTAAACTATTCGTTGTAAAAAAGGTTTGCTATCAACGCCTTTTGCAACACTAATTTTTTCCCATTTCCTTATCCATTGTATTACTGTCTTTGAGAACTGGTAGCACAGTTCTTTGTGAACCAAATACATCAATTTAAAAATGTCCAGGAGTGTGTTCCTTGCATGGAAGCTACGATAGATAAAATATTTTTAAGCTCTGCTTGGTCATCTACATTTGGTTAGTACAAATGGGGATGTGGGATAGTTTGTGGAAGTAGTACATGGAGAACTGATGGCAGATTTGTGCCTATGATTAGTTAAGAAATCCCATTGTAAAAGTTCTGTAAATTTACAGAAATACAGGTTTGTGAAGACACAATTTTTGCCTATGCACTTTCATAAAGAACCTACAAATATTGCATTGTAAAGATTGTGATATGTGTGGTACAGCTCTGTATTCGCTGTTGGCATTTTTGCCACAGATTTTATTCAATTATTCAAATTTAGAAAGTTTTTAATAGATTCTGGAGTCCACGGAAACCTTTTTCTTGTGCAGTGAAGACATTCAGAATTACAGCAGGATGTTGGGCTTTCTTTTTTTATTGCTTGTTGTTGTTGATCTTCAAGCTTCACAAATATTCTTTAACCACTGTTCATGTAAACTATAGATCATTCTCCCTAGCTGGAAGGTAATTTCTTTTACAATTATTTCCATAAATATGACACAGAGGAGCCTCTCAAATCTCTAGGGAAACAGGTGTCAAATATTTTCCAGTCAAATTTTTAGGAAAATAAAATGTTTAAAACAAAAGCCATTATATAGTATTAATTGTACGTAGCACCTTTAATATCACAGCAGTTGGCAAGCCTGAGCTATCTGTAGTTGAAGAGACTTCCAAAAAGTGTGATTGTCCCAGTTTAACTTTACTTATACTATGTACTGGGCACTCAGATGGCCCAGTGATAGGCCCTGTATAAGAACCTAAGCAGAACAGAATGGAAATGACTTAACTTAGATTAAATATAATAAACATTTTTCTCTTAACATTTTTAAACTATTTTAGATCAAGAAGTTCAGCGACTGAAGATAGGAATGGAATCGTTGTTAGCTGCAAATGAAGAAAAGGTGAGGAAATGGTTAGGATTAACTTTCCCCTTTGCAGTAATAATGGAGGTTTGTCAAGAAGGTATAATTTATTGCATCTCTGCAATGATCTAAAATGCTGCGTTCATAAGGCCAACATCCCTGTGAGTTACCTGGTGTCGCATGGGGTTATGGGACCTATGTGGCTAACCTTGAAAGTGTGATGCTGCCTTTCTCCACCAGCCCAGCTGCAGCATCTTTAAAATGGGATTCTCATCTGGGAGCTCTTTTGCCTGGGGAACAGAGATCCAGGGTTATGGGCATCCCTCCTTCTCTAGCTTATAAGGTTCACTGACCTTTCAGCGACACTTTGTGGCCCTCCAGCCACTCTTACATGGCTTTCCATTACAGAATCTGAATCAGGAGTGCCTTGACACTGCCCGTTTAGATTCTGCACCAGAGAGTGGGCTGAGAGTGACCTTTGAGTCTGAAACTGAACTCACGGGTGGAGAGAGCCAGAAGAGTTCAGAAAGAGAAAAGTTGGAAAAAATAATTTGACAACATCTTTAAATAGAACAATGTTCCTACCTTTTGATTCTGCCGCTATGTGCTAGTTCTTCTGAACTCTCTTTGAGTGGAAGTTTTTAAGGCACAATCCTGCAAGATGCTGAGCAGCTTCAAATCCCATTTAAGTTGTTTCTCACTCTTGCAAAAAATAAATAAATAAAGATTAAAGTTTGGTGGTTTTAAATTGATGTTTTTAAGAAAATTACGATTAGGGCACCATAATAGCAAAAAGGCAGGCCAGGGTGTGCATTATTAAGTGGTTAGTCCATGTCAATAGATGTGAGGTGGGGACAAGTAGCCTCTTAATACACACCCTCATATGGAAGCAGGGAACACTGAAAGGGCAAATGATAATTCTAGAGAATTAAGCACCTCGTAAATGAACGTGACTCATAGTAGGCTGAGCTGCTTAAATGGTCAAAAAGCCAAAATTTACATCCAGACAATAAAAGACGTGGCATTATCTTTTAGCAGAGCTGTTACAAGGCTGTATAACATTTTGCATTCTAAGAGGAACATCAGATATCTTTGCTCACTTTCTAGTCTCAGGGCTTGGCTACACTTACAAATTTGCAGCGCTGCAGCAGGGTGTGAAAACACACCCTCTCCAGCGCTGCAAATTGCGGCGCTGCAAAGTGCCACCACGCTCCCAGCGCTGTATGTTATTCCCCACAGGGAGGTGGAGTACGGACAGCGCTGGGAGAGCTCTCTCCCAGCGCTGGTGCTTTGACTACACTTAGCGCTTCAAAGCGCTGCCGCGGCAGCGCTTTGAAGTGCTTAGTGTAGCCACAGCCTCAGAGACTGTATTCATAGGGACAGGAGACCCATTCCATTAGCACATATGGAGTGTTTAAGTAGGTGAGTAGTGGCCAGTATAGAGGTACATGGCTGATATGTGTAACGCAGCTATCTTGAATAATGTGGCTGCATGTGCCATTTAGGAGAGCAAGTAAAGTAGTCAGATGCTTAAGGTTTTTGGAAGTTGCTCTGTTTAGGTTTAAGATGCATGCGTACTTTTTTGGAGTGGATATTCCAGTGTCTACTTTTCATTACAGAGAGACTCTACTGTCTCCATAGTTATGGTAAAAGCTGGATTTCTATTATAAGCCCAGTTCTTTTTTGTAGACTTCCTAGGGCATGTAGCAGCAGCACCTTCTCTTCTCTTACCTGGCAAACTCCTACTTTCCACGTCACAAATTTACTGTTTTGCCTTGCATTGTGGGTGGGAGAGAGAAATGAATGTTGTTGCCAGTCTGGACTGCTATGAGATCCTGTACAAATTCCAGCAGAGAGCAATGAAGTCCATCCTTACATGGAGACTAGAGGGCATTTCTTCCAAATTTTTTTGAAATTGTTTTGCTTGTCAATAAACCTTGGTCTCACGACTAGGGAATGTACTAGTTGGTGGCATGTACATTTTTGTTCTCTGCTGCATTGAATCAGACTTTCTCAGTTACCTTTCTCTCTTGTCACTGGTCTACAAAGGGGAATTAAGCCCTACTACGAGCGTTTGTGGAGATTTTCCTTTAACTCTAGCGATAGAGGCCTGTGCATTTCATGGTGGAAATTCATGTATCCTAAGTTCGGTTGGGGGAGGGGGCAAGGAAGGGGTGGCTTAGGCAGAAGCTGTGGAGTCTATGTACCTAGACTGCTGAGAATCTTTACACTATTTGTCAGTTTAAATTCTTTGAGGAGGGAGGGAACATTGTTAGAGAAAATCAGTCAGTGGTGTCTTTCATCATTCACTGTCCAAGCCCCAAATACATCTGACACCTTCAGGGGACACCTAAAGGGATAGGCCAAGTGGTCAGCTCTTCGTTCTGCTATGCTGTTTTTTCCTCTCCTCTGCTCTTCCACTCTAATGGCTGCAACTTCAGGAGGGAGAAAAGGGGATGTTGGGCCAGATACTCAGCCCCACTAAATTGGCGTTATGCTATTATAGCAGCAGAAATGGGACTAATAACTAAGGATAGATTTTTCAAAAGAACTTGGCACCCACAGTTGAAGCCAGATTGTCCAGTTGAGCTCAGTGCTCCCACTCAGACATCTCAGTGAAGTGGCCAGATTTTCAAAAGATTTTTAGGGAGAGCTGTTGCGGGCTGAGCCATTTTTGAAAATCTGGCCTTAAGTGGGTGAACTAGGGATTCTCAGTAAGGGGAAATCCTCAGACAGAATATAGCTGTCATATCTGACTCTATACCATCCCCTCCTGGCCCACTGTGTGGGAGCATGTTGAATGTTGGAATGTTGAATGTAGGAAGAGGATGTGGCCAGGTCACACTGTACTTCAGTGATCCCCGTCAATCAAGCCAGTGCAACTTAACACAGCTGTAGGGCTGCTCTACATTATGACCTCAGGGGCGGGGAGAGAGGAGCTGGTGAAAAAGGTGAGTCAAGTGCTGCTCCTGAACAGCTGAGGATTCAGTTCAGTCAAACCAAATTTCTTTATTGCTGTAAATAACTGATTTGTCATTGGTATCAAATTAATCTGGGTTTTTTAAATATAATAGTAAATTTATACATTTAAGCAAATAGTATGTACAATGCCAGCTAAAAGTTGAGAAATAAATGTTCTATACAAGGCACATGAGATTCTGGACACGATTCCTATTGAGAATAGTCACAAATCCCCAGGCGTCTCAGTGAATGTATATCTATTAATAATATGTATAACTTACTTTATCTACAAATGTAATCGTATTAAATTTGGCACTTTGAATATGAATTCCCTTTAATGTTTTTTTGCAGGATCGTCGAATAGAGGAGTTAACAGTGCTGCTAAGCCAGTACAGAAGGATGAAGGAGATAATGTTAGCAGCTCATGGTAAAATAAATGTTGTGGATAATGTTTCATGTGTGGTCTTCCTGAATACTGTATGTTCTGTAATGAATATTCCTTAATAAGGCATAAAAAGAAGGCCACACGATAAGGCATAAAAAAAGAATCTGTTTAAGGCAAATTATAATCTTCATCTGTCACATTCTAGACATTTAATTTTGGTTAACATGCTATACTACACATCATAAAACTAGGGACAAAACTGATTAGGAGATTTAGCCACGCCACTCCCGTTCATATAGACTTGTATGGCTGAATCCCTTAGTCAGTTTTGAAAGTATTAACCTAAAAGTTTGTTTTACATCATTTAATAGCAGGTTGGAATGTAATTCTGAAATTCTGTGTTGCTCTAAATAGTGTCATTAAGATTCCTTGACATGAGAGAGCTTCTCAGTCAATCAGATTTATTGTTTGTTTTTATACTAGCACTTAGGAATCCCAGTAAGAATTTAGGACCCCATTTTGTACAGAGTACAAAACTCTGCCCGAGTAAAGCTCAGAATCTAAAGACAAGACCAGCAGTGGTTATAACAAAAGTGAGAAGAAGAGGGCTCAAAAGCAATAAGTGCTTGTGTTAACATAGGTTTGCAATGTGCATGGCTAGATGCTTTAATTCTTTAATTATACTCTTCTTTAATTAATAATAAGACACAAATTTCAGCAGTGCAATATGGCTCCAGGAGACCTTACTGGGATGATGATAATAAGAAGTCACTATACTTTTAATACTATTCAGACTTCTTTCATATCAGTTTAAGTCCAAGTGCAGCAAAAATGATCAGCTATCGAACAGCAAGCTAGAATTATGGATGCAATGTTTCCGTACATGTCATTGTTTTCCTTGATGTAAGAAGTGTTTTTACAGAAGGTTCATTACAAAGAACTTTATTTTTGGATGCAGCTGATCGCTGTTAATAGAACCTTTTTTTTTCTTTGCATATGATGATTTATTAAATGAGTATAGTAAATTCTTCCAAAACAAATATTCACAGCTGACTACTTGAGCAAATGCTGATATGAGAAAAAACTACAGCCTTATCAATGTATTACAAAACACTACTTAATTAATTAGGATGTAGTTGGGGATCATCCTTGTCCATTGCATCACTTATGTTGAGAATGGGATAGGTGTTTTAGGGTAGTCTCACTTTTAGATTACCTCTATTATCATAGCTCCACTGATGTCAATGAAGCTCTGATAATTTACAACTGTTAAGGATGTGCCCATAGGAAGCCACGCTTTGTGGCAACACCAAATAACCTTCCACTTCACATCACAAGGGCTCAGTCAACAACAGCAGGTTTGCTGGCTGTCTTCTGAACCTAACAAGGTAATAATGCACACTAGTCCAAATAAACCAGGAAATAGTCTATCCATGTGGCAGCAGCAAGGCTTAATGTAGCTGGCAATAGTTTTTCATAGGTGATTATGATCAAACCACCTCAGTCAGGTAGATGAAGGATAATTGACATTTTAGTAAACAGATTTATCCACCATAAAATACTAGCCCATCTGATTAGACAAGCCTCGGAAATATCATCCATCCTGTCTGCGTTTAGAATAACAGAGCCATGAAGGTAAGACCAAGCATAAGCAAAGCAATTTCTCTTCTAAAAAAAAAATGTGTCACAAAATGCACATTTTAAGGATCTGATCCAAAGCCCATTGAAATTAATGGGAATCTTGAGTTGACTCCATGAGCTGTGGGTCAGACCCTAAGTTAGTACCATTACCACCATTAGAAATTTTACTAAACACCAAGCTTGGTGTTTTCACTGCATTAGGCAGGGGTGCTGGAACAGTTTTTATAGTAGGGGTGCTGACAGCCATTGTACCAAACTGTAAACCCTGTATATAATGGAAACCACTTCAAGCAAGGGGATGTGGCAGCACCCCTAGTTCCAGCATCTGTGGTGTTAGGTTGGGTTTGGAAGGTCTCATATGATCTGTAATATCATCACCAATGAGTTTGCCTATACTATTATTCCTTTACTTCTTGTTAACACAACATTGTGACACCATTGTGTCAGCATAGCAGCCAGAGTAGTCTTCTTTTTCAGCAGATTTGAAAGACAAAAGAAAAGCTGAAAGTAATTTTCATGTTTTCTGACCTGTCATGCATTTTCATTAGCTGAATAGGGTCTGCTGTTGTTAGGCAGTATTTTGTTTTACATAATTATAACCCTTTCCAGAGACATAATGAAACTCTTATAAGTCCTTTTGCAGTGATCCAATTTTATATAATTAAATACAAAACATTTGGAGAAAGTCATTAAAATCATTAAGTACAGAATAATGTGAAAAGTAAATTGACCAGATATCCTTGTTTTCTCCAGAATTCAGAATTGTGTCTCAAGTGAATACAAGTTTTCATAGCTCCTATTTATTTTCAAAAAAGTCTGGTACATTATAATGTACTGCTTTGGTTATTTGCTGCAGAGAAACCTTTATTATCTGAAGAACTACCACCAAAAAACTGAAAAGATATTTCAGAGGAAGATCCTAAGATTGGAGCTATCCTAAGATAGGGGTTTGTGTTGGTTTTTATAGTTGTTTTTAGTTATGTTGGTGGGCATTTGGTGGTGGCTGGGTTTTTTCCTAGAAAAATCTGGGCTGTTTATATGGGGAAGAACTTCAAAGCATATTCAGAGACAGATCTTCTTACAAAATACATAAGTAGCTCATGTCAAGGCAAAAGAAAAACACATTACAAACAGTCACACAGAGCTGTATAACTTCGATTTTATCCTCCAAGTATGCCTCACATCCATTAATAAGTATAAATCCTTTTCTTTGAACAGCATAGTTTAAGACAGGTTTCTTTTATATCTGTTAGTGATCATAGGCTGTATAGATCAGCTAGTAAAATATAGTGAAATGAAGAAGCAACTGTTTTACAGTTCATATCAGCTGGGTGCAATTCACATCACTTAACATTATCCTCAGACTTGCATGCTTATGGCAGAGAAACCTAAAAATGTACTACATGTCTTGCTGTAAATTACTGGTTGTACATCTGAGATTATACTGTTATCAACAATAACTATGCCTTTTGAGTATTTCACTTCTTTCCTAGAATGGCCTTGAAAGAACAGCTTTCATGGTGGGAAATTTTAAAGTACTGCACATTCTGTTTCAATATTATTCCATTTATCGGTCTTTGTAAAGGCACACACATGCACAAGATCTGTTCAGACACTCTTTGAACAAGTTCCAAGTGAAGACTTGGCTGTAATTTGATACTTTCTATATTTCTGCAGCAGTTATTGAAATTAGATGTTATAACAGGTTAAATCTCAAAGGAAACCTTGCTCTACTCAAAGGCCTAGAAGAGAACATAATTCAGAAAGAAAAATGTCTCTTCTTCTACTTCAGCCCGTTTCAGATTTACCTTCCAATTGCATACATCTACCCTGCAGGCTTCTGTGTCAGAGTTAAAGGCTGCTTTGACATGTGACATGGATTTATTTCATTGTGAATTAGCTTAAGTACTCTGTCACTAAAGTCAAATGAAAGCTGGAAATGTTAGTTCTGTGCAGCATCTTCAGATTAGGGTGGAGGAACTGTCCCTGGGGGATCAGTGATCCGGCAACTGGTGTGGTTAAAAAGAAAAGAAAAAAGTACTCTGTAGATTGATGAGCTGGAAAATAGAGAATTTAATGAGAGGTGTTCTGTTGATGTGAATCATTATTGATCGTCATTACTGATATTCTGTGTCAGGATAAAATGACACTGGATTGTGAGCACCAGAATTTCAAGGTATATTTCTGTATTTAAATAAATACCATCGTATAACTTCACTTTGGAATGAAGTATGAGAAACTGGACTGTGATAGAGAATGCTTATTCTAACACATGTGCCTTTTAGTAAGAGAAATGTAGCATGTGCAGTGACAAAAAAAGTAATATTCAGTTTGTTTTATTTACATATAGATATAGTGCTCCATTTTAAATCTCACTTAAAAATACTGTATAGGACAGTTGCTTTTTTAAGCAGAAAGAATATAGGAACCCATCAAATGTTCATTTAGCCAGTTACTCTATTAAAGCACTTCTATCCTTTAACTCTTCCAGGCTCTTCCGAGAGAATGCTGTCTGGTAGCAGTGAAGAGGAACTTGAGGCAAGTTTGAAGAAGTGGAATCTCATGAATAAGCCCCCAGCAGAATTACTCAAACCTGAGGTATTTAACAAATATATTGTTTAGGAGTAACTTCTTCTTTTAGCTCCACCATATCAGAGATGGTCTACACAATTGATCTCACTATGGTTGCAAGAGAATAACTCAGGGCAGAATTTGGCTTTAGGTGAATTTATTTGTACATGTGTGTGTGTTTGGTGGGTTAGTTTTGAGATTCAAACATACATGGTCTAGAATCACAAACTGGGACTCATATTTTACACAGGTACCTCCAGGAGAATTGTCACCAACTATGGAATCTTTACTGCCACAAAAAACTCTGGAAATCAGGTAAGACCCTAGTTTTGTAAATTGTCCTAGATCTAAATAACGTATTCAGATATTTACATTTAATCTTGCCTATTCGTACAAAGCTAACAATATGTGGTCAGATGAGGACGCACTGCTTGTTGTATATGCTTATAGTGCTGACTTAGCAATGTCATTGATAAAGATGTGTACATAGCATATAACACTTATAACAAGCTATATTATTCTGATTAACAGTGGAAGCATTCCAGTTCCTTCAAATAACTTTATTTCTCCACATGAGGAATCCTTGGAAACCAGAAGTAGGTAAGAACAATATTACTTGTGACACTTATCACCAAGATTAACTGAAATCTACAGAACACTTAGTTCATCAGTAACCTACAGGTGACTTTGCCAGTTTTTGCAATTTTGGTGGTTTTAAAGATTTTTATCAATTGCAGATTATTCCCAGAGTGGTATCACACCATTTCTGTATCATCTTGATAATATATATGATTCCACAGACATTATTTTGCAATAATTGTTGTTGTTTTAATTTTCCAATATCATTATTTTATACTTTCTAAGGGTTCCACAGAAAAAAATGTCAAGTAGTCTAGAGGACTTGCAGAGTGAATCCATGGAAAAGGTTGGTTCATAAGTATTTACAACTTTTAGCATTTAATTTTAAATCTTAAGACATCAGTGCCAATTTATATAATATATATTCTGTTTGCATATGCTAAACATAACCAACAACAATACTGTATGTAAAAAAGGTTTATGATACTGTAATTCAAACCCTCTTCCCACCCCGTGTCTGAGCTTAGAATGAACCAAGTATTTGCCTTGTCCAGACAAACAAGGGAAAAAGGGAAAATGCATTGACATGAAGTATCTCCAGTGTATAAATGGTCATGGGAATTAATATCCTTTTGAATTGCACATCTCAATATGCCTTTAAGTTTCAGGACACATGATCACAAGAGTTGTGCACTGGGCTACCCTACAAATGAATAATATACTCTTTTTTTTTCATATTTTTCTTTTTGAAAGTAAATGGTTTTATTCAGTCGGACATTTTCAGACCTCACCATTAACTGAATTCATAAAATAGCTCTATTTTTGTAGTATATTCTTCAGATTCAGCATCTGACACCGTGAGCATATTGACTCTTATTTCCTATTAAATGTACAGTAGGAAGCTTTTAGCAGGTCCTGATTGACAACCATTAGCCAATTCTGTTTTATGACATTATACAGTATTTATTCACTGTGTAATTTCACCTTATCAGCAAATTGTAATGCTTTTGCTAAGGCTAAAATGGATTTAATCATGAACACAATTAACATACACTTGTTTTATGTATTTTAAAATTACTAAGTCCTATGAGTTGCAAGGACTTCAATGGTAACAAACCTTTTAAACTATTAATTAGATCACAATCTAAAAATAAATTAAATTGCTAAATATTGAGGCTATGGTATAATTTCTGCCCATGATTGTGGTTTGATTGTTTGCTTGTAAATATATTTGTTACTTCCCAAGCTAGACTTCTGATATAAATGGCACTATTGAAGCTGGTGTTGCTATTATATTATTTAAACAGGGGAAGCAGTGCTAATGTCAAGGCTAAATGCATTTCAGGTTGGCTTATTTTTCACTTTGATCAAGTCTTATTTCAACATGATCAAATGGATCATATTTCTACTCGCTAAATTTAGGTTTTCTCCCACTGCCACTTAAATTTTGCCAGAGTTTTGTTGTTTTTTGTATGACACATTTACTAGGTTTGTGTAATAGTACTTATCCATGCACATTGATACATCATTTTTAAATGGAATTACTGTAACCATATCCAGTAAAAATATGGTTAATTCCGAAATTTCTTCTAGATTTTCCTAAAACCTTTTATGTGATCTTTTGATTTGTTAATATAACTGTAATCTAACAAAACGTGTTTAAAACTTATTTTGCACTCATTTTATTGTAGTAATGCATATGGTAAATGAATCAAGGACTAAGGTTTTTAGTTCCTTGTTGAATTTAAAGGTCTATTTTCTCCTTGATGTGCTCCTGTATATGCTGTTAATTTTAAAAGGCTATACAGGATGCATATGCAAATATAGGTGTGCAGGTATTCTAATTTGGGCTCTGAGCTACTCAGATCTGACAAGCTAAGCACTGTAGGGCTTGGTCGGTATTTGGAGGAGAAACCAACAAGATGACACAGAAAATAGCATTAGTGAGTTTAGGCCCCAGATCAAAAAAGCCTGGAAGTATATGCTTCAGTGGGACCTATGTGTTTAAGTGCTATGCTGAATATGGATGGAATTCTTTGTGTGTTTAAAATTAAGTACATTTACTTGCTTTGCTGAGTCAAGGCCTTAATAGTTGGTACTCTACCATTGAGGCCATAATAGACCAACACTAGGGGTACTGTATTGCTGAAGGTATATTATTTTACATGGAGTCTAAGACTTAGGTCCTTTTTACTTGCAACAATTAAAGATCCCAAAACATTTCTTTTCTAAAGTAAAAGTTAGCCTTGTTGACCCGGCCAAAGTACTGTTTGCGTAATTACATTCCTACCTAAATTCTTCATACAGCTTCAATTAAATAAGATATTCTTCATTTCCTATCCTAGATCATTATGTAATATTATATTGTTGTGGTCTGTTAAACAGCTGACACATCTAACACCAGAGGAAGCAATAAATAAGTGTTGGATGAAATAATTCTTAATCTTTAGATCGAATCCTGCTCCTGTGGAAGTTGAAAGCAAAATATCCCATTGATCTCAACAGAATCTAGATGGGGGTCATTTTGGTAAAGTGGTTGGGGAAAGACAGAGGAGCTATACATTATTGAATGAGGAGAAAATAGACCTCTTAATATCTTCAAATAGAATCGCTATCTAGAAATCAAACTAAAACTGTTGTTTTGTGTTGTATGTATGTTTATACTAACATTTGTCTGTTACTTTTTTCCATCAAATTTTGAAATTACCCTCCCTGCAACTCCGTAGCATGTAGACGGGAAACCAGTAGAACCTGTTGTAGAGCAAGAGGTATATTGACTGTATCTTAACTCCTTTAACATTTGCCTTCTGTGATTGTGCATTGATGGAGTGACTACTTTTTCACTTCTCATTCAGTGTCTCTTAAATTGTTTTTGTATTGTTAAAGTACCAACATTTTAAAAAAGGCGGGGGTAGGACTTGAGAGGACTTGGATTTTCCTATAGTCTAATAAGGAAAATAAAATCAGTTTTTTAATCACTCTTCAGTCCATCAGAAAAGGCATAACGAGATTTAGTGGTTGAAAACTGAAGCTAGACAAATTCAGAAAAGAATTACAGTGCCGTTTTATAACACCGAGGGTAATTTATCATTGGAACAATTTATCTAGACGTGATGGATTCTCCATCACTTGCTGTCTTTAAGTCAAGACTGGATGTCTGTCTAAAAGAGCTGCTATAGCCACCTTGAACAGGAGTTTTCATTTTGATCCAGAAATTGTTGATGAGGTTATTTGCCCTGTGTTGTTATGGAGGTCATATTGTCATCATCTAATGTTCTGTTCTGGTCTTAATCTATGAAAATAGACAAACCAGATCCAACTCTCGTTGAAATCTATGGTAAAAATTGCATTGATTTCAATGTGAGCTGAATATTCTACCCTCTGTGTAGAAAATACGACACACAGCAATAGTTTATAAACTCACTTTTATACTTTTATCTTCACTAGTTTGAGAGATGGGGAAGGATTTAAAAAAAAAACAACTTAGCAGCAAAACATGAAACTAATACTGACGTACAAAGTTACATAAAGTTATTACATATGAAATATAATAGCTGTGTAAAGTAAATTACACATTACTCTTTGGGTACAATTGTACATTTCCCATGTATATTTTACTAGCCATGGTTTCTATTATATTTCTCCTGTAGCATGCGTAGTAAAGGTAGGGCTAGTACATGAGGTTACATGATGTATTTCTGTGGGCTAAATATGTTTTGCATTCTTTATCCTCATGCATTCCTTTCCTTTCATGTACTCTCAGATAATGCCAAAATAAACATTTAGCAATAAGACCCTGATCCAAAGAACACCCACAGCTGCCACTGTCTTCAGTAAAAGTCAAAGGGTGCTCAGCACTTCTCCAGTGAGGACTTGGTATTTCTAAATTTCTCCCACTTTTGGAGTGTGCACCAAGTCCTAAGTGATGGCCTCTCATCCTTTCATTCGGAAGAAACCCTGAACAAATAGTGATACCAATATTCTACTGAGAAATCACGCTTTACCTGGACAACTTTTCAAAGCTGGGAACAGCAAGTACACCTGTGAAACCCACACTTCAGCTTAAAAATAGTCTCACTAGACTCTTAACAATGAGATTTGTATGCACAAATACACGTTTTTGCAGGCACATATGCAGTTTTTTAATGCATCCATCATGCCTATTTAGAGAACTTGGCCCACCAGAGCAGGTGACCTTACCAAGGTTTACTGTAACAAAATTCAGTGTTTTCCTATACTTAGCTTAGCCTATACAACAGAAAGGTGAATGGTTGCTTTGTACCGCTCACTTTCAGTACAATACATCTCTACCCTGGTATAATGCAACCCGATCTAACATGAATTCGGATATAACGCGGTAAAGCGGTGCTCTGGGCGGGCGGGGCTGAGCATTCTGGTGGATCAAAGCAAGTTTGATATAACGTGGTTTCACCTATAACGCGGTAAGATTTTTTTGGCTCCCGAGAACGGCGTTATATCAAGGTAGAGGTGTATATTGAATGTTGATGTTTTGAGGGCTTCATGATGTGAACACTTACTACCAGGCATAGGCCCTACCAAGATTAATAGTACCATCGACTTCAATGACATTATATACAGTGCTAAGCACTGTGGCTGGCTGTGAGTGTAGACTGGGACCTGCTGTAGTATGAGACAGGCAAAAACTGTATGGAATAGTTAGTGGAGTTCATGTAACCACTCTAAATAGAATGACTCTAAAATATAAGTTAATCCATGCTTTTCCCTCTAAAAGTTATGTTAAAACCATTAGTAATTTTAAAAAGAAAGTTAGTGCAAAGTACATTAAATATATGAAAATTATTTTAACTATATATAGTTATTTAGCAAATTTTTTTAGCCTAACTTTGGTTTTCATAAAAATGTGTCTTCTATTTAATATTCTCTTTGTTTTGCATCTGTATTTATACCATGCTACTAGACATGGGTGATTACATTTGACTTAAGTTTGATTGAAACTCAAATGCTTCTGCGTTCACATTTCACTAATGTGCAGCTCTGTGTGGGAGTAACTATGCAGGTGGGAGGGAGCGTATAGAGAAGAAGAGGGGGGAAATAACACTGGAAAAACAAGGTGAAATATGGACCAGAGAGTATGCAGTGAAACTGTGGAGTGGGAAAGGAGGAAAAGAAGGGCAAAGAAAGAAATTCTAATGACAGAATAAATACAATGTATTTAACAATACTTTACACTTTAACATAGTAGATAGGTACCCACTGTGTTACCATAGCTTTGGAGGGTGGGTGGAGGGTGTTATATCACAAACTTCCCTTTAGCTAGAAAAACATGTTGTTGTTGTTTATTGTTTGTTGTTTTTAAATTAAATCACCCATAGGATAAAACCATTTTAAAAAATATTTGCGACCTCCATGTAGCTTTGCCTGTCCCTTGAATGAATACAGTGCCTTTTTTACAAATATTATACAAATAATTTGTATTTTTTTAAAAAACAAATACAGAATAAACCATATGTGAAGAGTAACAAATATCAGACCTTGCCAGGGAAGCTTCTTCGACCCACACACAACGGAGATCATGGAACATACAATACTCCCACTTCCCTAAATGTATTTGGAATGAATGACAATGAGGACAGCAGTGTACTGACCCTGAGTATGTATTCCTGCTTCCCTGCAAGTGTTTGAATAATTGTGTATAAATATAAACAAATTCCTTTGTGCGATCCAGCTGACAAAGCAAATGTTTTATAATCCTTTAAGCTAGAATAGTGGGCTGTTTCATTCAGAGGATTCAGGAAAGAAATTTCTGTTCCTTTTTAAGAGGGTACTTAAAATCAAAATGATGCATTAACTTGCCAGATTGCAAAGTAAAGGATGTCTCTAAGATCAGTGTACTGATTTCTGTTACGTTGAATGATAAAACTGTGCTGGCATCACGTCACGTGCTTCTTGGATGTTAGTTAAATCATTTTGTTAAGCAATGAAAAAGGCTAGAAATTGGGGGGGCCGGGGGTATTATAGTGGGTAACAAACCTCTGCTGTTTAAAATCAGGCCTTTAATCAAACCCCTCGCACACGTAACTCTATGAATAATAAGTGATCATTGTTCAATGCAAAACCTTCCTGGGAACTCCAGAGCTCTCTCACCTCTTTTGCTAAACAAAACATCTAGCCAGGCCAAGATAAAGACAAGTTATAAAGCAGTTGGTTAAGAAAGTTATTTTAACAAATGACTTTGCCCCAAGATATTTGCCATCTGACGTAAAAAAAAAAATCTGTATTTTATTCTTTGTTTACAGTCTGTCTAGCATGAATGTAAACACTTGCTTCAGGAGAAAGTCCTGGTGGTCTATTTTGTCATCGGTATATATTGCATATAACTCATTGACACTAATGAGAAAAAGATGCATTTAGTAGAAGGAGAAGAGACTCATCAGATTTAAAACTTGGAGGAAGACATTTAGCTTCTCTTCAAACGGCTCCCTGTCTTAAGCATGTATTTTGTTTATTAAGGCCTAAAGTTACATATATACCATTGGATTTTCTAAGGGGGCTAGGTGCCTAAATGCCCTTTTTGCCTATGAAAATCTCACTGTTAAATCCATATTTAAGCAACTAAGACTTCATTTCATCAAATCACTTTAAGCATGTGCTTAAGCTACATACATACTTAAATGCTTTACTAGAACAGGTCCTAATTACGGAGTCTGATTATCAAACATGCTGAGTACCCCTCTCTTCCCATTGAACTCAGTTTCCCCATTTCTAATGAATTCCATGTAGCTTTGGGGAATGGTCCTTTTGAGATTTTTCTTTTTTATTATTTTTGAGCTGTAGAGTAGGTTTGCAACACATTACAATTGACTGGAAAGAGGTAAAAAAAAAAGTATTATTAGTAATAAACGAAAAAGTCATCCCCGTCTGTTTTAACTGACAATTTGTGCAAAACTTTTTAAGTTCCATACATGCCATTGCAAATCCACCTTCATTTACAGTGTAACTTTGCTTTCTGTCATTTTTCCCCCTGCCTTTAATGCTTGGTTATTTATTTCTTTGCTTTCTGTAACTTCATTTTGCTGGATTTTCCATCACCTTTGCTTCTTCATCTGGCTTTCTGCTTCTTGGAATGACTGAAGATCGCATCAGGAGTATTAGTGCACCAGTATTAGGTACTGTATCCAATCAAGATGCAATTGTGACCTACTGTGAATTTTCCTACTTGCTTTCTTTTCTGTTTTTCTCACTTAAAAATGCTACTTGCAGGTGCATGTTGGGAGTCCTAAATAAATTAGGTGAGTATAATCCTGAAACAAAAGAACTGCTTTTCTTTTAAAAGTATTAGGTCTGGTCTGCACTGGAAACTTATTTCAGCAGAGCAATGTCACTCAGGAGTGTGACAAATTCACTCCTGAGACGTAGCTATGCCAACCTAACCCCCGGTATAGACAGCACTAGGTCATTGGCAGAATTCTTCCATTGACTGTGTCTTGGGGAGGTGGATTAACTACAGTAACAGAAGAACCCCTCCCATCGATGTAGGCAGCGTTAGCAGCGAAGTGTTTTAGTGCCGCTACTGTGCCCTGTAGCATTTTAAGTATAGACATACCCTCAGTGTGGGATTTTCAGAAGCACTCAACAATGGACTTACTCTGCTTCCACTGAAATCTGGTAAAACTCCCATTAACCTGGAGAGGAAGAGAGAGGCCAATGATAAGAGCTTTAGAAAAATCCTATTCTTATTAAATCAAAGTCTCTTAAGAAATTAGTGTTAAGATACTAAATATTAATTATAAACTGATAAACATCACCAATACAATTGCTTTTATGTAAACTTGCCCTTTATGCAAAAAACGTAATCAGCTTTTATTATTATTAATTATTTGTGTTGAGATAGTGCCTACAAGCCCCAATCTTATAGAATCATAGAAATGTAGGACTGGAAGGGCCCTTGAGAGGTCATCAAGTTGAGCCCCCTGTGCTGTGGCAGGACCAAGTATCCCTAAACCATCCGTGATGAGTGTTTCTCTGACCTGTTTTTAAAAACCTCCAATGATGAGGATTCCACAATCTCTCTTGGAAGCCTATTCCAGAGTTTAGCTACCCTTATAATCATTTAAACCTCCCTTGCTGCAGATTAAGTCCTTATTTCTTGTCCTATCTTCAGTGGACATGGAGAACAATTGATCACCATCCTCTTTATAACAGCCCTTAACATATTTGAAGACTGTTATCAGGTCCCTTCTCAGTCCTCTTTTCTCAAGACTAAACATGCCCAGTTTTTAACCTTTCCCTAAGTTTTCTAAAGCTTTTATCATGTTTGTTGTTTCTTCTGGACTCTCTCCAATTTGTCCACATCTTTCTTAAAGTGTGATGCCCAGAATTGGACACAGTACTCCAGTTAATGCCTTATCAGTACCAAGTAGAGTGGGACAATTGCCTCCCATGTCATACATATGATACGCCTGTTACTATATTATCATTTTTCTGCAGCTTCATCACATTGTTGGCTCATATTCAATTTGTGATCAACTATAAATTATCACCAACCTAATTATTCCCTTTGTAGTTGTGCGTTTGATTTTTCCTTCTTAAGTGAAGTACTTTGCACTTCTCTTTATAGAATTCCATCTTACTGAATTCAGACTAATTGTCCAATTTGTCAATGTTGTTTTGAATTTTGATCATGTCTTTCCAAGTGTTTGTAACCCCTCCCAATGTGGTGTCATCTGTAAATTCAATAAGCATACGCACTATTATCCATTATAGTAATTAATGAAAATATTGAATAGTACAGGACCCTGGACTGACCTCTGCAAGACAACACTAGATACAGTCTCCCATTTGACAGCAAACCACTGATAACTACTCTTTGAGCAGGACCCCATTGTGCTAGGTGCATACAGTAAACACAGTAAAAAAGGACAGTCCCGGCTCCAAGGAATTTACAGTTCCTGTGCCGAAACACCCATTGAAGCCAATGTGGTTTCTCCTTGCATACTACAGAGAGATTGGAATCTAGTACTCAAGATCTACTGTGTAAATCTGAGAGAATTGTGACCTTAGTTCAGAAAGACACTGTAGTGCAAGTTGAATGTCTTACCCAAGTGATTTGAGACATCTTTGGGTCTATATGGAACCTTTTTCCATGGAAGCACCCCCTTCAGTAGGGATTGGAACCAATATTTAACCAAGTTGCTCAGTCACCCCGATATCTAGAAAGGATGTAGGGAAGAATAAAAGGAACAATTGTAACAAACCTTAGTCCTGTTTCCATTTCTTTCATATGGCATTTCTAAGATGGAGGGCCAAGAAAATTAAAATAACTCTAGAATTAGACAAGTATGTATCCATAAACTGGGATCACCTCAGACTTCATGATTGTAAGAAGAGGGCATAAGAAGTTGTTATAACACACACGTGGCCAGCTCTGATAATCCATCCACCAGAGGGCAGTGCTACCAATGCAGACGAACTATTTTGTTAGGGTACGTCTTCACTACCGGCTGTATCGGCGGGTAGCAATCGATTTCTCGGGGATCGATATATCGCGTCTCATCTAGACGCGGTATATCGATCCCCAAACACGCTCCTGTTGACTCTGGAACTCCACCAATGCGAACGGCGGTAGCGGAGTCGACAGGGGGAGCCGCGGACATCGATCTTGCGCCGTGAGGATGATAGGTAACTCGATCTAAGATACTTCGACTTCAGCTACGCTATTCACGTAGCTGAAGTTGCGTATCTTAGATCAATCCTCCCCCCCTAGTGTAGACCAGCCCTTAGCTACCCACAGGATATAAAGGGCATTGACCAGACCAGCTGCTGCTGTTTATTAATGAGACTGACTGTGCTAAAGCAACACAGAGCCACTGTGACAGGTCTGTTGGGCCCCACACTCCCTTCCCTAAGTCTCTAAACAGCTGACTCAGCCATCCCCCCACATGGTGGCAGCCATGGATTATTCTAAATGCTATTTACTGTATGACTGATGTCATTACTATTTAAGGAACTTTCTAAATCAGTGGTACCACTGTGACACAAGTTCAGTTCTTCCCACAGACAAGGGCTAAATTCTGCTCCACTGAAGTTAATGGGAATGCACTGGTGTACTTGAGAGCAGAATTTGACCTTTTTCAAAATAAGATTCCTTGAACGAGTTGTAATAAATGGTATCAATCCAAATGATTTTCAGCAATGAAGCTGAGAGGGGGTACAAGTTTTTGCTCAGTGATTCACAGACTTCACACTTGATCTAAATTTTCTGAATGACGTGTATTCTGAATTTCTGCATAGTGGAATTTCTTAGGCCTGGTCTACACTACGTGTTTAAACCGATTTAACGCCGCACCCGTCCACACTAAGAGGCCCTTTATATCGATATAAAGGGCTCTTTAAACTGGTTTCTGTACTCCTCCCAACGAGAGGAGTAGCGCTAATATCGGTATTACCATATCGGATTAGGGTTAGTGTGGTCGCAAATCGACGGTATTGGCCTCGGGGCGGTATCCCACTGTGCACCACTGTGACCACTCTGGACAGCAAGCTGAACTCGGATGCAGTGGCCAGGTAGACAGGAAAAGCCCCGCGAACTTTTGAATATCATTTCGTGTTTGCCCATTGTGGAGCTCTGATCAGCACGGGTGGCGATGCAGTCCCAAATCCAAAAAGAGCTCCAGCATGGACCGTACGGATGTGATCGCTGTATGGGCAGACAAATCTGTTCTATCAGAGCTCCGTTACAGAAGACGGAATTCCAAAGTATTTTAAAAAAATCTCCAGACAGAGGCCATAGCAGGGACTCAGCACACTGCTGCGTGACAAGCATAACGGAAAGCCAAAGAATCAAATGGATGCTCATGGAGGGAAGGAGGGAGAGGGGACTGAGGACTCAAGCTATCCCACAGTTCCTGCAGTCTCCGAAAAGCATTTGCATTCTTGGCTGAGCTCCCAATGCCTGTAGGGTCAAACACATTGTCCGGGGTGGTTCAGGGCATAGCTCGTCAATTTACCCCACCCACCCACCCCCAGAAGTAAAAGGGAAAAAAATCGTCTCTTGACTTTTTTAAATGTCACCCTATGTCTACTGAATGCTGCTGGTAGACACGATGCTGTGGCAGTGAACTGTAGCATCTTCTTCCCCCCTCCCTGGTGGCAGATGGTACAATCTGACTGCTATCCATCGTCATCATCAGCCTGGTGGCAGACGGTACAGTGTAGAAGGACTGGTATCCGTCCTCGTCATCAGCCCGTGAGTGCTCCTGGCTGGCCTCAGGTGAGGTCGGCCGGGGGCGCCTGGGTAAAAATAGGAATGACTCCCGGTCATTCCCAGTAGATGGTACAGAATGGCTGGTAACCGTCTTCATCATAGCAACTGGGGGCTGAGCTCCATCAGCCCCCGCCCTTCATGTGTAAAGAAAAGATTCTGTACTGCCTGGACTATCATAGCAGCAGGATGCTGTGCTCCTCTCCCCCACACTGCTTAATGTCCTGTTTGGACTATCATAGCAGCTGGAGGCTGCCTTCCCCTCATTTTATCTCACTAACAAGTCACTGTTTCTTATTCCTGCATTCTTTATTACTTCATCACACAAATGGGGGGACACTGTAACGGTAGCCCAGGAAGGCTGGGGGAGGAGGGAAGCAGGTGGGGTTGTTGCAGGGGCACCCCCTGTGAATGTCATGCAGCTCATCGTTTCTGCGAGATCTGACAGGGAGCGGCGGTGCTCTCTGGTTCTATGATACACTGGTTCTCTAGTACACTTGCCCCATATTCTAGGCAGGACAGATTCTATTTTTAGATACCATAAAGGGGGGATTGACTCAGGGAGTCATTCCCATTTTTGTCTTTTGCGCCCCCGGCCGACCTCAGCCAGGGGCACCCATGACAGCAGCAGACAGTACAGTACAGAAGGACTGGTAACCGTCATCTCATTGCCAATTTACAATGGCAGCAGACGGTACAGAACGACTGATAACCGTCTCTGCTATCATGCAAAAGCAAATGAATGCTGCTGTGTAGCGCTGCTGTATCGCCTCTGTCAGCGGCATCCAGTATACATACGGTGACAGTGACAAAAGGCAAAACAGGCTCCATGGTTGCCATGCTATGGCGTCTGCCAGGGCAATCCAAGGAAAAAGGGCGCGAAATGATTGTCTTCCGTTGCTTTCCCAGAGGAAGGAATGACTGATGACATTTACCCAGAACCACCCGCGACAATGATTTTTGCCCCATCAGGCATTGGGATATCAACCCAGAATTCCAAGGGGAGGGGGAGACTGCGGGAACTATGGGATAGCTACAGAATAGCTACCCACAGTGCAACGCTCCAGAAATCGATGCTAGCCTCGGACCGTGGATGCACACCACCAAATTAATGTGCTTAGTGTGGCCGCGTGCACTCGACTTTATACAATCTGTTTTACTAAACCAGTTTATGTAAAATCGGAATAATCCCGTAATGTAGACGTACCCTTAGTGAATGAATTCATTTTTAAAGCAGTCATTGCTTAATTCTGTGAAGCATTGCCTTCCAGATAGTTTCTGAATTAATATCTCGTACATTGTGGACAAGTAGCTTAAAAATAACCTGTCTACTATTTTTTTTAATCTCAGGAGAGACAGAGAATATGGATGGTACAATAACTTCAGATGAACTTTCACCCCTTTCTTCTGGAACAGAATCGGGTCCACAGTCTCCATTGTCTCCAGAAAATAAAAAGAGCCCAAAAGGCATCAGGAAAATCTGGGGAAAGTAAGACCTTCTCATTCTTTATCCATGTCCTGTCAAAATGTTTCAGATGAGAACATTTTCAGTTTACAGCATGTTCTAGAAGACCTAGAGGATCTGTACCAGTAATAAAACAAAATGTCAAATGCAATAAGCAAAACCAGCAACTCTGCAGTGTCCATAAGTACATATGTGTACACATCAGATTGAGAGAAAATGGATTCCAGTACTAATAAAGGAGCAGACATGCTATAGGAAGAAATCAAATACAAAGGAGAAGTCCTCTGATTTCTTAATGTAATACATTAGTTGGAAACCAAAAACTTTAATTACCATTTTTTTTCACTAGCCTTCCATTTCTGAAGGCATAAGTTGCACATACAGGTTTAGTCTTACCCTGTCCCGTCAGACACTTGCCTATTTCAGGTCACCAGTCGTTTGACAGTCTGAGTCCCAGCGTTTAGACTGGGGTGCAGTGTTACTTGAAGAGCACATTGCTTTCCACAAGATTTGGTCTAGCTGCCTTATCTAGCCATCTATGTAACTTTCATAGTTTGCTCAAGAAAAGATTATTAAATGGTCCCAGAAAAAAAACGTAATAGCCAGATCTTAAAGTTTCCTTGGAACTTACAAAAAGCTGAAATTATCAGTGAGTTCCATATCTTCTCTCTAGCTTTAGTATAAATGTCTTGGGATTACCGGAGGGCTAATGTACCTTTCTAGTGTATTTACATTTTATGAATGAAATGGGAATGCTGTGTCATGCTCTAATACTTGGTGTTCTGCTCTCTGTAAAGAATAAGAAGAACTCAGTCAGGTAACTTCCATGCAGACGATCTAGGTTTAGCTGAATTTCGAAGAGGTGGTCTCCGTGCAACAGCTGGACCTCGATTATCTAGATCAAAGGAAACAAAGGGGCAGAAGAGGTAATCATTTCCTCTTACTCTCAGTGCATGAAAGGTAGTATTGTGAACAGAGCGTATCTCCTTTGGTGAAGTGTTGCCCAGCATACTTCACTACAAATGAATCTCACTGTAACTAGAAAGGGTTTTTCTGGCTGAGCCTATCTGCACCGTTGCGATTGCAGGCGGCAATGACAGCTGCCTGGTTGGAAAGTCTGAGAAGCCATAATTGCTCTTGTAACAAAGAGCATGTGTAGCATGATGTCCTCCTCTTCATTGCGTGCTTTGGGAATAGCTGCAGGATGACTGAGAGTCAAGGATTTCACCTTAACTCTGTCCACATGGATGATGGAAACTTCTCTCCTTTCTCCACTCTCCTCTGAGTTTTTGAAGAGTAGGTTGAGCTGAATCTATGTAAGAACGTTCAAATTAACATACTATATATTGCAGTGTCTATTTACCATATTATGTTCTGCAAGACTAGATTCTTTTTACTGCGATCCAGAGAACAGAGGTATTAGTAATTACCCACATGGCAGAGACTCTGGTAGAAATGCACCTTTTGCCTGTTCTTCAAACAAGATTAAAACCATGTATAAGCAATTGGTCCATGAATTGAGTTAATTTGCTTATAATCTTTTAAACATTTCTCAGTGTTGTCAGCTGAAGTTAATGAACCTTGCAGGATCAGGCCCTAACTTACTACCTGGTATGTGGTTGTTTTTTTTAAACAGAAGTTGGAAAAATATATTTAAAAGTGACTTTAGTTAAAGTAAAACTATTGTTAAAGCATCACTAACCTCCCCATGCCAGGTTAGAAGGCTTTTCTAAAGTGTCAGTTAATTCTCTTTAGTGTGATCCTCATACAGCACTTGTGCTTTTCAGTGACTACAATGCCCCCTTTGCTCAGTGGAGCACTGAAAGAGTTTGTAACTGGCTTGAGGACTTCGGTCTTGGTCAGTATGTCATTTTTGCACGGCAGTGGGTGACTTCTGGCCACACGTTATTAACAGCAACACCTCAGGACATGGAAAAGGTAAGAAATCTGGAATTATTGCTGTCTATTAGGCAGGTGTAAATGGCTGGTACTTTATTGTATCAGTCCATTGGCCACCTTTAGATCCAAGCATCAAAATATAGCAGCTAATTCAAAAAGGTGCATGTAGCAAAAACTAAAATCAGCCTCTCTCACAGGGATGAGTTCTGAGGTAAAAGGCACCACATAAGGACAAGCTATTTATTATAATTATTTTTTTTATTACAGGAACTAGGAATAAAACATCCTCTGCACAGGAAGAAATTAGTCTTGGCCGTTAAATCAATAAATACAAAACAGGATGATAAGTCTGCACAACTAGATCATATCTGGGTGACACGTAAGTGCTTGTTGAACTGTGAGACTAGAGGTTGGTTTTTTTTTAACCTCAACTGAGAAGTAATGAAAATGTTTCAAGTATTTCTTGTACACAGTGAATGAGAGTTTCTTATAGAAATGTATGTTAAAGCCAGCTGATTATAAGATTGATTGATTGATTGTCTAAACCAGGGGTCGGCAACCGGTGGCTCGCGGCTCGCCAGGGTAAGCACCCTGGCGGGCCGGCCCGGTTTGTTTATCTGCCGCGTCGGCAAGTTCGGCCGATCGCGGCTCCCACTGGCCGCGGTTCGCGGTCCCAGGCCAATGCGGGAGGCAGGAAGCGGCGCGAGCCGAGGGATGTTCTGGCCGCGGCTTCCTGCCTCCCGCATTGGCCTGGGACCGCGAACCGCGGCCAGTGGGAGCCGCGATCGGCCGAACTTGCCGACGCGGCAGATAAACAAACCGGGCCGGCCCGCCAGGGTGCTTACCCTGGCGAGCCGCGAGCCACCGGTTGCCGACCCCTGGTCTAAACGTACTGTACCATAGTGGCAGTTGGAAGATTTCATTGGAAGAATATTTTAGAGATTTATATTTTAAAATTTTGGCTTTCTTGAATGTCAGTTATAATGAATATGCCTTATTTTTTAAAAGCTTGCTTGCTTTTTGATGTCTGTGGAAATCATAACTGAATTTAGGACTCAGAAAAAGGCAACTGGAATTCAGCTTAAAATACCTCAGGCCAGGAATCAAGCAACCCCTCCAATGTAACCGCCTTGAGGGGGACTGAGTGCGAGGAACTAGATTTTTTTTATTCCTAGCATGGGAGGCGCTAAACAGTCCTGTAGAAGTCACATGCTCAGTCATATATTCTGTCCTCTAAAGCATTTCAGGAATGTCATTTGTGGGTTTTGGTGAGAGTTGTCTGCCATTCTCAGACAAAGGGAGGGCCATTTTGGGTAGAAGATCTTGAAAGGGCAGTGCAAAAGAGAATAGGTGACACATGAGTTTCTGAAGAGGGTCAGAGGACCCTGAGTATGAGTGAAGGTGCAGAGGGCATGTAATTTCATCTTCAGGGATTGTTTCTTGATCTGAAAAGACTTCCTAAATCTGGATTTGTTTTCTCCACTATTTTTATATTTTCAGGATGGCTTGATGATATTGGCTTACCTCAGTACAAAGATCAGTTTCATGAATCCAGAGTGGATGGGAGAATGTTGCAGTACTTAACTGTGGTAAGATGGCTTACCATAAAACCACTTTCCCTCCATTCAGACTGACTCTGAACCCTCCATCTTGCAAATACAGTAGATTCTGCTTAAAAGCAATCCTGATATTAGCAACTTCTGATTAATGGCAACATATTGCCAGGAACCAGTCCCATCCCATTAACAACAGCGATAATGGGATTCAGATATTAGCAACAGCATGCTCATTAGCAACTTTTTTTTGGAAGAAAAGAGCCGCCTGCACACAGGTCTGTGAGGCTGCAGCCACGGAAGGAAGTGCTGGGATATATCTTCTCTGGTTGCAGCCTCGCAAATCTGCCTGTGGCTATGCTTAGCACATCCCAATACTTCCTTCTGGGGCTGCAGCCCAGCAAACATTCCTGTGGACAGGGCCACACAGGAAGCAAGGGGCTGTGGGCAGAGCAGTAGCAGGGAGAGGGGTTGCAGCCCAGATGTTGGAGGTGCACAATACCTCTCCCTGCATTCTCCAGGCTGCACCTTGCCAGGGGACTGCGTGCAGAGAAGGAAGCTGAACCCTGATACCAGGAGAGTGCAGGGAGAGGTACCGAGTAGCTCTGTGGGCCCTGCATCAGGGCTGCAGCTTCCCTCCCTGCTGGCATGTTTGCAGGGTTTCAGATAGGGAAGGCCTGCCCAGTGCTTTCTTCCCTAGCTGCTGCCTGATAAACCTGCCTTCCACTTATTAGCAACTGCCACATAATAGCAACTTTTTGCTGTCAACCCAGGGGTTGCTAATAAGCAGAGTCTACTGTATTCAGGAAAGAAGGGGGAATTAGCTACTATTTTACTGGTAACTTTTCAGCAATATTCCTTTTAGTCTTGAGACTTTGCTCACATTCAAAAGACTCTAAAGGATCTATACAAGGCAAAAATTGGTGGGATGGGGGGGTCACCATATCTAATGAACGATAGAGGGAGAGCCACCCAAAGATAAACCAGTAGTCACTATATCTGCCTTAGGAATAGCATACAGGAGATTCAACTATAGCTGGTTACTGCAAGACATCTGACTACCAGTACCATATCCACACAATATGTTTAAGAGTATAATGACCTACAGCATGTGCAGCTCAGGATATTTAGCCTGTTCACCGGGTAACAATGATATTTAACAAGTGGAGACCAGCAGTGAACCCAGTACGTTGTAAAGCCTTAACGAAATTGGTATCAGAACCATACAAGCTATTGCTATGTTTAAATTGATGGTAAGGCTCTAACATCACTTCCCTGTCTAGTGTGGATAAAGATTTTTCTTTTTGTCTTGTAACTGCTATAAAACAATTGTATAGTTCAACTGGGTATTAATCCATAATATAACTTTGGTTAGCACTGTTCTCAGAAGAAAATGTCTGTCCATACTGGTCAGGGAGACAATTCTAGAACCCTGATACCAACCACTTTATTTAAATGTGGCTATAGCAAGTATGACCCCAGTATGGACGTGGTTTTACTCAACTGAGAAACACTCCATCTCATGTTTCTACTTAGTAGACCAATAGATTTCTACATTAGTTTTATTAAGATTCAACTGTTTTTCTAACAGGAATGCATACCATGAATCTAACCTGGATTTCTTTGATACATACAAATGCACAGCATTTATTGTCCACAGGGGGAAAAATCTCATTGTGCTGTGGTATTCTGTGCCACTTTTACCCAGGCTTTTCCTCTTTCAGAATGACCTTCTCTTTCTGAAAGTCACCAGCCAGCTGCATCATCTCAGTATTAAATGTGCCATTCACGTGCTCCATGTCAACCAGTTCAACCCTCATTGTCTACGTAGGAGGCCAGTTGATGAGGTAAAGAAGAAATTTGTGTGTCATGAGTCTAGTGTCACTGAACCAGTGCTTGTTTATCCCACACTAGTCAAAGGTGAACGTGAAAGAAAATTAACTGTACAATATACCTGCCACTGCAGCCAGGAGCTGCCTCTGGAGTCTCCTCAGGGAAGTTCCACATCCCAGAGGAAGAAAATAGTATAAGTTACTGCTTATCCTCTTCCATGTCACCAGCCCAAACCCAAGGAAGCAGGTTCCCCTCTGTGTTCCCATGTGGAAGGGAGCCAGGTGGCATTAAGTAGGTTGCCACAGGTGGTGTAACTGGATGAAATGGGATGTATTGAGAAAGAGACAATTTTGACTAAATACCCAGAAAAAGTTCTGAAGTGTGAGATCTCTCAACACTGTCCATAGAACAGTTTCCCGTGGGGCAAGGTGGAAGTCCCATTGTTTGGTCACACATTGGGACCAGTTCTGCACCGTCAGTGAGAGGGACTACAATGGCAAATAGGTATATGCCATCTGTAAGCGCCAGAGCTGGTTAAATAAATTATTCAGTGGATCTTGCATTTATTTTTAATTATTCAACCACTTTTTTTCCATTGTTCTCCAACTCTGTAAAGTTTGGCAAATCATTCCACAACTATGTAAGAATTTAATAACGTTTGAGTGAAGTCATTGGAATTTTTTTATTATTTATTCAACTCTACTCATTTCTCAAGCAGTATTCCCAACAGCACATAGGCTAATTTAGCCTTTCTCCAGCAAGCATCAGTTCTTCTCTATGTCTCTGTATTAAGTACCTAGATAATACAGTGATGGAAACCTTTATAATAATAATAATTTCAATATTTTTTGCAGCATAAATATTCTCTGCATATTGTCTTTTATATGAAGCAGTAGTTCTTAGGGTTCCATCTGTAATAGAATGTACTTTCTGTTTCAGCAGCCGGTCTGGATTCTCCAAGTCTTCTGAGAGCTGCATAAGATGCTCAGAGCAAAACAGGTTACCTCAGAATTTAGGAAATACTAATTGTTAGCCAGGAGAAATGACTTAATAGTAACTGATAACTAGGCAGGCATGAAAGGTAAACTCATTAGCTGAGGTTCATCCTTTTTCAAGTATTGAACTGTATTTTCTTATCTGAATTGTGTCTGCATGTATGTATATAAACTAAAATTATCTGTATAAAGAAGAGTAGTATATTGTCTTTTTGTGGTTACTTTTACAGAATAATATTTCACCTTCTGAAGTAGTGCAGTGGTCCAATCACAGAGTGATGGAATGGCTCAGATCAGTAGATCTGGCAGAATATGCACCAAACCTTCGAGGAAGTGGAGTTCATGGTGGCCTCATTGTGAGAACTGGTTCATAGTTTTATTACTTTATATATATAATATTAACTTAACTACAGTAGTTTTGGTAAGGTAATTTGGAAATGCATTTTCTGTTTAATTTCCAAGTATGAAAGAGGTTATACCTTAATTTTAGTAATCTGTTGTTGTATGCTCACTGATCAACCTTCTTAAAAGCTATTGAGTCTGTTTTATATAAATTAATTTTTACAACATAGGAAATGTAAAGAAAAAAGAAATATTAGAAATCTAAAAACCAAAATGATGTTGCATTGTCTTCTGGACTAACAGGGAGTGCATGAAACAGAAAAATTCTTAACAAATATTTCCTTTCTACTAGCAGCATCTCCCACAATTCTGAATGTCTGGGCTGCTCCCCTCCTCTCTGCAGCTCTCACAGGCGAATTAATGTCTTGGTGCAGCATGCTCTGGCCCTGCCCCCCTCTGCTGCTGCTGCTTGCCACCAAAGGAGTTATTCCAACACTGGAAAAACTTGTATAGCAATATGAGTAACTCCAGAGTAAGCAGACCTGCTATGTACAGTGGACCAAAAAACGGTCACATAGTAAAGGTTCCACTCAACATCTGACTTTTTGGCTCATAAGCCATTCAAGGTGGGTAGAATTATGGGAGATACTACTAGCAAAAAGTAAATCACCAATAAGAAATGTTTTCCCATTCTGCAGCCCAGCATCCCCCACAGTTTTGGACATTTGGAAAGTAGTGAGCAGTGATTATAGGGAGGATTATAGAAAAGGTCAGAAAGAAGGGAGGGGTGGGGGGGAAGCCGTTTCCTCTAGGCTCCAGCTGCTTTAAGTGGTTTGAGACTCCCAAATGTGCTCCTCAGTTATGAGAACCAGAGGATCTGGAAGACGCATGGGAATAGCATTGCAGATATTGCCACCATTTTAAGGAGCTGAGCACCAGCAGCAGGACCTGCTGTGGGAGGAGTTTCACTGTGTAGATGTACCTCCAGAGCCCTCCCTGGCTGAGTCCATTCCTCCAGGGAGTGGGGATAGAACACTAGAGGCCTCCTTGTCAAATTGGGAAGGAGGGTATAGTTTGAGTCTGACTTCTTTTCCCAGGGCACTCAGGACCCACTAAGACTTTGCTAGTTAATTCCTCCCCCCCCTCCCCCCATTGTCCTCATCTTTAGAATCTCTCCCTGCTCTGTTCAGAGACTCCTGGTCTGTTTCTTCCATGTTGAAGTCACCCACACATCCCTCTTTGACTCATGGCCCCAGGACCTAACAGAGTTCAGGGCGGAAGGCTGGGTACAGTTCACTGTCTTCCAAGCCCAGGAAGGCCGTCTCACAGTTGGGGCGCCTGTTAGATTTTGCCCTGTGCTTTTTGAGCTGCTCTGCCACATCTCAGCAGTGCAGAGGAGCCAGCATAGAGATCGGGGTGAGTTAAGTCACCTGACTGTAAACCAACCCAGGGATGAGAGAGGCTAGGGAGGGAAAACACTGCTCACCACTGCCCCTCAAAAATCCTGAAAAGAAGAAAATAGGTGGCAGCAACAGAACCACCATTCACATGCTGCCACAGAGGGGGTGTAGCCAGAACGGGTAGTGCCAAGACTTTTATACATCTCTGAGCTGCAGAGGGGGGAGCAGTCCAGATGTCCAGAACCGTGGGAGGTGCTGGCTACAGAAAAGAAATTATAGTGGAAATTACTTTAATAACTTACTGATAGATCATCACCAGAGCTGTTCAAAGAAATAAAATGAACTTCAGACAGAGGCTGGTCACAGAAAAAGAATTGCCCTGGGTTGCTGAGCTGTGGCACTTTTGCCAATAATCAGGAATTGTTTAGACTTGGGAGTTAAGATGACAAGCAGCTAGGGTACATCTACACTGTTTCAGAACCCACAGCAGCGAGTCTCCAGCCTTGGGCTTGTGCTACGGTGTTAGAACCAGCAGCATACCTCAGGCTCGCAAACCCAACCCAGCCTGATCCTGAATGTCCACACCATGGCTGTGGGTTTTAAAACACATTTTACTTAAGGGTACATCTACACTAAGGGCACTTTGAGTGCAGTAGGTTGCCTTTACAAATGTTTTAGGGCTTTTGTTTCTTTGTTTTGCTTTCTTGGCAACATAAAATTACCACAAGTACTTCCTAACTTCTCTATATGTTAATAGAGAGAATAGTTAAGGAACAGTGCAAATACTGACTTAATGTTGTTTAGTTAAAGGCATTTGGAAAGTTTTTTCAGGTGACTCGTGTCACTTACAGTAGTTACTCGAGAACGAGGGAGGCTTTTATTAATTTGTCTGATAGTGTCTATGACAGAAACGTAATTACTAAGAACATTCAGATCATTTTAAGCAGCATTATAGGATGACTACTTTTTAAAATTATGTTTTTATATATGTATGTTGTAGAGGTTTGTCTACATAAAGCATAATTGTGTTGTTCTTAATAGATTCTTGAACCTCGCTTTAATGGTGACACACTGGCAATGCTTCTTAACATTCCACCTCAAAAGACCCTCCTGAGACGCCACCTGACCACTAACTTTAACGTGTTAATTGGGCCAGAAGCACAACAAGAAAAAAGAGAAATAATGGAATCTACAGCTTACACACCTCTGACTACCACTGCTAAAGTTCGGGTATGCCACTGTGTGAATTCTAGGATCTCTGTGTAGTTCAGTTTGCTCTTCTTACAGACTCAGGGGCCAACTCTGGGAAGTGGGGGAGGCCAGTTCCCGCTACGGTTACATTTTAGTTATTCTTAATACACAGCGATTCAGCACAAATTCATCATAATTTACTAAAGAAATAAACATGTAATATTATAACCTTTTTATTCAAAGGAAACGCAATCCAAAACAAAATATTGTTCATTTTTATCAGCAACTGTTCCCAGTTTTAACAAAGATTTAACCTAGTTTCATAAAAATTATTCTGAATTGAATAGCATTGAAAATTAAAAATCCTCTTCTTTTGAGCTCCTACAGTATGTTTGATGCCAAGTATACAAATGGTATCTGTTAAATCTGCGCTTTTCCCAATGGCCTAATACAGTGTTACGATTTGCAGAACATATATATCAGCTCTAACTGTAGCCAAAAATAGAGCGAGGCTGTTTGTAGACCTGATCTTGCAGATACCTATGCACAAGTGACTTCATTTTTGTAAACAGTCTACTGATTTCAGTGGGGTCTCTCTCAGACAGGTAAGTGCTATGCTTGCTGCCTATCACCCCAGTTTAAGAAAGTGCTTAAGACCATCTTTGTTCAGAGTACTGAAGCCCACACCTGTGGCCTTGACTCAGCAAAGTACTTAAGCACCTGCATAACTTTAGACACATGAATTGTCCAATTGAAATAGTTGAACTATTGCTTAAAGTTACACAACTAGCACAACTGACTTCACTGGTCACACAGGTGTCAAATGAAAATATCATATGTTAATCTGAGCTATGGTCAAACCCTACTAAATCACACCAATGATGGGGGGACCTTTTGTGAATTAGCAAATATACAGACAGCCATGATTTAAAAAAAAAAAAAAAAACCTATCACAAAAAACACACTTGATTTATTTTGACAAGTTTAACTGAGAATTCATCATTATCCTAGTAAATGTACTGTAGTTTAGGTAGCAAAAATAATCAAATGTTGTTAATCTCAGCACAGTGTTCTGCTATTATATCCTTTAGTAAAAAATATACAGGGGATGATTAAAGCTGTATTTTTCTAGTTTGTAGACTTCAGTCAAGATTTGTGCATTGTTGGCATGTACAAAATTGTAACTTCAAACTAGATTTTACGTTAGACAAATTGTTTCTCTTGCATAAAACTTTATATTTCATTATTTTAGCCAAAGAAACTTGGATTTTCACATTTTGGAAACCTACGAAAAAAGAAATTTGATGAATCTACAGATTACATTTGTCCTATGGACACAAGTCCAGGTGCAACTAACGGTACTCAGAAGAGCTATGGTGGATACAAAGGACTTAATCAACTCACTGATAGGGAATTGGACAAACTGGATCAGGTGGGACAAATAGATTGATGTCATTCTCATCTCTCATCCTCTACATGCATTCCAAAGCTTGCCAATAACCTTTTATTACCATATAATAAAATCTCTGCTACATCCGCATGAACTCATTGAGAACGTACGTATGGGCTGTGGACACTTTTGAAGAGTTTTATTCTGAGAATGTCAGATGAATTATATTTTTATCTTTGTAAGCGTAAACCCATCCATCTTCAAGCCCTTTTTCAGGTACATCAAACCTTTACACTATGAAAGTTAACGTATTGGACTGTTAAAATTGGGATTATAGTAGAGAAACCAAATATTTTTTGTACTTTTAATTACATAATCCATGAGTACTGCACAGATAAATTTTATCTTTATAAGTGGTTTGTAATGTAATAAAATCTTATTCAGAACAATTTGTACAGAGATATCAATTTATATTTTATTCTCAGAGAAGTACAACTGGATTGTATATTTTAAGACTAACTGAAGAGTGCATCATTTGCACTACGTAAATGTATTACTCTATGAAATAATTATGCTTAAGCATATAAACACTCATGAACATTATCAATTAGACAATAAAAGAATACTTTGAATAATTCCATTGTTTTTACATATGTAGTGATCACTTTCTCTCTGTAATGGAATGTAGTACACACACACACCCCGTTATCCAGCCTCCTTCCTGCCAAAGTCTGTGTAAAGTACTGCAAACCCTGAAAAAGGGAGTTGTTGGTGCTTGTGTGAGCTTCTGTAGTGCACAAGAGCCAGATGTGGGCAGATCTGCTGGTGTAAATTATCATAGCTCCAGTGACTTCCATAGAGCTATGACAATTTACACTAGCTCAGACTGTTCCAGAGAGAAGCCAGAGTAAATAATTATCCTAAGTGAGAAACCAGATAAGAGAATGATCACAACATTGATAAACTGACAATTCATTTTTCATTTGCATGGTTTACTGCACCTAATGCATCATTTGTGCTCATCTGTAAAGTAACTCATTACCTAATCACTGTCTTTTCTTGTGCAAGTTTGCACTGTGTTATTTAGAGGACCCCATTAACAAAAATGTTTTAGCATGTTTTAACGATAAAAAGGTGAAATGTTTCATATCTAGTGGCTCCTGTGTTAGTGTTTACAAAGTAAAATAGTATTGTTAATCTTATTTATGTTAAGGAAATAAGAGACGACCAAATCCCAACAGAGTTGAACGCGGTCAGTATCTGTAGTGAATGTACTGTATTTTGATGCTTTGACATGTTTACTGAAAGGAAATGTCCAGTTACAAGGTAAAAGCAGCATCTAAGAAGTGCATAGTCTCCACTGATTCTGCTCTGAACAGGGGTGACTTTCGCCCACAGTAAATTAGTGTCTATAGCTGATAAAAACCAATTGAAAAACTGAAAATAAGTAAATTCCAATATTTTGTAAGCAACTACTGCCCCTGGTTCACTTTACTGAAGCAGCATGGATTTGATTTAACTTTAACATTCCACCATTCCTGACCCCATTTTAAATTACTAAATACAAATGTTACAAAATATTTTGAATATTAAAAAAAATTGGTGACAGTCCATCTTCCAGCTGAAAAAATGACCTGGAAGTGAACATAATACATTCACACCTTTGTACACAGTGAAAAATTAATACTTTTAATGAACTACTACTGAACCCTCTTTACATTTTAGGCCACCTGATGTGCTCAAACAATTTATATCCCTTTTTAAAATCAGTAAGAGTATGAAAGTACTTGTAATTGCCTGTCTAGTAGGAATGCATCATATGCATTACTGAATGCGTCTTGAATGTTTTTGACTTCTGAAAAATATTACTGTAACACACAGCACTAAAATTCATGAGAGGAAACTGATAAATTCTTAAATTTGCTAGTGTAACGTTTGTACTAAGGGATTAAAGAATGCCTTTTCTCATCAGAAATTGATCTTCCTATCATAACTGCATTTTCACTGCATTATGCTGGCATAGGAGTATTTTTCCTTTTGTTTTGTGAGGTGTTATGTACAATATGTATATTTATTTCCGTATAACTTTGAGAACAAACTGTTAACACATTTCCAAGAGTAGTAATTCATTATGTTAAGATTTCGTTTTTCCTCAAGACAGAATCACCTCCAAAAGATGCATGCTCTACATACATGCATGCTCTGGATAAAACTGTAGTTGCTGTCTGATTTGATCTAGTTTACTGACTGATTTTACAGATGGAACATTCAGAAGGAACAGTAATGCAAATAGGGGTGCTCTCTCAAGGCATAAGCAACCTCACGGTATGTACCAATTTATACTTGCTGTAAAGTCACAAACTTATCCTGCTAGAATGCAGTGACAGTTAAAGGACCAGCAGTCCCCTAGAGTAAGTGTTCCAGTGTTCTTGTTATAGACTCCTTATTTACAGCCTACTTGAAAAATCTTTATTTTGAAATAAGTTGTCAGTCCTCCAGTCATAGTGGATGGCCTAAGTTGACCTTAAGTAGTGCATAGTCTCCACTGATTCTGCTCAGCCTCTGAAAAGGGGTGACTTTTGCCCACAGTAAATAAGTGTCTATATCTGATAAAAACCCATTGAAAATCAGTAACTCCAACATTTTGCAAGCAATTGCTGTCCCATCTCCCTTAGACAGAGTTCACTTTACTGAAGCAGTATGGATTTGATTCTGTATCCAATACATAGAATCACATAAAGTGTACAATTAACGGCTGCATTGGTGCAGCTGATTTAAGTAGATAAACTCGTTCACTGGAAAGCAAAATGGATGGTCATGGAATGTGAAAGTATTTTTATCCACTATGTCACCCATCTGTGAGACTCATTGATGCTGATCATTGCACTGTTACATATAATCAGGTGACCTGTAATTCCTTAAATATTTATATTATCAAATCAGCTACATCAAGATGGTAAATTCCTGCTGTCATGAATCAGATCTAATTACAGTTAGATTGCTTTCATAGAGTCATAGAATCCAAGATCAGAAGGGACCAATATGATCATCTAGTCTGACCTCCTGCAAGATGCAAGATGCTTTGCCATTGCTATACACATCTCACTGAACATACTTCTGACTGGTCTTCATACTGTTTACTTTCAGGATATGCTCAGCCAAGATGAAATGCTGAATGACAGCAGATTTTTAACACCTACCTTTGAAGACTGGAGATGATGAACATGACCAAGAACATTGTTATACCTCACATGTATCCAGAGAACTGGCTGATGAAAGCTGGGTGCTATATGCAGAAAATAGCTTAGGCTTTTCTGCCACTGAGAAGTGTAAAATGTATATGAGGTTTATGAAGCAACACCTTACATGTAAACCCCCTCCCTCCCGCCCCCCCAAAAAACCACTGTGCTAGGTATTTTTACATGGGCATTAAGAGAAGCTATGCAAAATTATTCCTCATCATCCAGAGAGGGTAAAATTGGCAAATGATTAAGACTAGTAAAAGATTTCTTTACAGATTTGTGATTACTTTTATACAGTGGATTTATGCACTGCCACCTGCTAAATTATCGGTTTTATAATTTTGTACTTTTATAATTAACTTGCAATATAGCAATAACATAAGTAGAATATGCCTCTGTCACAGAATAAGGGTCCTCTTCATATTAAATGATAGTGGCGAGGATGATACTTTGACAATTCCAGTGACTTTCTATCATGCTATATGATTCATGGTGCAGCAGATGCTATCTTGGGATCTGACAGACACTGGTGCAGACAGTTGTTCTCTGAACCATTGCTGAAAAATCTGCAGTCTCATTTAGAGATAGGATTGGCTTTAGGATTTTGAGACTCCTTAAAGAGGAAGAAGGGACTTCATCCCTCATTCTTTCTTCCTCTGCAACTCTCCTTGTCTCTGCTTTCTCTATCCTGATTATTCCACTGGAATGAAGAGAAAGGACAGATCACCTTTCACCCTTCCTGAAGCCCTAGCAGGTGGGTGTGTTCTTAGGCTAGCAGAGAGCATGCCGATCCTTACTGTGCTCTCTCTGCAATGAGAAATTTGCTCACAGCAGGAAATCCCACAATTCCATCTTCAGTTTGAGACTGCAAAGGAAACTGAGACACCCAAAAGTTGACTTTTCTTAGAAAATGACTCTTAACACATGACTTCAAACAAGCACTGTGTGTGTTATTGGTCATGGAACAGGCAGAAAATTCATTTAACTTAAAATGCACATTTAAAATACCAAAATGGTGCATACCACCCTCACTACAGATACCTCAAGGTGAGTGCAATAGAACTTTTCGCCCAGTACATGGTTTGCCTTATGACTGACGAAAGTTCCTTGTACAATTGGAACATTTCAGTAAGCTCTGCTGAATTTTGAGTCAAAATGACTAGAGTTACAAAGCACAGTTTAACATGTAGTGTGAAACTTAGGACACAGATGGTTGGAAAACCAGGAGGAAGTGATAAACTCCATGCCCTTTGCTCCCTGAATTGCATTCAGCATACTATAAGCAATGTAAATATATATATATGGGTGCTGCCTACTGGCATGACTGAGATGTGGTTAGAAACGAGTTGTAATGTTTGCATGAGAATTTTTTTTTTTTTAAAGACAGTACCTGCAGTTATACTTTTCCCTTAACTGTTCACTCTTCATTCCAGTCTCCTATATGTACTCGTGTAGAGCACTACCCTAATATAACTGTAGCAAACCACAACTCTAGCCAGCGTGACACACAAAGGCTCAGTAGTTAGGAAATGCTAGATAGTGCTGCTGCCATTAACTGGTGTTAGTATAGCTTATTGCTGAGTATAGTATGGCCACATCAGCTCTGCAGCACCACAGATTTTAGTGGCATTGTGCTAACATAGGTGAGAGAAACTTGAGCTACGTGTCTCAGGATGTGTTGCAATGAATCAGAAGTTCTGCTCCAAAGGAAATTAAATGATGAAATATAGCAAGAGACTGACTCTCCCTTGCGTATGCATCTAAGGAGGAGCAAATGATGAATGTTTTATCTCCAATAGGACATAAATGTAGTGGTGTAGTAGTTTTCTGGAGACCTGATGATCACCCAGGTATAGAATCACAGAAATATAGGACTGGAAAGCAACTTGATAGGTTGTCTAGTCCAGTCCACTGTACTGGGGCAGGACTAAATATTAGCTAGACCGTCCCTGACAGGTGTTTGTCACTGGAGGTTTTTAAGAACAGGTTACACAGATTCCACAACCTCCCCAGATACTTTTGTTCCTATTCTTACATAACCTTACAGTTAGGAAGTTTCTCACATCTAACCTAAATCTCCTTTGTTTCAGTTAAGCCCATTGCTTCTTGACGTGTCCTCATTGGTTAAGGAGAACAATTTAACAACTTTTTATGTAATTGAAGACTTGTGTTCCTCATCCGTCTTCTCCTGGTTTTTTCTATCTCTCCTCTTAGGTCATGTTTCCTAGACCTTTAATCGCTTTTGTTGCTCTTCTCTGGACTTCCTCCAATCTTTCCTGGAGTGTAGTACCCTGTACCCAGAACTGGACACAATACTCCAGTGTTAAGCAGAGAAGAAGGAATTACTTCTCCGGTCTTGCTTATGACACTCCAGCTAATATATCCCAGGATTAGGTTTGCTTTTTTTTGAAACAGTATTATATTGTTGACCCATAGTTAGTTAGTGATCCACTATAAACCCCCAGATCCTTTTCTCCAGTATTCTTCGTGGCCAGTCCTTTTCCATTTTGTATTTGTGCAACTGATTATTCCTTCCTAAAAGTAGTACTTTGCACTTATTACATTTCATCCTATTTCAGACCATTTTTCCAGGTTGTCTATCATTTTGAATTCTAATCCTGTCCTCCAAACCTCAACCCCCTCCCAGCTTGGTATCATCTCCTCAAACTGGAAGTTACATCTACCAGCTCCAGTGTAGACATACCAAAACAGTGAGGGCTTCCCCTGGAGCTGGAGGTAACTGGCAGTCCTGCTTGCTGCACGTAAAAGCTAGATGTTATGCCTGCAAGGCCTCCTTCCATGTAATGCTGCCTAACAACCCTTCTACCTTAAGGTTTCTCTTCAGCTGTCAGCCAGGTAGACTGACAGGGCTGTATGGGCCTCAACAGGGGTCCCCAGGAGTGGGGCTACAGTGACGACTCCACACACACACACGCATTCACTACCACAGTACCAGCAAGATATTTTGTACTGGGCAATTCCAAAAACAAGCTTGACTGGGTTTTGAAACAAAGATTTTATTTTGGAATATATATAATGGTCTTGAATTCAACACTGTCGGAGGGTGGGTTACTGGTTATATCTCATCCCTTTTGGTTGCAATGAGGTTTGATTTTATATGTTATGATGCTAGACCATGTTTGGAAATATTTCTCAAGGGTATGTGAATGCCAGACATGCCTCTTTCAAAAGAGCTTAAAGTCTGGCTGTTTTCACTTAAGTGCTATTCAGAATAGTAAAGGGGGTGTGGTCCTTCTCCATAGGACTAGTTAAAGAGCAAGACATTACTCATGGAGTAAATCTGGCCTAATCTAGCCCTTACTGCACAAACTTCAAAGTGTGACTCAAGTGGGGGAAGCGAGACTTGAACTGCGGTCATAGAACTGACTTCTCCTAAAGACTAGTTAACAAGTTTGTGTATAAATCTCTATAATGCTAGAAATTAACAGCTAATTTCCACTATGCCTATTGTGCAAAATGAGGTTTAATATATGGAGACAGCAGAATTGTTTGATAGAGGTGGGGATTTTTAAAAGTCCCATTCACTTAACAGGGATCAGAGTTAGGTTTTTAAATAACACTTTTGGTAATTCTCCCTGTTGTCCGTTTGAACACATGGTTATCATTTTAAGTGTACTCTGTGCACCTTAGATGAATTTGCCAGTGAACATGTAATTAAATTTGTTTGTTTTGTATGAACGTTGACTCACTGTACACTGACAGAGAGAAGGGTAGTTTTGCACCTTGAGATGTTTCAAGCAGGCCATACTGTAAGTATTTTTAAAAAATCCAGTTCCAGTGTGTTGGTTTGTGGACTTAAGTGTTCTGTTAAGATACTCTAGTATTCAAATATAAATTATTTGATATACAAATGCTGACCTTTGGGCCCTCAGACTGTAATGAATAAATGCTGTATATTCCAGGTTGACTCGGTGGAGCATGTTTTATATATGCCTAGGCAGCTGGTCTTCAGGGAATTTTAAAGCTTATTCATTCACCCCCATTTGCTCTTCAACAGTTAATGAGAGTACCCTGTCTTGAAGTACAGGGTCCTTGTACCATGCCCAGAGACTGGGTAAGGGTTTTACATAAAATACATCTCCACCCAGAGAGGCAATGTGGCTAGAATACTGATGAAGTCAGAATACCTGGGTTCTATTCCCATTTCTGCCAGTGCCTTGCTGAATGCCTGGGTATTTCTATTAACCTTTGAGTGTTTTTTTCTCAAAGTGAGTCTGCTCATTGAATAGATACAATAGAATAGAAACAGTCTATGGCTGGAAAAATGCTCCGTAACAGCTAAGCATCATACATAGGTGTAAATATATATTTAGGCAATTCTTTTGCATTTCATAAAGCGTATAAACGTCACCCTCAAAATGAGTCAGAATCCTTTAATTTAAAAACGTTATAATTTAGCTTTATAAGTAAGTAAATATGCAGTGTTTAAGAAGAAATGTTTTTTCTAAAAACAAACAGAGGTAGAATGGACAAGAGAGGAAAACTGACAGGTTCAAGAGGTACTTAAGAGAAGACACATGAAGAGCTTCTCTTTGCAAGTAAATCTCCTCTAGGACAAAATCCTAGCTGCAGAAAAGTCTATTGAAGTTTTGCCATGGACATCAGTGGGGCTAGGATTTCATCTCTGCAGTCCAGCTTGCAGCCAGGGAATGAGGGAAGCCACAGTGCAGGCTAGTGAACAGTGCACCAGTTAAAGCCTGCTATATGTTTGCCAGTTCCCATTGCACAGCCTAGTCCAGTGGCGCTCAACCTTTCCAGACTACTGTACCCCTTTGGGGAGTCTGATTGGTCTTATGTTCCCCTAAGTTTCACCTCATTTTAAAACTATTTCTTAGACATAAAAATACAAAAAAAAAGTCATAGCACGCTATTACTGAAACAATTATAAAATAAATAAGTTGGAATGTAAATATTGTACTTACATTTCAGGGTATAGTATATAGAGCAGTATCAACAAGTCATTGACTCTATGAAATTTCAGTTTGTACTGACTTTGCTAGTGCTTTTCACGTAGCCTGAACTAAAACTAGACAAATATTTAGACGAGTTAAATGTACCTGTTGGAAGACCTCTGTGTACCCCCAGTCATATGCATACCCCTGGTTGAAAACAACTGGCCCAGATAACAGCGAAGGAGCAGTGGCCCAGGCTGCCTGGAATCCATAACACATTCTTGAAAATAATTTGGCAAAAACATAAGCAAAGAAAATTTTACAAAGGGCCCTGATTATGACTCTCCAAAATGAAATGGTATTAAAAGGGCTCAGTCCTCAGTGGTACTGCGATCATTGCAACTTTTAAGATGGCTGGCGTACAAGCTTGAAGCATTTTGATCTCGGTCTGCTATGACTTATTGGTGATCTCTGTAGAGCATGGGGGGAAGAGAGGGAACACAGGCCTGCTCTCTACTCTAGGTTCCAGCCCAGGGACCCTAATGGTAGCAGCTGTTGGCAGCTTTCCCTTCACCACTGACACTGCTTTGATTCCCTGGCCCACTTCCCCGTGGTCCCCTTTTCCTAGCTTCACCCTTACCTCAGGATTCAGCAATGCTTCCTCTCCTCCAGCTCCTTTCACCTGGGCTTCTCCCAAGAGAACTGACAAGGAGAGCTTTTAACGCAGTATGAATCTGACCTTAATTGGTTCCAGCTGTCTCCATTAGCCTTAACTGACCCATTGCCAGTTAATTGAGGTCAGGTGCCAGCATTAGCCTAATGACCTTAACTAGTTGAATTAGCATCAGGTGTCTTGACTGGCCTGGAGTAGCCTTTGTTTGGCTATCCAGGAAACAGAGACCTGCTCAGTCTGAGGCTGATATACCTGCCTTCCACTACTCTCTTATATCCTGCTGGGCTGAGTCCGTTACAGTACATATAACAACGGTAGATACTTATATTAAAGTTTAGTCCAACGTAAGGCAGCAATGCAGTTTTCAGTGACTGTCAATCAAATCCTCTTTGTAGAGCAGAAATCTAAATACTGGCAAACAAATACCGTATATACTCATTCATAAGCTGAATTTTTTTAGTAAAAAAGGGAAGCATCAGAGAAGGGGGTCGGCTTATGAACAGGTATAGAGAGGGAGAGGTGGGGACAAAGCCCCCCCAACAGAGGGAATAAGGAGAGGCAGCACAGCCAGAAGGGAAGAGGCAGGGCCAGAGTGTCTCTGCTTCTGGCCACACTGCTCTCCCCACAGCCTCTGAAGCAGCTGCAGCTCCGGGGCTGGCAGGTTGCGGCCATGCCGCCCAGCCACACCTGCCGGAGCACACTACAGCCAGGCCAGAGACATCCTCCCGGGCCCACCCCAGCTAAGGTGGGAAGGGATGGGGTCACAGGGGTTACTCCCCTGACCCCCAGCTTCCCCCAAAAATATTTCCCCACCAGTTGATGGCCCGTCAGGGTAAGCAGCTGGTGCGCCGGGACACTGTTTATTTAGGTTTACCTCTCTGCCTGTGGATGCTCGAGGTAAACAAACCGTCTCAGCCCACCAGTGGCTTATCCTGAGGGCCTGGGAGCCAAAGTTTGCCGACCTCTAAACTATAGGGTCAGCTTATGAATGGGTCATAAAAATTTTCCATTTTTACTTATCCATCTTGGGCGGGGGGTATCAGCTTATAAATGAACCAGCTTATGATCGAGTATATATACACCTGAATAACATTCAATGACTCAGCATGAAGGTTAATAGTGAATCCCCCAAATTAACTGTCAGGGTGGTTAAACACTGGAATAAACTGCTTAGGGAGGTTGCGGAATCGCCATCTCTGGAGATATTTAAGAGTAGGTTAGATAAATGTCTATCAGGGATGGTCTAGACAGTACAGTATTTGGTCCTGCCATGAGGGCAGGGGACTGGACTTGATGACCTCTCGAGGTCCCTTCCAGTCCTAGAATCTATTAATAAAACGAAAATTTAAAAAAAAAACAGTATGAGAAGTCATGAGAATTTCTTCATGCACTTTCACTGTCCCTGAGCTACTGCAATTTCTTCCCAGACCATATTCCTTAATCTACTTTGCTGTTCTATGACAGCACACTCCTAAGAGATACTGTAACTCCTCACTTAACGTCCTCCCACTTAATGTTTCAAAGTTTTGTCGCAGCTCCATTAGGGAACATGCTCCTTTAAAGCTGTGCAATGCTCCCTTATAACGTCATTTGGCTGCCGGCTCTGTCCACTGCTTGTAGGATTCTGTGGAAGAGCAGCGACTTTACAAGGGAGCATAGCACAAGTTCCTCTTCTCTGCCTCCTCCCCCTCCCTCCCAGCGCTTCCTGCTTAGGACTTTCTGGGAGGGAGCGGAGAAGGGCTGTGTCTCCGCTTCGCCCCCTCCCTCCCAGAAAGTCCTAAACACCACCAAACAGCTGTTTGGCAGCAGGGAAGCACTGGGAGGGAGGGGGAGGAGTGGAGACGTGGCATGCTCCGGGGAGGAGGAGGAGTGGAGTGGAGCAGGGATGGGAAGAGGTGGGCCTGGAGCATCCCCCGGCAAAGTCAGCACCTGTTCTTCTGGGGGGAAGCTGCCGCTGCGCAAGGTGCTTCTGAGCATCCTTGCCTGCCTCATTGTCTGCAGAGGGCTGTGCCTGTGTGGGGTAAGCCAGGGGCACCTTCCAACCACAGTATACTGTACAGTATATAATGCCTTTTGTCTGCCCCCCAAAAAATTCCTTAGAACCTAACCCCCCACATTTCCATTAAATCTTATGGAAAAATTGGATTTGTTTAACATTTCACTTAAAGTTGCATTTTTCAGGAACATAACTACAATGTTAAGTGAGGAGTTACTGTATTCTTTATCCCCTTCTTTAATTTATTCACATTGTAATGAATGGATTACATGTAGAGTCTTGTCACACAAACCTTGCGTAAGTTAGGAAATAGGTTCAGAATTTAAGACAGTTGTAGGCTACTGAATGTCAGTGCTATATCCAAGTATATAATTAATAAAATAAACTGATTTCCCCCCTGCATTGTTGGATAATTTTATCGCATTATAGCAAAAAAGGCAGAACATTTCAGGGCAACTTAATGCCAGGTAGCTAGAGTCAGGTGGCCTTTAACTTTGTATATTAACACCCTCTCCATATTATAGTTAGTCAGATATGCATCTCCATGTCTTATTGCTTAATAGAAGATATTTAAAGACTATTACTCAAGCTTTCAGTACTAAAAACATTCAGGGTAACAGAGACAGAACAAAATTACTCAGTTATTCAATAAAAACCTTAGTTATGACTATGAAAATTGCAATCAACTTACATTGTTCTAAAAGTGCTGTAGCACAATGGATTATTTCTGCATGTGAATGAGACATACTGCATTGCATCAGTGTTAATAAGCAAATGTGTTATCTTTGGGATAACCAAGTTTTTCCAGATTGGGCTGACACGCAAACTGAATCATAGGTGGAGGCCCACACATCAGAATAAGAGTCTCTCTGCCTGGGGGAGGGAGGTGTGCTTTAATCATGTCTGCAGTAACGAAGCCAGAGCTATACTTCCAATCTGAAACAAACAACAAAGGATACCATTAGTACTTTACAACAATTCAAACATATATTCACACAAAAGGTCCCCATCCTGCCCCTCGACATGACACCAACCACACACACTGACAAATATCCGTATAGAATCAGCATTAATACCACATTACTGTAAGCAGGCACTTGACAAGGGTAGGATCAAAACCCTGGACTACATCCACCACTGTTGTAAGTACAGCCCTGTCTAGCAGCAGCAAGTAGGGTATGCAATAAGCTGCAGTGAAAAGCAGGCTGCTTCACACTGCAGCATGTACCTACACACGGCAGTGAAAGGCCCTAGCAGAAGGGAAGCAGCAAGGAAAGGCTCCACCAGTGAGAAGCTACCGCTCTCCTTGCTGCCTCTCCCCTGCCCTGGGGAAAAACTCCGGCAGTGGGACACTGACATGAGAGCCACTGCTTGGGCATGTAGAAAGCCACGTAGGGTATATACCCTAAGGTTCTGGCATGTCTTTACTCGCTTAAGCAGTGCTTCACAATCTACACTGATTATTCTACCCATGCTGCTTTAAGTGTAGACTTAGCCTAGGTCTGATGGCATTGAAGTCAAATATTTAAAATCAACATAGTTGTGATCACTTACACCAGCCATTAATTTGGCTCAGTGTTTTGTGACCTACATAACGTAGAGTTCAAGCTCTAGCTTTTTGTTTTCCCTCTCAATACAGTACTACATAGAAATCCACAACTGATTCTTTATCTTTGTATTGTGCATCTGCACCCTATTTAAAACTGTAAGCAGCACTTGTACATTTGCCTGTTGTGCCCATAGCAAGTACTAAGCAGACACGATGCCAAGGTAACATGATTCTGCTGACGAAATGAGGGAGGGAGGAAGACAGACTAGACAAAGCAGCAGAGTTGTGTATTTTGCTGAGAAGTCCAAGAAAGTGACACTTTACCTTACTAGTACAATGACAAACATTTCATTTCACTATCCAAAGGTCTGCAGGTAATGGTTGCACCATTCAACGGAAGTTAATTATTAGGTCCTGTTTTCTAAGGTTGACAGAACAGCTCCCTGCTTTGGTAAGGTTGTCAGATACTAGTAAGTTTGCTAGGAGTGCTCAAATACCATAGGAATGGCTGGCTGGATATTGTAGCAATACCCATTAGTAGGAAGAAAAACTTGTGGATACAGAAAAGAGGACAGAAGAAAATCTTCCTTCAAACACCAGTAACTTACCCTGAGGAGGTCTGTCCAATGTATACTGCACTTTAAATTGATCAGAGTGATTCTTGGCTACCTTTTCTAGCTCTGCTCTCAGTAATATGTCTTTTTCAGTCTGTTTAAAAAAAGAGGGGGAATTGTTTGTCAACAGACCAGACCATATCAGTAACATGTAACATGGACTAACATGGCACTTACTTCATTTTCAGCAGGAAGGAATCAGAGTTTTCCTCATTTATCAAGTCAGTAGACAAACTGTGAATTTTTCCTAAGCATATGGTAGTTTATACTTTTCTTCACTGTAAATCCAGATTAATAGTAAAAACAAATCAGATTTAAACAGCAACCTAGCTGATACTAGTGTTAAATAGTTAAACAGCCAAATGCCAGGAAATTCAGAATCAAGGTTAAAAACTCTTTAATCCATTTGCACAGATTAGTCTTGGTCTCCCCACCAGTGGGTTTTTTTGCATATTACAAATATGGCAGTGCCTAGGTATAACAGTGAGAGTTAAGAACAGAAAGTGAAATCCTGGCATCCCTGAAATCAATGGAGCCAGGATTTTACCCACAAACTTCAGTTCAGGAGTTTGGGGCTTCTGGCAGTTTTACATGTACAAACTCTTTGTACATTGTATTAATATGATTTCTTAGGGATATTTTTTCCTTTTTGTTGGTTTAAGAACAAAAGAAACCAAACTCAGGACAGTGTATGAGAGCAGATGCAATAAACCATAATATCTCCTGTAACTTCTTATATAGATCGTTTTAAAATAAACCATGGCAAATCACATAGCAGCCTTGATAATCAAAGGGAGTTCTGCATGTGAAATATATGGACTAGGACCACATGCTTTAACGCAACTGTGTGGTATATATGCATAATACAGATCAAGAAAAAAAATCTTGTGATTCAGGGAAGTAATTTTTCAGAATTAAATATCACAACAGTATCACCAGTTCAAAGTCCTCCTAATAATGTCCCTGGGGTAAAAAAAGAGGGCAAACAAATGACATCATATATTTACCTGATTAGCAAAAAGGAGGTAACACTTTGTATTATCATTAGGATCCTTTGTGATGTGACGGATTAGCTACAACATCGGAGTTATTCCTATTCAAAACAAAAGACAATTATAGATGAGCTTTTCCTTTTAGCTCACACAAAGGCTGCAGTATCAGGCAGTATGGCAAGCTGACTTCAGTGGAAGTTTTGTCTGCATGAAGCCACAAGATCAGGCCCATAATATCCCAATTTCTGATCCATGTCAGGTGTAAAGTTTCTTCTTTTTACTCAAAAGAGCCACAAAGTAACACTTTACCTAGTGCTTTACTAACATTAAATAATAAACACTCTGGTAGGATGGATAAAGTAAATATTATAACCTCATTGTACAAAAGCTGAGTGAGACTCAGAGAGGTTAAGTGACTTGCCCAAGATCACATAATAAATCAGTTTAGGAACCAGGACAGAACTCATGTGAGCTCAGACCAGAGCTCTCTTTCTCTGTATTGTTATGATTATTAAAACTGTGGCAATGCCCCACATCTGCTATCAGAATCAGGAGCCTATTGTCCAAGGACTGTAAAAACAGGAGAAAACAGTCCCTGCCCTCAATATCTTAGTATAAAGGAGAGGAAATCCACAATGTTCAGTACATAAAATACATAGATGAACACTTTAAAATGTTAATTTTAATCAAATGGAATGTTAAAATATTACAACCATGTATCAAAGAAAGCACTGTTAGGCAACAGATTCAATTGATAATGAAGAGAGAACCTTTAGTCACAAAATAAATTAAACAGAAAATGTCTCAATCGTCACAACCCTCTAAACCTCTATTTGCTCTCTCATGAGGTTCCTACCCTCAGCACAACAGTTTCACCTGTTCCTCCAGCTATCATCCCAAGATGCTTTACAAACTTTCTGTGTGCTTCAGATTTCTTGTCAGGCTTGATAGCAAAGTTACCTGGAAGAAAAATTCAAAACTTACAGGTAACTGAATAAATAAAGTATAATAGAACAAACTTATAAATTAAACAGTAATAAGTCACCAGGACCCCAGATGGCATTCAACCAAGAGTTCTAAGGGAACTCAAACATGAAACTGCAAAACTACTAACCGTGGTATGTACCCAATCACTTAAATCAGTTTCTGTACCAAATGACTCATGGATAGCTAATGTGACAACAATTTTTTAAAAAGGCTCTGGAGGCAATCATGACAATTACAGGACAGTAAGCCTAAGTTCAGTACCAGGCAAATTGATTAAAACTATAGCAAAGAACAGAATTATCAGAAACACAGACCTGAACACAGTTTGTTGGGGAAGAGTCAACACAACTTTTGTAAAGGGAAATCATGCCTCACAAGTCTATCAAAATTCTTTGAGAGGATCAACAAACATGAGAACAAGGTTGATCCTGTGGATATAGTGTACTTAGACTTTCAGAAAATCTTTGACAAGGTTCCGCACTGAAGGCTCTTAAACAAAGTAAGCAGTCATGGGATAAAAGAAAGACAAAAGACAGAAAACAAAAGGGGAATAATGGTTAGTTTTCAGAATGGAGAGAGGTAAATAGTGGTGTCCCCCAGGGATACGTTCGGGGACTAGTCCACATATTCATAAATGATTTGGACAAAGGGGTAAACAGCAAGGTGGCAAAATTTGCTGACAATACAAAATTACTAAAGATAGTTAAGTCCAAAGCAGACTGCAAAGCGTTAAAAAGGGATCTCACAAAACTGGGTGACTGGGCAGCAAAATGGCAGATGAAATTCAATGTTGATAAATGAAGAGTAATGCACATGGGAAAACATAATCCCAACTCTACATACAAAATGATGGGATCTAAATTAGCTGATGCTATTGTGGATAGTTCTCTGAAAATGCTCAATGTGCAACAGCAGTGAAAAAAGTGAACAATGTTAGGAACCATTAGGAAAGGGACAGATAAGACAGAATATATAATACCACTATATAAATCCATGGTATGCCCACACCTTGAATCCTGCTTGCAGATCTGGTCACCCCATCTCAAAAAAAAGATAGAATTGGAAAAGGTATAGAGAAAGGCAACAAAAATTAAGGGTATGGGACAGCTTCCATATGAGGATAGATTAAAAAGACTGGGACTTTTAAGCTTGGAAAGGAGACAACTAAGGGGGGATATGATGAACAATATGGAAAAAGAGAATAAGGAAGCATTATTTATTCCAGGGGTTGGCAACCTTTCAGAAGTGGTGTGCCGAGTCTTCATTTATTCACTCTAATTTAAGGTTTTGTGTGCCAGTAATACATTTTAATGTTTTTAGAAGGTCTCTTTCTATAGGTCTATAACTAAACTGTTGCTGTATGTAAAGTAAATAAGATTTTTTAAATGTTTAAGAAGCTTCACTTAAAATTAAATTAAAATGCAGAGCCCCCGCCCCCTCCCGGACCGGTGGCCAGGATCCAGGCAGTGTGAGTGCCACTGAAAATCAGCTCGTGTGCCGCCTTCGGCACCCGTGCCACAGGTTGCCTACCCCAATTTATTCCTTCACATGACACAGGAACCAGGGGTCACCCAATGAAATTAATAGGCAGCAGTCATGTTTATTTAAAACAAACATAAGGAAGTACTTCACTCAACACAGTCAACCTGTGGAACTCATTGCCAGGGGATAGGCAAAGGTGAAGGCCAAAACTATAATGGAGCTCAAAAAAGAATAAGGTGAGTTCATGGAGAATAGATCCACCAATGGCTATTAGCAACGATTGTCAGGGATGCAACTCCATGCTCTGGGTGTCCCTACCCTTTGACTGCCAGAAGCTGCGAGTGGACGACATGGGGATGGATCACTGATTGCCTGCTCTGCTCTGAATTACCTAGCATTGGCCACTGGCAGAAGAAAGGATACTGGGCTAGATGGACCTTTGGTCTGACCCAATATGGCTGTTTTTGTCCTTAATGTTCTTAACAGATACAATTGCTGTGGAAGTCCAATTGCTGGAATTGGCAACTTGATACACGGGGACAGATCTTCAGATCCAGCCAAGCTGTGCTCAGCAGAGGCCAAGGTGGAAATGGTAAAGTGGCTTGTAGTCTCCAATCTCACTGCTGGACAAGGACTAGTTTAGCCACAAGCATAATTTAGAATAGCCTTGAGGCTCCTCTGAACAACTGCATCTAGCTGCACCAAAAGGTCATCCTGCAGCTGTGGATTGCTGGAGCACAGTGGCCACACACCCTACTCTGAGAGCTGGGAATAGCAGTAACTGTCACCCAGGGATTTCCCGGAGGAAATCCTCAGGAGGCTAATTAAGTCATCTTTATGATCCCTTTGCATCATGGGAGCAAAGCTGAGGATCTGGCCTTTTATAATGTTAGTGTTCAACAGACTTGCACTAAAACATTAACAGATCAAGAGCTTTGAGCCATGAGACCCTGCAACCAATACAGCAATTAAATATATTAGTGTTCTGCACGATCAGACCCTTTTTATTATAGTAATTTATTCATCTTTAGATACCTATTAGCTAAGAAGAATCCAATTAAACCCTTGGCATTGACCTAAAGGCCATGTGACCTTGACCCCTAGTATCCAGGGATCAAAAAAGCTACATAACTTCATTTCTACACCAGTGGATACTGCTGCTTTGGGGTAATCAAAAAAATAAGACACAGCTTGTAACTCAGTTCAGATGCCACATATCTCCAAGAGTCAAAGAGAAAGCTTCATGATGAACACCTCACAAATGCACGCTCTGATAATCATCAATACAGATTTGTAACCAATGCTGCAGAGTTGCTGTTGTCTATAGCAATCAAAGTGCAACAGAAAAGTGTGTGGATCTGTAACTTGCGTGGCTCATTGATTCCATCCAAAAAATAAGACTCATTTGTACTTTATTCCTAATAAAGGGCCTGATCTTGAAGTGCCAAGCACCTGGAGCCGCCACTGAAATATATGGAAGTTTTAGGTGTACAGTCCCAGTCAATCAAGACCAGGGCAAAATCCCTTATACTCTTTTAAACCATCTAATGTGAGAGTCCCTCAACACATCAGTCCCTCCCACTCCGAAAGATCCTTATCCAAGACAAGCCTGTTTTAAAACAGGGCAAGCTGGCTTGCCACCAGGGAATTACAGAGCAGGAAGGATGTGCTTCCCAGAGGAGCACTTTAAGATTTTCAGCCTGAGCATCTGGCACAAAGATTAAAAAACTCTCAGCTACTTCAAATATATTGTCTTGTGTCACTGAGAAAAATGTGAATGTATCAGTAGAGAAGAGTGGATTTAATTACCCTTGACACGAACAGTCGCAGTCATCCCATTCTCAGACAAGTACAGTGCTCTCATTCCCCCACATGGTTACACTACAACAGGCGCTAGTCAAGAACACTGGGAGAGAATTCCCACAGGAGAACTTTGGGGCTCTTCTTGCCATTTCATTTCAAAAGAAGGCAGTGTCCCAATCTGGAAAGCCCTCACGATTTAAATTGCTTTTGAAAATAACTAGATTCCCCCTCCCTCCTTTTTAACATCACAGTACCTGTCCCCTTGTATACAAGAAGCCCATTTGGCCCTCTGAAGTCAATGGTATCCCCAACGGTCATGCTGTTTAAGTACTGGGACATCTTCCCACCTTCAGGGAATTTGGGATTGACATTTTTGTAGTAGACCTGAAAAAACACAACAGTTGTTAGTGTTTCACCATTTAGCTATCAGATGGCAATGGTGTTTTCTCAAAAACATCTTGCATAATACACTGGACACCTGAAATGAGACTTACAAAATCTCTCGCTCTCAGTGTTTGTTTGTGCACTGTAACTGGAAACCACCACAGTGCAATAAGCAACATGCTGCTTCATGCAGCTGCTTCTGTTCCATCCATAACAGGTAGTGTAGCTAATGGGAATGTCCATGTGGACTCTAGGCACTGCATTTATATCCCTATACCTCTGCAACACCAGCCTCAAGTCACCTCCATCACTACTCTCTCTCCAGAAAATGGCAGCAGCTCCTTTATGTCACAGCATTCAAAAGGGTGCCACCATAAAGTCCAGAGATGAATATTGCCTTTCACCTTCAAAACACTTTACAAATGTTAAACCGCTAACAAATCCTCACAACATGAGGAATCAGAACAAGAGCGAAACCCAGAAACAAAGGAGAAAACAGAAGGAAAAAGTGGCTTGCCCAAAGGCAGACAGAGTCAGCGTTAGAATGGGGATTAGAAGAACTCCGGAGTCCAGGGACCAAACCACAGTGCACTCCACAATCCACACTAGCTCGAAAGGTTCCAGCAAAGAAAACTCTATGAACGCCCCTACTCAAAATCTTCCAGGATTCTAACATTGAATCAGAAAATGAAACATTCTTTCATGACACTGCACCATGTATACGAAGAACTGCAAGTCCATTGTTCAATTTTGCAAGCATCAGAAAGGAAATAAAGGAGACAATCTAAGGCTGCTGCATTAGCATACAGAGATGGTTTGGGGAATGTGCAAGGCAGATTCTCAAAGAGTGGGTTATAGATGTGCAGGCTGTAACATACTTCTCCACAAGGTAAGAGCAAAGCAATGCCATCTCCTTCTCTACCCATCCTGTCTAACAATCATCAGTTCCAGCACATTTTTAAAGCTGAACTCTGTACAAGAATCAAATTGTGGAAAACGAGGGCCTAGTGCTCATGCCAGGAGTAGATGCGGACTAGCTTTTCTTCTTCCACTCCTGCTGCACCTAGAATCCTCTTGAGGGCTTCCTCTCTCCTTCTTCATTAAATTCAGGCTCCTCATTCATTCTCATGGCCCTGCACATCTTGTCCCCGGCCTCCATCTCTGCTCTCATTTCATAATCTTCTGCACCTCTGTCTCCTCCCAATCCTAGCGTCAAACCTTATTTTATTCTACCCTCTGCACTCTGAACAGCCCACAGTTTCGGCAATCAAATGCTCCCTCTCCTCCTCCAAATGTCTCCTTTAAACCCACCTCTTTTTGAAGCCTCCCCATGATAAACAGAGGTGGGCTGAAGAGTTTTTCTATCCCATTAAAAATTTTTAATTTCCAAACTTTTCCTGTTCTGCATCAAAATGATCCGAGCCCTTTCAAAGTTTTTTTTGACAAAACAAAAGAGAGACACCCCCAAAAAATTCAATCCTGGTCCTGAGAAAACTTTCCCAACTAAAGTTTTGTTGAATCTCATCTTTTCCTGCAATAAGTTTTGGTTTCAATCAATCAGCATTTCTGATGAAAAACGTTTCATTGAAAAATTCCCGACCAACTCTAATGATGAACTCTTCACTAATTAGGTCCCCAGCCTTAAAACATCTGAACTGTTGCCCCATGTTGGTTATCCATCTGAGTTCTTGGAGAAGGCAACCTTCGCCGGATTCTGATTTCACACGGATTTTACACTAGTGTAACTACTGACTTTAATTTATCCCAGTATGAGAGCTCAACCAGGCCCCTTGTCTTTCTATGCATTTTGTAGAGCATTCTGCACTTATGGCATTCTCCAAATAATAATCTCATTAGAACAACTTCCAAGTTTAAAGAGGTGTGGTGGAATTTCTCTAGTGAAGCTGAAGTTAGCAAGCACCTTGTCACTTATTTTCTACTTACATGTAAACCCTATCAATGGCAGCAGCACAGTTTTAGGAAGAACAGTCCTTAGTTAATCATTGCTGAAGAAGTAGCAGGGAAGAGCTCCTGATGCCATTTTATTGGATACTGTGCCGAAATAGTGACTATTGTTTTCTTCTCACTCTTAGAGTCATGATGGCAGATTTACTAGCAAGATTTATATCATTTAAAGGACATTGTGAAATAAGCTGGTGTTTCAAATTCCTAACAGCCAGGTGTCACATCATAAAAACTGCTATCACAATTGGCAGCCTTGCATCAGTCACCCTCTCATCCCTAAAGAATGAGGCACCAAAAAGACATCCCCCTCAAACGACAGGCATTGGTAGGGAGCTGTAGGGAGAAATGTGCAGTGTCCCCTGCTGTACCTATTCAACAGATAAATAGGCTTCACTCTCCATGTCTAATATCCAGCACCTTCCAGGCTCACTAAATACACTTTAAAATAAATACTAACCTGGAGGACTTTTGCCATCAAATCACCGTATTTTAAGAAAGGTCAAATTTTGGGCATAAACTACAGTGTTTGACAGCATCACTTTAAATGTCACTGAAATCCAATCCTTTCCTTCCTAAGGCAAGCACTGCCCTCTACACTTGGATAGTGAACATGTCCAGTTAGATTAAATTATTTGTCTACATTACGGCAGCTAATATTTACCTTTATAATTAAGTCAACATAACCTTTTACTTTGTCACTGGAAACTGGAGTGTAGGCCCGGATGACAAGATTACCATTGATTTTGGAAGAGCGGTAAACATGCTGGCCTAGGGAGAAAGAGTTACAATCTAATCATCACTTTCAGGACTGGGGGAAGAGAAAACAAAAAGATTGGAGTGGGAAATAAGGAATCTAAACATATACAATAACCCCAATGAACGCATTAGAAGCTAACCACGATAGGCAAATCCTGTTGGGATACAGAAGTTACGTCTCATCTAGTCACACAACCCTAGAAACATTCTTCACTACATTTCAGTCTAATCAAATAAATGCTATTGTTGAGAATATATTCTATATCCTTCAATATTTGTATTTACATAATCCATGGTTATCATAACGCCATCAGGAGTATGCAGTACATACACACACACTATAGTTGATGAGAACAGCAATAGTATAAATTCCTTTTGCAACCATGAAATAAATTGCTGAACTATGTCACGTGGGCTATTTTGTTCATTTGTTTTGCACACCTTGACATTACCAGTACACGGACCCTAACCCATTTCTTACAGGGCCACCTCAGATACTGAAAAAAACACACACTTTGCCCATTGTGGCTCTTCCCAATTCATGCCAATAAAGCAATACCATGTATAAATGTACAATTCCAGAGCTCTATTATTGAAAAACTAATATAGAGAATAGTCATTATTTCTACTGGACAGAAGATTTTTGCTTTGATGCAGTTTAGACAGCCACTCAGTAGAGGGGATACAATTTTTTCAAACTATTCCTACTGTCACATCTCCTTTTCTCTGCTCTAGTGGCTGGGCCCATGGTTAGAACAAGATGCTGCAGACTCTACTCATGTCTCTTCACATATAACCTACAGTTGTAGGACTTTCTCCTATACATGTATATTTGGGAAGGGGCTCGGTTTAATACATGAGTCAATCTATATTTGGGATTTATGAAAAAATGAAAGCACAGTAATTTGGCTTTTGCTCCTGCTCCCAGCCTAATAGGTATCCACACGGCCTCCGTTCCTTTTCCTGTTTGTCAGTGCTAATCTAGGATTCTTGTCACATGGTATTATACAACATAGAGAGCTTGTCCAACAATGCAGTACCATGGCTGCCTCTAGATGGAGTTTTTAATACCGCACCTTCCTGAGCACCAAATTCACTACGCTTTAAAAAACAGAGCAAAATCCTAAATTTACAAATAAAAATCATCACAGGAAAGAGTTTCAGTATTTACCTATAGGTAGCCCTAATACGTGATCCGGCGACGGAAGCCCAAACCTGAATTTCTTGGTATCATGGCTGATCTCCTGACGGAAAGCAAAGAGATGGAGAACAAACAACGTGCTATTAACAAGACAGTACAGTATCCCTCTCAATTTGGAAAACAGCACAATATTCTTTGGTGAAACTACTGTTCATTAAAGTGCAAGCCAAAATCCAAGCAGCAAAACAGAAACAGTTTTGACAGTGAAGTCTAACAGTTCATCTTCTTCTAAACCTGGTTATAAAGGGCCAAATCTTGAAGTCCTCTCCTCTCCCCCAAAGCCACCAGGAAGGCAATTTTTCCTGATTAAGGACATTGTGACAACTGCAGCCTTACAACACAAATCATTAGATTTTCTCTAATCAACACGCATACTCATTGTACCTCTGACGTTTCCTGATCTATGACAGAACTGGCATGCCTCAGTAGAGGCACAGCCTTCCTTAATGTAAATGTGTAATGCCTACTTTCCACCAATGCAAATTCTACATGTATTAAAAGGAAGATATGCCTCTGGATTAAGAACTGTGCATCCAAAGAAACTAATCCAATTATTTATTATTTTGAAGGGGTAACTAAAGTAAACACTAATTTTTGCATTATGTTTTAGGAACCAAATTTATGCAACATCTAGAAAAAATATTCCAAGACATTTCCAATAGCAGCTATGAATATGAGATGTTCCTCAAATACTTTAAATACTTAATGACAGAGAATCCTGTTTTAAGTAAACCCACTTAAGGAACAGGGAGGATACAAGATCCGGATGCCATATAAAAAGTTTATTACCAAAGGTGACGATAAAATTGTATTGGAACACTCATGGCGATACTTTAAAGGGGTTGTTTAATACTAAAAAAATCATCTTTTTTACTTTCTAACTAAGGACCTCAAAACATCTTACAAACATTCATTATAGACATGCCTTTAAACCACAACACTCACAATTGGAAATCCCGAAGTTCAGGGATGTTCATATCAGAGTTCTGAGCTAGCCCATTATTATCAGAGAAACTCTTTGGATCAAAGTTCAAATTTTAAAACCTCCACTCCCAATTTCAGAGATGAGGGGATCTGTGTTTGGGTTCATCTCTAATTACGCAAGCTTCACAACACTCCTGTGAAATAACTTAGCATTATGGGTCTTCATTTTGCAGATATGGACACAGACAAAACAAAGACTCATTCAACTGCTCAAGATCACACAGTGAACCAGTGTCAGAGCCAGGGAAAGAGCACAGATCTAACTCCAGTCCTGTTTGGTCATTAGACCATGTTTCCTCCCTGAGAAAGTGTAGGCTGCACAATCTAAGTGATCTTCACAGAGCAGTTTGGCAGGATTCTAAACAAACCAAATGGCTTTGGTCACCTCTTTCTTTATCAATGGCAATGGATACTTAGTGTTTGGATCCTGTAATGTAATGGGATCACTCTTCCTCTGGGATCTCCTAGTCTTGAAAACTAAGAGCAAGGCTGTCGCGGCAATGACAACCAGAGCAATCAGCAAGGCCACGTCCTAAAAAAACGAAACAGATTGAAAATGACATCAGAGCAGTGCCGGGTTTACAATGGCTCCAGTGGCTCCATGGAGCTGGGACCATGCTCAGAAGGGGCCCCGGCCTGCTCCGCTTGCACTGTGCCCCGAGACCCCGCTGGCTCCTCCCGCCCACCACTTGCTCCTCTCAGCCCCCTGGCCAGACCCCAGTGCACCTCTGGCTCTGGGCAGTCTCTGCTTCCCACCACCTGTGGGGCCCCACCTGTCTCCCCAGAGCTGAGCCGCCTGGGACTGGTGCAGAAGCCTGGCCAGTCTCCGCCAGGTGTGTGTGTGGCGGGGGGGGAAACAGGGTAGAGGGCTTGGCTGGGCCCCTCCAAACAAGTGCATCTTGAGGGACCCCGGCAAGGACAGGTCCTGGCCTGGCGGATCGTGCCATCCCGAGGGACCAGAGTGATTCCTGGCCCTGGCTGCGCTGCCGGCTCCGCCCAGCAGACACAGTTGCTTCCCAGCAGGGTCGGTGAGTGCAGCCAGAAGGCAGGGCTTGGGAGAGTGGGTCTGTGGGCAGCCTGGGTGCGGGGGGGAAGGGGCAGGGAAGATCTCTGTGTTGGGGCACTAAGAAGTGGGGGTTCTGTGGGGGGTGCTGGGCAGTTGTGGCGGGGCTGTGGACAGGGGTGGTGGTGGTGCGAAGGGCACTGTGCATTTGTGGGTGGGTCTCAGGGTGCACTGGGCATAGTGGGTCTGGGGGGGCTCTGGCCATAGGGAGTTGGGGGGTGTTGGGCAAGGGGGCTGTGTGGTGTGGCATAGGCCCGCCCCCAAGGGGAAGGGGGCCAGCACAGGGCCAAGCAGGCCACTATGCATCTGGCAACTGCTGGTTTGTAAATAGTGCCCTCGCAGAGCGGGGCCACCCCGTCATGCCCCTTAGCCTCTGGTTGGCCCCTCGCTCCAGGGACTGACCTCCCCGCCCCATGCTCCACTGCCTCCATGGGGGCCCACAAAAGGTTAATCCGGCCCTGCATCAGAGAGAGTCAGACAGCCTCTGCTCACATTGCTTTAGTGCATCAAATGCACCAGCCTCCAAGGGACAACACAGCTAAAGTGACCCTGGGCACGTTAATATTATGGCCACATAGTTCGGCCGGACGGGCGGGGATGGGCAGCTCCCCGGGAGGCGAGGCTGTGAGGAGGATCTGGAGCTTCAGAAATGCTGAGAACCTGCGGGTGCCGGACAAGAGACAAACACACAAACTGAGCACCCCCCTCACAGCCCCAGCCGCCATTACTGCCCCCGCCCCGATGCTCCTTTGCGCTAACGCGGCTCCCCCCGCTCCTCAAACAGCCCCATCCCGGGGGCAGCCCCATCCCTCGCCCCGCCCCGCTCGCAGGGGGTGGGAGCAGGTGCCACAGAGCCCAGCCGTGGCGCAGCCTGCGCTGCACGCCGGACACAGCGCCCCTCGTACCACGCTCGGCTCCATGACTGCGGCAGGCAGCGCTCACCGCTCCCGAGTCGCCTCCCGCTCCGCCCCGGTGCAACCTCCGAGTCCTCTTCCCTGCAAACTCTGCCCAGCCCGTGCAAACTCCTCCCGAGTCCCGCCCTGCGCACTCCCCCCCCGCAAACAGTGTAACCCCCTCCAGCCCTGCTTTCTCTTCAGCCCGTGAAAAACCCTCCCCCCCTGCACACGCCCCCCCGCAACAGTGCAACCCCCTCCAGCCCTGCTCACTCTCCAGCCCCTGCACACTTCTCCCTGTTGCACGCTCCCCCCTCTCCCCAGTACACTGTCCAGCCCGTGCAAATCCCTCCTGCCCTGCACGCTCCCCTCCCCCCCCCCCCGCACTTTGCCATGCAAGCCTCTGCTCTGCACAGTCCCACTGCTCCCTCACCCCACTGGAAAACCCTGCCCACCCATTTCAACACCTTCTGACCCTTGGTCCTGGCAATCCTTCCCCCTGCTTCAGCACTGTGCTAGCAGCTGACTATAGAGGTCACTTCTACTGCACTTACCATGTTCCCTAACCAACCACTGGATTTCACCAGTCTAGATGAGGCCTGGTTTATACTTAAAATTTAGGTTGACTATCACAGGCCCCACTCACCATGCCAGGGCCTCCTAATAGCCCACCTGGGGATTAGCTCACCAGGTCTGATGCCCCCTTTGTCACTGACTTGTGCATGCTGCCACCTATCTCTGTGACTCAGGGTGCTCTCTCTTCATGGTTTGGCCCCCTCACCAGGTCACTGTAATCCTCCCCTTCTAGGGTATCAAAGTCTCTCCATGCAAAATGGCACTCTTCCCTTCACCGCCCTGACCTTGCCACTCCTCCAGTGGCCCACCTTCTACTTCAGATTCCAGCTCAGGGTCCCTCCAATCAGCAGCCAAGGTCTGCACCATTTTACACCTTGTTGTTATTCCCCTGAACCTTTTCATATATCCTCTCCCCTAGGTTTCCCTCTCCAATGTCCTGAGAGTGGCTACACACTCTGCTGCCTGGCTTTATACTAGCCCCACCTGTTCCTTCTCTGCCTCCATCCATCAATCAACCTTTCAAGCCCTGGCTCTCCCCCAGGTGCAGCCCATCAGATTAATTAATCTAATTTACCCTGCTCTGCCACCTTGTGTAATGTGACCATCCCATCACGTTGACATAGCTATATTGCTCAGAAGTTGCTATATTTCACACTCCTGAGTAAAGTAACCCCCAGTGTAGACAAAGTTCAGTGAAAGAATGCTTCTGTTGAAAAGCCACCGCTCAGGGAGATGATGTTCCTACAGTGATGGAAAATCCCTTCCATCAATGTAGTTGATACTATGGGGTTATGCTGGCATAGCCATGGTACCGTAGCTATGCCAATACAGTCCCCACAGTTTAGATATGACCTAAAATAGTGCATGCACATACACATTATACTAAGAAACGAGAAAGGAAAATAATGCGAAAAAGGAAAAGGAAAAAGAAGCGAGAAAGGAAAACTCTGGGAGAAGAGAAAGAGATGCCAGCAATAATTTTCCACTGTCAGATTATGGACAGTGGTACAATAAGGTTGCAAGATATAAAACCTCAGTACCATATTAAACCTGTCCTAGACAATTTCTTGGTGCATTAACTTTGGTAACACTTGTATATTTTGTCATGCTAGTGAAGTTATCCAAACTGAAGGTAAAATGCATGCATTATATTGTTATATAATGAAGCAAGTATGATTATAAAAAGAGGGGGAAAATGCATAATCCAATACCTCTACACCTCTTATTTTCTTGGTTCCTATCATTTTTACCTTTCTTACCACTGTTTTCTCCATTCACCACTTTAAAAAATAGGAGAATGTTTAGCCTCAAATACCATTAATTCTCCCCATTATTCAGACTGCCAGAGAACAGAGATGTGCTCTGGAAAATGCCCTGGTTTACAATTCAGTAGTTACATTAATGAATCCCTTAAGTCAGTGAAACATAGTGGGCAAAGCCCACAGTCTATCATAATCAGGACCCATGGAATTCTATGGCAGCATAAGATTTATTTCCATGGCAGAAGCTGTTAGATTCTGATGCCACAAAGGTTGATTAAGGTGGCATGACTTCTTATTTTCCATGGCAGAATAACCGTTAATTTGTTCAGTTGGAAAAACAATTTATACTTATAACATCTTAAAATAAAGACTAATGAAAGCAACATTTTTATATAAAGTTTCCATGTTGTTCAACTTACAGTTTGAAGACTTGACAAAACTAAACTAAAATAAAAAAAACTCTAAACACAAAACACTCAAATTCCTCAGTCAGGAATTAATCCTAAACTTCACTGTATGTTAGTTTCAAACATGAGGCTTCCAGCATATTTTACTGTGACTCTAATAATTGCAGAGCTGTGTGACTAGATTATCAGTGGCTTTCTGAACTGTGCTTTTGGTGGGAAAAGAATTTGTCTTCTCTCAAGGATATGACTTCAATTCCTATGATAAGATGAAGGCAAGAAAGGTGTCTTGAAACCCTTGAAAGAATTTCAGGAGTTGATTTTTATCTGATCTTTTGATTATTGCAGGCCATTTCTGAGGCCTCTTTCTAGCCACTATTATTTTTCACTTTCTTCTAGTGATGGTCCTTTCTTGCCAACCACAAGCTGGATTCTGGATCATGCAAAATTCTGATTCTTTCATTAAACTATTAAGCCCAATTCTACTCCACTTGTCCAGTTTTACACAGGTGAAACTATTGACTCCACTGGAATTACTCCTTAATTTACACTGGTGTAAGTGCCTGAAAAATCAGGCCCATTCTCTCTGGTTTCAGAAAGGAAAAGCTTCCTCCTTTTGTGTGGGTCCAATATTTGAAGGCAATTTTCTTCCATTAAAAATTACAATTATGGCCCATATGCTTCTTGCCTTTCCATAGCAGAGGGGGAAGCCAGCAGGGATAAAGCAAGAGAAAAATAGGCCTGGGAAGACCCTGTGGAAAACAAATGGAGTAACACATGCTGCATGATGCAGCTGCCATCAGTTCCTCCACTGGAGACCCCCACAAAGGAAAAGGTGTGTGGGCAGCCAGAGGTTGAATATCTGCTTTTCATGCTCCCTGACAAAGTATATCGAAGGAGAGTAGGACATACAAGTTACTGCTGCTCTGTGTTCTCCAGTGGGGCTCACCTGAGCACAAGCAAAGGTGGAGAACTGGGAACAGCATAACACAGGAGTCAGCTGTGTGGTCCTCGGCGGGTAAGGGAGGAGGGAGGAGATAGGGCAATAAAGAGTTGGGAGCCACATGAAGGCAACACATATCCACGGGGTAAGATCCACGGGGTTTCCGATATCTTTTCCCATGGATGGAGATTTTAGGCCAACATCACCTTCCTGTTTCATACCATTGTCAGGCCTACATTTCTTATGCAATGGACATACTCACTCTCAAAAACAGAATTTTTGTAAGCAAGAGCACACTTTCTTTCAGAAGACATGGACCTATGCTAGTAATTAAGGGCGAAATTTTTCTTTCAAATACTTTCTACCAGGTGTAGCATCCATCCATAAAGTGTTTGCACGGTTGGATTCTAACACACATGCATACACTAGGCCTAATGTTGCAGAGCTAATTAGCTAGGTGGTTGGTCAGAGATGCATCACATATAACCAGAGTATCAGAAAGCCTGATCACACAGGACTGGGACTTCCATTTCACATACTGATTGTGCTGTGAAACAGAACCCAGCACCTTTGTGTACTTGTTCTAGACATTAAGAAATAGTAGCAGTTGTTTTTAAATCTAATTATTTCAATAGGGAGAAAACAAATACCTATTCCAGATAAAAATGTAACACAAAGCTTTAATTTGCTTCCACACACTGTTACTGAGAGGACTGTTTTCACTTGCATTTCAAGAAAAATGATTTCATCTTGATTTTAGACTCTTGTAGCATGATTCTCATTTACATTAATGTCAGTTTATACCATCATGGCAGTGAAGAAGGACTCTGAAATAGGTGTAACTGTCATTTACTGGAGCGGGGTAAAGTGGTCTTAGTGAAAATAAGAATCAGGCCCTGATCTCTGTTATGAAAAATTATATTAAACAGTAAAAGCAAAGGTTTGGCAAAGTAACACTCTTTAACCTCAGTAGTTTTCCACCGCATCCTTTTCAATCACACCTACAATTCTGTTTCAAGGGTAGTACCCAAGGGCCAAATTCCTTTCTGACAAAGGTGGATGACATCAAACATCCAATGACATCAACAAAGTTATAACCAGAGCTGTGCAAAAGCAACAGAACTGCTTTCAGTACCCTTGACCACCAATAAAGACCACACACAATGAAAAAACAGCTTGCATCCACTGTTCTTCAGGCAGTGAATGGACAGTCTCTTTTCCTCACACTTTCCCTAGGTTTTATAGCCTTAGATTTTGAAGTATTTTCATGTGCTCTGGGAGCTTTTGGTATGGTCTTGACAGAATATTTTCAGTGGAGGGAAGACTCTTGTCAAAGGTGCCTGACACATAGGTTTGGAGAGCAATATTCTCTTTGTTTTGCACAGTTGCCTAAAACTTTCTCAGTTGCACCATAATAAAAAAAAATAAAATCAGAAGACTGAGACCCAAACCCTCCAAAGGTTAGATTGCAAACAACTGAGTCAGACTGATAAACTTAGTGACAGATCTCTGAAGACAACGGGGATTTTGCCATTCAAATGGCTATAATCACAATTGGGCTCTTTACTTGTATTCTGACTACTTACCTTAGTCATTAAAATATTCTCTGACTTGATTATTCTTTAAACTAAATATTGTACCATTATATTTATGATCTTTTCTAAACTGACTTTTGGATGCAGATTTTCAAACACTCAGCCATGCACAAAAATGCATGTGCAATTGTATGGCTAATTTGCATTGACAGTTGCTGAAATTCCATCTGCAAATCAGGTTCATGCAAGTTGCCATGTGGGCATTAGGTAAACAACTGTGGTTTGCATGTGAAAATATCTGATTTGCAAGGACCACCTTGTTACAGTATTTGCATGTGTAGCAGTTCTGTGTATAATTCTAGGCTTTTGACTTGGCAGATCTGGCCCTTGAAATGCTTTTAAATTAGTTAAGTAATGCTAAGAACTTTTCTCATTACTTGTTGAGCTGATGTGATCAACTATTCATGTGTTCAAATATTTTAGAATAAAGAAGGGCAAGTGGTTGACGTTTCAACAGTGACAATCCTACATCTTACACATCCCTGATGTACCTTGTCCACATTCCCAACATGGAGTGGCTGATATTGGACTCAAATAGTAAAGAATTCAAGTAGGGTAATGTAATTAATGCAAATCAACTTGGGTTTATGGAAAATAGTTCCTGTCAAAGTAACTCAATTTTTTTTTATGAGATTACAAGTTTGGTTGATAAAGGTTAGTGTCGATGTAATATACTTCTCTAAGGCGTTTGACTAGGTATTGCATGACATTTTGATAAAAAAGATGGAATAATATAAAATTAACATGGCACACATTACATGGATTAAAATCTGGCTAACTGATAGCTCTCAAAATATAATTGCAAATGGGGACTCGTCATTGAGCAGGTGTTTTCAGTGAGGTCCCACAGAAAACAAAATCATCACTGATAAAATTTGCAGATAACATGAAGATTGGGGGAGTGGTAAATAACAAAGGAGAGTTCACTGGTTCAGTGCAATCTGGATCACTTGGTAAACTAGGTGAACTAGGTGCAAGTAATCAATATACATTTTAATACAGCTATCTGTAAAAAATATGCATCTAGGAAAAAATAACATAGGCCATACTTACAGGATGGGGGACTCTATCCTGAGAAGCAGTGACTCTGAAAAAGTTTTGGGGGCATGGTGGATAATCAGCTGAACATGAGTTCCTAGTGTGACATTGTGGACAAAAGAGCAAATGCGATCCTGGGATACATAAACAGAGGAATCTCATGCACAAGTAGAGAGGTTATTTTACCTTTATATTTGGTGCTGGTGTGACTGCTGCTGAAATAGTGTCCAGTTCTGTGCCCACAATTCAAGAAGGACGTTGATAAATTGGAGAGGGTTTAGAGAAGAGCCATAAGAATAATTAAAATATTAGAAAATATGCTTTATAATGATGAGCTAAATAGATTGATAAACTAAAAGCTCAAAGAGAAGGTTAAGGGGTGATTTGATTACAGGCTACAAGTATCTACAGGGGAATAAATATTTAATAACGGACTCTTCAGTCTAGAAGAGAAAGATGTAACGTGATTCAATGGCTGGAAGTTGATGTTTGACACATTCAGACTGGAAATAAGGCATAATTTTTTAATGGTGAGAGAGTAAGCAGCCAGTGGGACAATTTACCATTGGCATCAATGGATTCTCCTTCACTGACCATTTTAAAATCACAATTGGATGTTTTTTTTCTAAAAGATCTGATCTAACAGTTATTTTGGGGAAGTTCCATGGCCTGTGTTGTACAGGAGGTCAGACAAAATGATCACAATGGTCCCTTCTGGCCTTGGAATCTATGAGCCATAATGGCCCATAAGCAGTTAGACTCTACAAAAGTTCATGCAGCCATTTTCAGTGCATAACTATTTTTATTATACGGTCACATATTACATATAAAAATATTGAGCCAAATCCTACAGTCCTTTCTCAGTCCTTCCAGTCAACATGTCTATTTCTGACTGAGTCACTACTAAAGAGGGCAGCCTAACAGAAACTAATAGATGAATATGACTGATTTCAAGCCCTCTATCAACAATTCATAAAGTGTAGTTTCAAAGCCAGACACAATGGACCTGATTCTCCTTTCACTTAAACTGATGAGAGTCAACGCAATCAATGGAGTTAAACTGGTGTAAACAAGTTAAAGGCCCAGTAAAATGTACCAAAAAAACAAAACAAAACAACTCTGCTAAATTTACAGGATGTTGATATTATTAAAAAGATGCAAGGGATTAAAATGAATATGTGACCATGAAACGCATCCCTTATCTTACAGATCCACTGAGTTTTCTAAATACAAAATGAGGAGCTTAATGTCCAAAAGCCACATTCAAAGGAATTTTAATCTTTACTTGGAAAACTGTAAACCACTAGAAGGTCGCTAGAGGTCATGGCGAATTTCCTTGTGAAGGCAGAACTGCTGGAGCAGATGATGCGAGGTACCAGATCTTCACTGAATTTAGCTGTTGTCTTGAAAGTTTGGAAATCCTTGTGCCTTGCCTGCATATGGTAGCAATGCATTCATATTAGTGAACAGCACAGAAAGCAAAGCTGTTGCATCAGTTCTATACTGATTATATTTTATGTAAACAAGCCCTCAGCAAGAATTTCTGTAGTTAAATGTTACCAAGACTGGCAATTAATGTTAAATTATCTTAACTAGCAGAAGTATTGCAAAGTTTAAAAATTGCTGCTAAAAAAAAAAAAAGTCACCCCATGGGGCAGAGAAGTGGATTATTCTGCATTCTAACTCAGCTTTCTTGCTGTAGTGGCTATCACAACAAGTTTAGACACCTGCAGCCAGATCCTCAGCTGGCACTAATCATCACTCCTACACTGAAGTCAACAAACCTGCTCCAATTTATACCAGCTGATGATCTGGCCCATAAAGAGATACCGTCCCACTCAATTCATGTTACTGAGTAAAAAGGAAAACCACCAGTACTGTAACAATTATGTCTTCTGTACCTGAAAAACAGATCTCAAATTGAAAAAGCTGGAGCCTGATTCTACTCCCATCGAAGTTGATGGTAAAATTCTCATTGACTTCTGCAGGAGCTCCTGAAAACTAGCCTTTTTATTTTAGTCAATACAGGTTCTTACATGACCCTCATCACTGTCATATTTGAGCACCTTCCAATAGTTCACTGAGTGACATGACTCACAAGTGTCACGTTCATTTCATTCCCTCCCTCTCCTATCTTCCTTCTAACACCTGCAGATTTCTGAAATTATGTTAAACTGTAATGTGTGACTGCCCCAAAAATACACAGGTTAAACAATGGGTAACTTAACTGAAGCTAGACTCAGACGACCATCAATGAGTTTGGAATTTGGCCTTTACTGTATGGGAACGTGTTCAGACAGATTAACACACTATAGGTCAAATTCTGCCAAGAGTTACACTGCTGGAATCCTACTGACAGAGGAGAAATCTGCTTTCCTTGACAGACTTATATGCTAAGTTTGTATTTGTTATTTGGGGGTACACTACAACAAGGCCTGTTAGAACTGGTCTTTTGAGCTGTATAGCATGAAATTGAGTAGATCTAGAAAAATGACAACTGGAAAAACTTTTAAAAGATTCCCTGGTGAAAACTTCCAAGGGTTCTCAACTAACCTGTCAAGACTACACGTTCATACATTGGAATAAATGGAGATGCCACTGAAATTGTTTTGTCATCTAGTGTCATTACATTTCGAAAAATTGGAAAAGCAAAGCAGATTAAGGAAACACACTACTGACTTGAAGAAATAGAATCAAAGGTAGGAATAATAATATATGACAGGGGTAGCCAAACTTACTGACCCTCCGAGCTGCATATGATAATCTTCAGAAGTTTGAGAGCTGGGCTCAGGGTGCGCCTGTCTGGGCTCAGGGCTTCAGCCCTGCAGGGCGTGCTTGCCTGGACTAAAGGTAGGGTGACCAGATGTCCTGATTTTATAGGGACAGTCCCAATTTTGGGGTCTTTTTCTTATATAGGCTCCTATTACCCCCTTGCCCCGTCCTGATTTTTCACATTTGTTGTCTGGTCACCCTAACTAAAGGGGAGGGTCTTGGGCATCAGAGCTTCAGTTGCAGTGGGGCTGAAGCCCCAAGCCCTGGTGGGCATGGCCCGCAGGGCAGAGGCCCCGAGAGCCCCCCTCCCACTGGGCAGATGCTCAGAGCTCTCTCTCCCCCATCCCCAAGTCTGGTAGGTGGAGAATGGGGTGCGGAGGGCTCTGAGAGTTGTACTTTAACTGTAAAAGAGCCACATGTGGCTCACGAGCTGTGGTTTGGCCACCCCGATATACGATGAAGAGTCAAGGCTGAGATTTTCAAAAGTGACTACGATTTTGGGTGCCTCCATTCCCGGGTGCCCAACCTGAGACATGTTAAAGGGACCTGCCATTCAGGAAGTGCTAAGGACCTGTCCTCTGAAAAGGACTAGGCCCTTTTAATGTGCCTCAGGGTGGGCACCTAAAGCAAACTCCGTGGCTTCTCCCCCCCCCACCCAATACATACCAGTATTGTTAATATAGTGATTGATCCAGTCAATGAAAACAGCAACGTTTGTATATACTCCTGGGTAGTTTTTTCTTCCACAACCGAAGCCCCAGCTTATTAGTCCACTCAGAGTGTAAAATCCTGACTCTTCTGAAGGACAAACTAATGGTCCACCTGAGTCACCCTACATGGTAAGAGAAAATAGTTTATGTTACAAATTAACATTGCCTTTTCAATATGCTGCCATGACAAACCTTGACTCATTATATGTTTGATTCATACTTAACTCATTTCTTTTCATCCTTTTTTATCAAAGGCTCAAGATGTGCCATTTTGGGGACGTGTGGGTGGGTGTGTAATATGAATAGCTGATGGCACTGTTGGAATGCCAAATTGTTTCACAATGTACCAGGTAAGTAATTTTTGTCCACAGTGAAGCAAACCCTTCCACTCACATCTCAGCACTCCCTATGTCAGAATCAAAGATCTTTTCAGTTCCCTGATAAGTACAATAGTGGTACTTTGTGTTAACTTACTGTGCACGAGTCCTTTCCCTCCTCCAGAGGGAATCCAGCACAGAGCATCCGCTGGGTCACCTTGCTGGGATAATTTACATAGTAATTCTGACATGTCTCAGAGACTAGGATTGGGACTTCCAGCTGCTGAAGTTTATTGGACTTTTCTCTGTCTTGAAATGAAAAATATCTTAAAATCAGCAAAAACACAGACTCGTGATGAACACGGATATATACCTACCTCCTGCCATAGACACGAGCGCTGAAAAATACCCCTGGGATCACCATGCCCTTCCTCCTGACAACGCAGGATTGCTCTCTACAAGACATTCTATCATGCTTTGTCCTATCTTTAAATGTTTCAAGTGACAATGTTTCCAGTACTCCCCCTCTGCAGACTGTACCACATTTTAATATATCTGATTCTTATCATGCCCCATTCACACCTCACCATCCATGTAATCAAGAACAGCTCCCAATTAACACATTACTTTTCTAGGAGCCAAATAAAGATACGATTCGCTGTCTCATGTGCCCTATAGTGTTTGTTAAAATATATCTGCAGTATGCAGTATGCACAGCCCCATGAAATGAAAAGTCTTGCATACCTTCATTATGAATACCCCACCCTGTGGTGGTGCACACCCTAGAAGGCTGAACCACCTCATCCTTCTCAGGCAGGCACACTGGACGCACATAGTGATTAAACTCCAGGGGCTCAGTCAATTGCAATAATGCAATATCGGAATCCATAGTGATCTCGTTAAAATCTTGATGAATAATGTACCGCTTCACTGATCTTCTCTAGAAAAGGGAAGACACAGCAATTCATTGAATGATCTGGGAGCCTGGTGCTTTAAATCATTCCAGTTTTATGAATGTGCCTGGAGCTCTGGTGATGGTGTATAAAGAACAACCGAGATTATTAATGATTAAGGCTGCATGTCTGTCACAGAGGTCATGGAAATCATGGATTCTGTGACTTTCCATGACCTCCGTGACTTCTGCAGTGGCTTACCTGGGCGGGGGGGCTCCCCAGCTCCCACCAGCATGGCCCTGCAGCTCCTAGGCAGCATGGCCAGTGGGGCACCACCCCTGCAGCTCCCATTGGCTGAAGTTTCCAGCCGATGGGAGCTGCAGAGCCAGCGCTTGTGGCAGGAGCAGCGCACGGAGCCCCCCCGGCTGCCCCTCTCCCCGGGTAGGGAGCCTGTCAGCCTCACCGCCTAGCCCCCTCTCCAAGCACCAATGTGGGGGTCCCAGACCAGCACCCCAGCCTATCTCCCCGACACCCACAGTCCCCTAGCCCAAGTTTTAGTTAGGGGTATATAGTAAAAGTCATGGACAGGTCATGGGCTGTGAATTTTTGTTTACTGCCTGTGACCTGTCCATGACTTTTATTAAAAATACCTGTGACTAAAATGTAGCCTTATTACTGATTAACCGCTTGAAAGCAGCTGTCTTGTCATGATAGGTAAGGGATACACATGTAGGACATTCAGGAACTAAAGTCAGCAGAATGGGATGCGGAAGGGCTGCACACAGACTGAACTGCCACTGTTCTGTGACAACAGACAGTGTCTGTATTGGCAACGATCACCAGGTCTTACAGAATGTAGAGCTAAGATACTGGAGCAGTTGTGGCTGAGCCATTCCTCCACCATGAGCTTCCCCCTTTGCACCCTGCACACTTGTGAGTTGGGAGCAGTGCTCAGAGTTTGGGGCTCACTGCTGCTCACTTCCAAGTTCTGTACTGGCACCTAAACTTCCTCATGCGCATGTGTAGCCTCCATTAACATTTGCGCAGCAGCTCAACAATCTGCTGCATCCTCCATGCTACCAGTTAGTGAGAAGTATTTAATGTACAAACCAGGTTTAATTCATAATACCTGACTGTGCTCTTGCTCTGTAATATCATGGAGTCCAGCAACCACCATCCATAAATCTCTGTACTGTTCCCTAAAGAAGAAGAAGAAAGCAGGAACATTCTCAGGGCTGTTCTCACCATGAAGTTTATTTAACAATCTCTGGCATGATTAATCCTTAAGAATCTAAGATTAAAATTCAGGGGCCCAATCCTATCCCATAAATCAACGGGAATAACTTCAGTAGCAGCACGATCAAGTCCTGTAACTTGGCAGTGTGATTAGGCAAAATAATAATTTGAGCTAGGAAGAAAGAGCTTGCGGGGTCTGATTCGTATGCAAAGCATCTAGAGAAGCAGCAGGACACAGACATGCTAGGGACAAAACCAACACTTAACACCATTTTTTTAGTTTCATGTCAGTTTTTCATTAAACAAAATTAAAAATGATTAGCAGAATCACAGAGATCAAAAAACACAACAGAAAAACTCTGTCATACCCTTTACAGTTGTTTCTCTTTTTGTTGAGACAACAAAAACGCTGAAGGATTGACTAAATCAATTAATGCAGAACCACTAGAGGCCATATAAAGATTCTGATGGGATGAGATCATGCAAAGTAGAATTTTCCTCTGACCACAGTTCTCATAGGGTTGTTTTCTTTTCTTTTGTTTTTTTAAATACAGCAAATCAGGACATGTGGGGTAAAATTTCCAAAGCCACCTAAGTCCCATTTTCAGAAGTGGCTTAGGCAGTTCAGAGAATAAGTTCCATTAAAAAAAATCAGCGGGGTTTAGGACCCTAAATGCCTGAGTCACTTCTGAAAATTTGACCTCTGATCTTTAAAGACAATCTCAAAATTATTTGAAAATGGACCAGAATTTCTAGGGTCAACCCTGGGAGAAGAAGCTCTTGCAGAAAGAGAGCCCCTGCTGTGGAAAGAAAACCTGATGGTAAGAACAGGAGGATCTTTATATGTGCTTTTCATTAAATTAGAAAATGAAAACAGTCATATAAGATTCATTACAAATGATCTAGAAAACACTCAAGAGAGTTACAGTACTTTTTGGAAAATATATTTTTAGAAGGAGCTGCTGCTGCTCAGGTCTATGATTAACTCCTTCCATAAAAGTGTCCTCCCCAACACCGGTAACAAGGAGTAGGATCTGTGGGTTTATGAGCTTCTTAATAATGACAAGCCTATCACAACCCTCTGGGCAGATAGACCAGGCCTCCTGTTGATATCCCAGGGTCTAAACAGATTCTGAGGGATCTTCTGGATTTTTGGATGGGCCCTGGCAGTTCATGCTATGGAGAGGCACAGGACAGTCAGGGAGGAATTCCCCAGGGCTGGCAGATAGATTTGGGGAGTATAAATCTTGTCAGTATCCCTTTAAGTGTCAAATTAATTGTATGAGAAGATGTTAGCTGCCCATGCTTTACACCAATCTAATAGAACAAAATCCAAACACATACATCACATTGTACATGACATCTTGTGATAAAGAACTCCCCACAGAAATCTTATAGTATCTTCTTCCCACATGTACCTACTTATAATTAAAGCAGTGAGCAGCTGTGACAACCCACTCTTTGGTAAGAGCTGCTCCTCCACAGATGTGCTCGGCTGAAATCTGTATGCTGACCTGCCAAGGCCATGAGTAGGGGACAGCTTCCTCACCACCCATTATCCTACTGAAGAGAAACCTGGGCTGATTTGAAGGCACTCCACAGATGTCATCTGTTATATGGAACAGAAAGGGTTTATATACTCAAGGAGAGTTCAGTTTTCAGTTGGGGATAGAGTTTACTGTGTTTACTGCATTTACTGTGACGGTAGCCTACCTCAACAACCTTTTTCCTAACCCTAAACCTCCCCCACTGCAATGCATCAAAACGTGTAGGGACACCACTGCCAAGAGAAGATGTTCATTGCAGAAACAGAGCCTATTTATAAGAGTAAGATCATCTACAGTACAGTTAATTAGCCTTAGGTCTGCAGTAAATTGAGGATTCATCCCAGTCTATAAACCTTTAGGGGTAAAAAGACAATTTCTAAAAGTACAGGCATGTTTCTCCAGTGCCTGGTGTTATCATTTACACTAGTACAAAGTGGTTTTTTGCAAAATGTTACCAAATCAAAATAGTGGCATTTTAAACCCACATTTTACTGGTGTGAGTGATCGCACAAGGTGCAGCACCAGAGAATCAGGCCCTACTACTCTAAAGCCAACTCTTTATTTCTTTATACCTTTATTTCTTTAGTAGTTCTTAACTGGAGCATCTTGGAGCAACTCAAGGTACAATCATAAGCCATTCTTCTCCCCTCCTTCCCACCCAAATTGTACCACATTCCCACTGAAGAAGGCGTATCACAGGCTGACTTACCTGGAATTTCTGTGGTGGTATTTAGACCCTCAGAAAGTGCTGCTTCATTGTTCAAAGCTGATATGTTTAAATCTAGCAAGTAAAAATAGCATATTAGAGCATTTCAAATGAAGTTACTCCTGGTTTTGTCACAGACACAAACTAGTAATTTCTTGTGATTTTAGAAACCTATCTACAAGGGGACAACATCTGATGATGGAAATCTTCAGTTACATTTTACTGGGAGACTTACCCAGAGCAAAACCAGGTGAAATACCAAGATTCACTGCAGAGCCCCAATGCTGCCCTCAAGGCAAAGCAGGCTGTCACATATACACTATCTTTCAATTCTTTTACCTGTTACATGAATGAAGGAGAATGTGGCTCGGAATCCCCCAAAGGTCTCGGTTTCATCTGAATGAAAGATGATCAGCATCATGCTGGAGGTGCTCAAAACAGGCGCTGGGACAGCAAACCCACAAGACCTAGCTAAAGACAGATCCAAGATTTACAAATGATTAAATATAACTCTTATCATATATTTTACTGGCAACAGAAGAAAAGAGGAAGGAGGAAAGAAGCAGCACACTTTTTCCAAAACACAGATATGATTGGAAAGAAACCTAGTTTTGTATATGTTAGAAAGATCTCTCATGGAACTCAGCAACAATATTTCGATCCAAATTCTGAACTTCCCAAAAATCCAAGGAGTTTGGATCCAGGACTTTGGTTCATAAATAAAGAAGCAATTTGCAAAATTCAATTTTGGGTTTAGGTTTTCAGATCCCTCCCAGGTCTCAGGATAATTAGATCTTGGTCCATGTCTAACCTCAGCTATCAAGATGAGGATTTGTGGAGCATTCGTTCATAGATTTATATCTGCCAGCTCTGTTGTGGGTATTTTGTATCCTTTTCATCATGTTTCACAACTGTGGGAGTAATACATTGGGGATTTGGCTTTCCTTGCATCCAAGCATTCTACTGTCATTAACTGATCAAGTTATTACAAAAAATGAATATAATTTGTTATTTACAAATGGTACCATACTGTTAGACATTCTATGTCCCTTTTCCTCGCACCTTCTCATCTCAAAAAAACTACTGTTACCTTCCAAAGACACAAAGCTGCCCCCAATAGTACAACAATATTCTCCAGCTGCTTTCAGATTCCTCCAAACAAAGCCAATTTTGGTCAGTAAAGAGCAATCAAAGCCTACAGGTGAATTCAGCCTTGCTATGCTGCTGCAAAGGGGCTGAAAGTAACCATAAGACTATCCTGGGAAATATCCCCAGTGCAGGAATCCCACTCCACCCAATCCCATGCATGAAACGGGCTGGAGTGGCAAGGCATTGGCCATGGCAGTCCTGTACTCCTGCACAGCCTATGGAAGCCATTGCGGGAGGTGCAAGTTAAGGCAATCCTGAGGGCTTCCTTAGACCATCCAGGGCCCAAATGGTCCCCAACAGTCCCTGAATAAAGAGAGGCACAAGCTACATCCCCTGTGCCTTTGCTCCAACACTAGCACCAGCACAGGGATGAATTGGGCCTATTATGTATTCCAAGCCCTGGACAAACCAAAGAACAAGTCCTTGGGCCCAGTTCTCCTCTAACTTACTGGTACACTGCCATAAACCAGGAGCAATTCCAGTGAAGTTAATGAGAGTTACACCAATATTTCAACAGGGATAGTGAAGAAGAACAAGCCCCTGAAAAGCAAACTGAACTCAGGTCACCTCAGGTGTTTTGTATAATCAATGTGTCAAACACCAGTGCTGCAAAACAAATATCTGGCAGTATTTCCTAAGCACTGCATTTAGGATACAATTTAAATATCTACATCATTAAAATCTTGGATATATGTTTCTCTATCTAAGTAAATGGATAGTAGATAATGTTCCTCTGAAAAGGATCAGTGGTGAAAAATGTCAGTGTGTACTGTACTGAGAAGAGTATTCAGTTCAGCATCTAGTGGCAGTAGAGGGGAATTGCTCTTTTTTGATTTGTTACTTGGCTTTACAGGCTGTCAAGTTTTTACTTGCTAAATTATAGTGTTTGGAGATACAAAATGAGAACAACAGAAGCCAGGTCTGAATTAATGACCTGGATTGAAAATCAAAAAACAAACCTATTTCTTCCTCTTTTGTAACATCCTCATATGCTGTTACAGAGTCATAGGAGCAGTCTTCATTTTCCTCTATTTCAAAATACTCATATGTAAGCTTAAAAAGAAAAAGGAAAGAATTAGATTATAGAGCTAGTAGTAAGAGATGGGAAGACCGATTACTGATCTTTAATACCCTCTAAGGTCCCCTTGCTCCTCTAAGGACAGGATACAGTCCCCTGATAGAAGATCTATGCGATATTAAACTGATGCTCTGTTTTGTCTTCAACAAAAGGCTAATAGGAGGAAAATCATTATGTTCATAGCTAATAAGAGAAATATACTTTTAATTTACATTAGTAATGAACCAAAACACCCAATTCAAACATCTCCAAAACTTTGGAGAAATCTGCATTTAGACCTGGATCCAGATCCACAATTTGCAACTAGTGCAAGCAGGCCAAGTCTAAATGATTCCAAACTTTGTTACAGTTCTAACAAATCTGAAATATCATGAGAATACAGCTGCTTTGGGGGTGGAATGTAACAGCCATGCACTGGACCCAGCAGCACAACACAAGAATTGAAGGTGCAACTAAAGTAAGCTTTCGTTGCCAGCGCTTAGAGTATGACTTATATCTTTCCAAAAGAAATGATCTACACAGAATGAAAGGTGTAAGACCTTCCTGCATTGTACCTTGATTACATGGTTCTCTGGAGCATGAACAATCCAGTGACAGTCTGCCAGATTGTTGTAGGGCTCAGGATAGTTCATACTTTGTATCACTCCTCCTTCAAAGAGGACAGCTAAGGACCTGCAGCCAGAATCTAGAAACACATAGGAAAAAAAATCAAAGGGAATCAAGTGTTTTCCTATTAATTGTCCACTTAAAGGAGGGGAAAGTGATCAGGAAGAGTCAGCATGGATTCACCAAGGGCAAATCATGCCTGACTAACCTAATTGCCTTCTATGATGAGATAACCGGCTCTGTGGATGAGGGGAAAGCAGTGGATGTGCTATTTCTTGACTTTAGCAAAGCTTTTGATACAGTCTCCCACAGTATTTTTGCCAGCAAGTTAAAGAAGTATGGGCTGGATGAATGGACGGTAAGGTGGATAGAAAACTGGCTAGATGGTCGGGCTCAACGGGTAGTGATCAATGGTTCCATGTCTAGTTGGCAGCCGGTATCAAGTGGAGTGCCCCAAGGGTCGGTGCTGGGGCCGGTTTTGTTCAATATCTTCATTAACAATCTGGAGGATGGTGTGGACTGCACCCTTAGCAAGTTTGCAGATGACACTAAACTGGGAGGAGTGGTTGATACGCTGGAGGGTAGGGATAGGATACAGAGGGACCTAGACAAATTAGAGGATTGGGCCAAAAGAAATATGATGAGGTTCAACAAGGACAAGTGCAGAGTCCTGCACTTAGGACGGAAGAATCCCATGCACTGCTACAGACTAGGGACCGAATGGCTGGGCAGCAGTTCTGCAGAAAAGGACTTAGGGGTTACGGTGGACGAAAAGCTGAATATGAGTCAACAGTGTGCCCTTGTTGCCAAGAAGGCTAATGGCATTTTGGGTTGTATAAGTAGGGGCATTTCCAGCAGATTGAGGGATGTGATCATTCCCCTCTATTCAGCACTGGTGAGGCCTCATTTGGAGTACTGTGTCCAGTTTTGGGCCCCACACTACAAGAAGGATGTGGATAAATTGGAGAGAGTCCAGCGGAGGGCAACAAAAATGATTAGGGGCCTGGAGCACATGACTTATGAGAAGAGGCTGAGGAAACTGGGATTGTTTAGCCTGCAGAAGAGAAGAATGAGGGGGGATTTGATAGCTGCTTTCAACTACCTGAAAGGGGGTTCCAAAGAGGATGGATCTAGACTGTTCTCAGTGGTAGAAGATGACAGAACAAGGAGTAATGGTCTCAAGTTGCAGAGGGGGAGGTTTAGGTTGGACATTAGGAAAAACTTTTTCACTAGTAGGGTGGTGAAGAACTGGAATGGGTTACCTAGGGAGGTGGTGGAATCTCCTTCCTTAGAGGTTTTTAAGGTCAGGCTTGACAAAGCCCTGGCTGGGATGATTTAGTTGGGTTTGTTCCTGCTTTGAGCAGGGGGTTGGACTAGATGACCTCCTGAGGTCCCTTCCAACCCTGAGATTCTATGATTCTATGATTAACTTCAAATCCTGAACTGCTCCCAAGCAGCACTGTCACAGGTGAACTACAGAAAAAGAAAGGGAGAATGATTTGGCCCATTACTGTGATCCATGCACAGAGGGGACCCTCTCCCCTCAGATCATCCCCCTCCCAGATGGAAGAGAGAGCCATCCCACTGCAGTAATGTAACGTTCTTCTTCCAACCCTTCAGAGAACACTCTGCAGGTACTGGGATCCATGCAGAGCCACAGCAGAATGAGTGTGACAAGAAAAGGCCAGGAAGATGCACTTCGCCTCCCCCTGTACCCCTCACGTTGGAAAGGTAACATGGCCAATGGATGTGCTTCCTCCAGATGGCAATCTCCTTTAAGAGGAGTGCTGGAGGGAGTTGCCACACAGTTGCAGAAGCCTTTAAAAAGGAATCACTCTGCCAAGGAATGAAGCAAACAGAGTCACAGAGACACAAGGCCTCTCTCTGCTTGATATGGGGATCTTCCAGATTTGGAGGCTGGCCCTGGGACTTGTTCCATGGGGAAAACAAACCCTACCCAAAAATATTTCCTCCTACTTAGCAGTCTCCCTTGGACTCCCTGCTAGGAAGGAGTGATTGGACTCAGGATCGTTTATAGCATCTTTTGCCTGAGGATCTCTGTCACGTCACAAATATTAATTAATTAAATAAGCCTTAGAACACCCCTGTGCTATAGGGAACAGGATGTGATCCCATTTGATTGGTGGGGAGGAAATTACAGGGGGGCCTCTCACTGCGACAATCTCTCTCCTGATTCTTCATAGCAAAAGGGTTTTTCAGGACAGCCCCCTGGTAGTCCCATTTGCAGTTAGTTCCCTTGTCCTCTCCATCCCATCATCTGCTTAGAAAGAGAACTCACACACCGTCATCCTTTATGCTAGTGCTTTTTCAGCCTCAACCCAAGCCTCAGTCTGAACTTAATCAAGATCCATCCCCACTTTCTCAGGCCATGTGCCTGACAATGCAACTACATAGGTCTCAGAACAAATAACTTCATTGTATAAAATCCAATGCATTCTTGAATTAACAGGGAGGATATAATACAGCACTAACACTTACCAGGAAGAGCATCTGGTGAAAGAGCTCTGTACACCATTGAAAATCCAGTTCCAGATACCTTGTTATCAGAGACAAATTTCAGCTTTATACCATTGGAGCTGACCAAAATGGGTAGTGGAGAGTCAACCCCACAGAATCTCCCTGCAAATTACGTATTTATTATTAGAGAACGATCATTTTTAAAAAAACATAGTAAAGTTAGTTGAGAAAATATATACACATCAAAATAATAAAACCTCAGCTACAGTATTTGGTCATAAAAGAAATCAAAAGTACAGATATAACTAGAATTCTTACAGCCCCCTCAGTTTGCGCTTTTCAAAAGTCCAAAAGCTTTTACAGCTAAAAGCTAGAAAAAGCCCCAAAGCTAGAAACCAATATCCTCTGTGCTGGCCCATTATCATTTCACTGAACCTCCAGTTCCTCCTGCAAACATTTTCCCCCAATAAATTGCAATAACTAGGTAATACCACTCACTCCTGCATGAATGGTCAGCAGGCTTTCAACCAAGGAACTTTTTTTTTTTTAAAGTTTTAAAAAAAGTTAAAAAAAAAAAAGCTAACAGGCTTTATTTTCTGGAATTTATAAAATGGCTCAAGGCAGCTCCCGCTTTAATATTTACAATGCAAAACATAACAGTAAATGCACAAGGGACTGTACAGCATGGCCACTGCCTGGCAGAGGGCTAGGAACGCTCCAGTAGCCACGCTTGAGGCCAGGAGGGGCTCTGTCTATTACTCAGCAGACAGACAGCTCCCCGGCACTCCGGACAGACAGGGTGGGAGCGCAGAGTGAGCAGGGCAGCATAAGCCAGATCACTGGGAGAGCACGCACTGAGGCAGCACAGCCTCCCGGAGCTCACAGCAGCAAGCACATCACACTGCTGCTCTGTACATTTCAGCTCCCTTTCTCGGACGGTGGTCAGGCTCAGGTCCCACTGCTCCGAACCTTGCACTAGTGCAGCAGAAGGAAGGGACCCCAATGGGGCTGCAGTGGACAGAGCTGCTCTCAGACAAGCCTCTACCACTTGAGGTTAAAGGGTAACACCATTAGCTAGCAGAAGTAGTAAACTGCTATCATCTAGTGGCCAAGCTCTTAGAGGGAGACATAACATATAACTTGCAAGCATGAGTTCAGTGGGATCAGTGACATCACATACACAGTCTGACACCAGTAGATCCAGTTTCTATTATAACTTTAAATTTCACTGAAGGACTCTATGAAAATATTTCATAGAATCACTTAAAAATCAACTCACCAACAAGTCTGTCATCTTTCGAATACACTGACAAAGAATCATAGTCACAGAACGTGTCTGACTCCACATCAAAGTGGGAGAAATTAAGTAGTATATGCATTCCTTCTGGGACCAGCAGAGTCCACACACACAACCTGCAATGACACAAACTGGATGAGTTCTTGTCTGCAGTCAAACAACAAACTACAGCTGCAAGATCATTGTATGTAGCTTCTGAAAAAGGAATGCTTGCATCTACTCACTGGTTGTTTTGATAGAAATGTTTGGTACTTTCTGGGAAATGTAATTCACCTTCATTGCTGGGGAGTTTACCATCCTGGATGCTACATGATGCTGCATTGTGGGGGTTTGAAATGAAACAACAGAAAATCAGGTTTGACATACAGTCATCTGCTACTCCCAAAAGCTCATCTGGCATGTAAGGAGGATTACGAGATTACAGTTTTAAAATTTCCAGATACATTTTTGTCACAAGATTAGATTTGTATTGTGTCTCCCTCCTGCTTACCCCTTTATTCACAGATATGTGAACAGACAGCAAAGTTTTGATGCACAGTGAGGCCCAGAAAAAAAAAAACAATCTAAATCCCTTTATATTTGTACTATAAGAGCATTAGTGCAACATTTTTATCATAAGGACTGTCAAACAATTAAAAAATAATGACAATTGCAAGATTAAAAAAATAGTCACAATTAATCACAGGTTTAATCGCACTGTTAAACAATAATAGAATACCAATTTAAATGTATTAAATATTTTGGATGATTTCAACTACAACACAGAATACAAAGTGTACAGTCTTCATTTTATATTATTTGTGATTAAATATTTGCACTGTAAAAAAACCAAAAAACTGTATTTTTCAATTCACCTCATACAAGTACTGTAGAGCAATCTCTTTATAGTGAAAGTGCAACTTATAAATGTAGAATTATTATTATTATTATTTTTAACATAACTGCACTCAAAAACAAAACAATATAATACTTAAGATCCTACAAGTGGAAGCATGAAGGAGTATACGAATGTTTAGCGTATCTGGCACGTAAATACCTTTCAATGCCAGCTACAATAGTGCCATGCAAATATCTGTTTTCACTTTCATGTGACACTGAAAATAAGCAGGCAGCATTATCTCCCATAAATGTAAAACTTGTCTTAGCGATTGGCTGAACGAGTAGAACTGAGTGGACTTGTAGGAGGTAAATTGAAAAATATACTATTTCTTTTGTTTATCTTTTTACAGCGCAAATATTTAAAATAAAAATAATAATATACAGTGAGCACTGTACACTTTGTATTCTCTGTTGTAATTTAAATCAATATATTTGAAAATGTAGTAAAACCACCAAAATATTTATAATAAATTTAAATTGGTATTCTATTATTGTTTAACAGTGTGATTAAAACAGTTTTTAATAGTGACTATATTTTTTAATCTAGTTAATTTGTTTTGCATTAATCGCATGTATTAACTGTGATTGACAGCCCTATAGATAAACCTACTTGTTTACTGAAGAGTTGAGTACAACTACATAATAGAAAAGAAGAATGCAAACCCCAAACTCTATTTTTTACATATAACATTTTAAAATATGCTCACTCTGTTTCTGGTTCTCATGTACTATTTGAGTTTTCATTCCTACACTGCAGGGGAATATTTAACTATTTTTTAAAATATCTGTTTACAAGGAATGCAAATAAAAATGAATGAAAACATTTTTTTTTATATTAGGTGCTCTAAAGGATTTTTTTTTAATCCCATTGATCTTTCTGAGGTCAACCATATTTAAGCACGCTCTTAGGTGCTTTCCTGAGTAAAGACTTAAGCATGAACTTAAAAAAAACTTTAAACACATGCTCAAATGCTTTGCTGAATCAGGGTTTAATTGTTTACAAGATCAGACCATAAATATGTATTTTCCCCCATCATTTGCCTTAATATCTCTAACACAGGTAGAAGTTTAAAGAACTCACCTGTAGAACTTTTCATTTTCAAATCTAATTTGGGGAAGGAAAAAAAAAGGGATTTTAGAGAAGCACATTTAGTGTCATGACAAATCTTCTGTACACTTTGCCCTTATTGAAATGAATAAGTTTGTAAAAACTACAGTGAATTTTAATCAAACTTCTTTTTTCAATCAGAAATTGCTAACTCTGGGCCAGACTCTGCCACCTGTAGGGCTTGTCTGCAGTCACATGAAAGTAATTCTGGAATAAGATGGGGGTGTGAATTTTAAAATGGGTATTCCAGAATAACTCCATATGTGGACACACTTATTCTGGAATAACAGCACTTTTTATCAGTTTAGTTTAATCTATTTTCAAGTGGATTAAGCTAGTTCAGAAAAAGGCATTCATTCTGGAATAAGAAAGTGTGCCCACACACATAGCTATTCCAGAATAACTCATATGCAGACAAGTCCTTAATCAAGTAGAGTAGCATCCTATTCTGAGTAGTCCCATTGAGTTGAATGTGATTACTTGTGGAGTAAGGTACTACTTAGCAAATTAAGGGGGGCAGAATCTGGCTGGTAGTGTCATAAAAATGACATTCTGGGCCGGATGCTCAGTTGTACTGATCTGACATTGTGAAGGGGCCATAAGGTGGGTGCAAATGGAATTTATGATATTTTATGGGCTGCTTCTAAAGCACCCCTTTTTATGTTGAGCTAGGTTATTTCCAAATAATTTAAGCAGAATAACAAAAATAAGTAATAAAGAAAAACAGTATATGAATAGGGCTAATACATTTTCCACTCAAATGTTTTCTTGATGGAAAATTGGAATTTCAATTAAATGAAAATCTGCATGCTTTCCTCAAGACATTTCAATTTTTCATTAGAAACCAAAACTCTGAAAACAAAATGTTTGGTTTTTTATTTGATTTCAGTTTTTTATATTTCAGTTTTTCAAATCAAAAGTTGAAACTTTTCAGTGACATTTTCACTAAAAACTTTTTAAAAAAAATTTGTTTAAATATTCTGTGGAAAAAAACATTTTACAGCCAGTACATGTGAATCTCAGCTAATGCATATTTGTCTCCACTCATACTCCCACAATCCTTGATCTCATTTAAAGAAAATAGCCCAAATTTGAAGAAAATATTAGCTCAATTTATAACTGCTCTTTAAGTAAAATTCACCCTTGTGTAGAGTGACAGCAAAAAGCCTATGCACTATTTAAGTCATCAGCCCCATTAATTTAGAAGTGGTAAATAATCCTCATGCTGACCCTCTGCAAAAGAGGGTATTTCACCCTCTGTTACAGCGAGGGAAAAGGTGTGAGAGGTGGAGAACTCATGCAAGTATGGACTTCTCCATACAGTTACAATGCCTGACTCAGCACAGCTCACTCAAGAAAAGCTCCCATTGACTTCAAGAAGTGCAGGTTTGGGCCCAAAAGATCACCAATATTCTGCTGTAAATTAATGAAAAGGGTGTAAATGAATGAAAGTTCCATTTTAACACACTAACTGAATTCAATCCTTGAAACTCAATTGTTTTCCAGGGAGAAGATAAAATAAAATAATAGAATAGTCACCATTTGCAACAGTTCTAAACAATGACCTTTCTATTCTATCAGCAATCCAAGTGCTGTCCAGCTAGACACATAATGAAATCCATAATAGTTATTTGCTATGAAGCAAAGCTTAAAAAAGAAAAGAAAAATTTGGAGCCATGAAGAACACACCAGGAAGTCATTACTCCTACTTATTACTAAAGTATTTATGGAGGTTTTATTACCAGTATTGACGTTTTCTTGAATCCAGGAGAGCACCTTACGGAGATCTGTGAAAACCCCTGGTGATCCTCTCTGATCATACTTTTTCCTCATGTTATCATTCCAGCTCCGAGCACATCCCATACCCCAGGAGGTCACCCCAGCTAGAGTCCAGGCACCATGCTTACGCTTACACAAAAGAGGGCCTCCAGAATCACCCTATAATAAAGGTAACCCATCTTAATATAAAGCATATATATGACTAAGCAAGCATGAACTCCCACTGGATGATTCCAGAAAAAATCCAGCTGAATTTTGTACAGGAGTAATCCCCCAGCTATTTTAGGGCATGTCCCTTTAAGACAACCAAGGAAATGAGACAGTGCCTCCACAGCTGGACTTGCTATATTTAGTCAGGATCATTGTGGGAGGGAGGAAAAAACAGATAGACAAACATGTTCCCTGCCTCCAAAATGCATGTCCACATTTTTTAGTGCCAGAGTGGGATGAGTTATGGCCTTAGCACAGAACTGAAGCGAGGAACTCTTGAATTCTAGTTTTGATTCTGACACTGACTCCCTCTGTGGCCAGGAGTGTGTCATTTAACTTCTATGCCTCAGTTTTTCCTTCTTGATAATCAGAGCACCACTTTGTTACTTACCTCCCTGGGGTATTATGAGGCTTCATTAGTTAATGCTTATGAAGTGTTCTGAATATGGGAAGATTGCACTGGGACATGTTCCAAAAGGCTAACCTGAAAGGTTCTCCAAACCCTAAGTAAGTTCGAGGAACCCATACCACAAGGGATGTGAGAATAAAATGGAGTGAAGTCATAAATGGATTATACTGGCCATCCTTGAAGAGTTAAAAATATCAAATGGATTACAATGCCTATCGTATTACAGAGTATGTCTATTCACTCAAACACAGACACACACACATGTGAGCTACAGCATGGTCTGCAAGGCTATCTGTTCCACCAACCTGGCATGCATCCTTTCCTCCATCTGGAAATCCAGCACACATTAAAGTGTCTCCTCGGATCGGATTCCGTAAGGTTGACAAAGCTCTAGAACATTCCTTGTTGCCTATGATTGGCAAGTCTACTTCATGCAAGACCTGAGGGAGGATTCCATCTAAAAAAGAAAAAATAAGGAAACTAGTTTGCTAGACATACTGAAAGGTGAACTGAAAGTTCAGTGGATAATGATAGTTTTTGTGGGGGGGTTGGTGAAGTTTCATATTCTAAATGTTGTATTTTGAGAAACAGCCATTGTGTATATGAATGTGTGAAGTTTTATGTGGATGTATATATTTCAAATCAAATATTGATCCTTGGCTGCATAAAATTTCAGCTGTCTTGATTTGAAAATGTAGGCCACTATCCAGTAGTGACATCTGTGCAGGCACTGGGATCTGCCCATGCAGAGGCCATTGCAGGATAGGAGCCTTAGAAAACATGTTTTAATTAAAAAAAGACCACTCTTAAAACAAAAATCAGCTTGTTTCCCCTCCAAAAAGTCCTGTTTTCATGCAAAACCTCCCCCTGACCTTTTCACCCTATGAAACTGGATTATTTTTGTAACTATGAAATACAACTCCTGATGTTAAGATTTTCATATATACCACAGGTGTATTTTAAGTGTGTTATAAAACCCTTATTGATACATATAGAAAGAATTTCAGTTCTCCTTTAAAGAAAAAGCAAAACTATTCCACCCTCAGACAGTTGAACTAAAAGAAAAGTTCAAATGTTCAAAATAAAATACTTGGATATGTAGTAGGACTTGAATTTATACCGCCTGCTTCCACAACCTCCTTTGGAAAACTACTGGTACTTCTGTAACAGTCAGGGTGAAATTTACTCTTGTGCACAGTGCAGAGGGGCCACACAAAGCCATTGTACCACTTAAGCCCTGTTTTGAGGTTCCAATTCTGATTCTTAGCTGCTGTTTTCTTCCTGGCCCACTTGTGGCCTAGATGCCTAAATTGTCTGCGTTCTGACTTTCAGATACAAGCTGACCCAACCTAATATGTTACAAAACTGAAGAGTCAGAAAAATGTCTAATGCAAAGCCTTATAATCCCAGTTAAAAGAACTCTCTCTCACAGAGTTTACACCATTTGTCTGGTCTGTAGATCTGATGGGCTGCACATACTGCTAAACATCTAAATAGAAAAGAAAATAAAGGAGCTTATAAGCAGTACTAAGAAAATTAAAAAGTTACTTCAGTGGCTTACTCTCTTTTAGACGGCCCCAACCACAAGTGGTACAAACATCTCCCGGCTCAAACTTTTCACCCACATCAGGAAGGCAGGCTGGGAAAACTGATGAACCTACCATGAATATACATGGAATTTCTTGTTAAACATTTGAAAGAAGAGCCTAAGTACATAAGCTTTGTTCTACTTCTCAACTAATCCTTTAAATAAAATAGCACTGCAGTTTATCGTGACATCTATCAGAGGGTTAATCTGAAAAGACAGCTGTTACAAGCTGCTGGAAACTCATTCATGCCTCAGTGTATGCCTAATGGTCTCGGACGCTATTCGGTGGTCCAGAGACATTTACACAGAGCACGTCACCGGCCACCATCAATACCAAGAGTGAGCCGGTGTGACTCCACGCACCCGCAAGGGGGAAGAGACCTGTAAACTTCCCCTGTTGGACTTTATCCCCTGAGCCCTGAACCAACCAAACTGAACTCTGCCCTGTGAGGGGCACCCTATCATCACTACCCAGTCCGCTCATTTATTCACGCCCACGACTATCCATAACCTGTTTGTATGAGTGATGTGCCCTCACTGCTTGCTGGCTGTACCTTGAACCCACCCACCGTATACCCCGCATTGGGGACATGACAGACTGTGTATATGATAACCAATGCCTGTTTTTCAAAGCACCTCTGAGGAGGTTACCTTCTTTCCTGGTGCTTTATTGGATGAATGTATTCTTTTAACCTGAGAATTCATTGGTTCATTGTGTTGCCATTTGTTAGCTTGACAGAATGGAAGACCAGATTAAGTCAGGTATTATAGACCCAGGCCCTCAGATTCTCAAATTATCTGTCTATAACAGAATCTAAATTTTCCTATTAAAAAAAAATCTGGTCCTCATGGTCGCAAAGGAAACCATGCAAATGTGAACCAAATGTAAACAACATAGTAATGCGTGCCTGAGTCTGCAGAGAACCTGAAACAATAGGTCTGAGAGAGATAACTGGCTCATGCATCTCAATGTGGTGTTAACACCAAGACACACTGCTCCAGAAGGCACTGTCAACGCTACTCCAGGAGACATCCCTGTGTAAAATGAGAGAGTGCAGTGGGCCCAGCTCACCAACCCTGACTGCTGGAGTAAGTACTGAAAAAACGAATGCAAGCTGCTGTCCCTGCCTCTGTTTCCTACTCCCAAATGGAGATGGGTCCATGCTGTCACTACTGGGGTTACAAAGAACTCCATGTCTTTTGTCTGCCTCTATGGGAAGGAGAGGGGAACTCCAGTCACCTCTACTGCAAGTGGTTAGTGGGGTGATGACATGGCAGCAGGACCATAGAAACGGCCTATGTCATGTTATGTCTAGGGCCATAGATGCTGGAACAAAGGGTGCTACCACACCCCTGGCTTGACATGGTTTTCATTATATATGGGGTTTACAGTTTGGTGCAGCAGCTCTCACCACCCCCTGTATACAAATTGTTCCAGCACCACCGTCTTGGCCCTGAATTGCCTTAATCTGGCCCCACTGGAACATACTGGGAGTGCCACTCGGTGGACACACAAACCTAATTTCTTTTCAACACAAGCATTTCAGTTAAATACTTAGGGCCAAATTCTAACACCTGTACTCCCAATGAGTAATACCCTATTCTTCAAGGTTCTGCTCCATGTGATTAAGTCTATTCAACTCAGTTATTTTTCTGACTTGCCTCCAGACCTTTAATTACTCTTTCTCCAAAACACAAAGGCCATACACACTGATGTATTCTTTTTTCTCCGTCTCCATTATGCTGCATATATTATGGTACAATTATTTTTTCTGTGAAGAAATGCATTTAAAATTATGCATAAAATATTTCTCCTTAGGAGTTATGCTTTAACAAGAATGTTTAACAGGGAGGTCTGTGAGCTTGATATTTATAATTGCAAACTATTGTATAGAATTGTGGCCTTACTAAAGTTGAAAGCACCATCCAGCTTCACAAGGGCAATATCATAATTCATTGGTCTTTTGGGGTTGAAATTTGGGTGTTTAATGATGGCTTTAACTGGTAGCGTCTGCTCTCCTTCGTCCACGAGACTTAAATCATGTTCTCCAGCAGTGATGTTCAGGTAATCGCGTAACTGTCTGTAGGGTAGAAAGTAAACGTTTAAAGAGTAAAAGTAGAAAAACGCGACAATGAAAAATATAGGCATTCTTAGGTATGTCTGTACTGCAATCAGAGGTGAGATTGCAGCATGTGCAGACACCTCCAAGCTAACTTTACTTTAGGTAGCAGTAAAGCATGGACTTCAGCATGGGCAAGCTATCTGGGTAAATACTCAGCATCCTGAGTGGGCTTGTACAGCCCATGCTGAGGCCTGTGCTGTTGCAGATTGACTGCTGTTGGTACTGAAAATACCTGAGGAGCTAGCTTGAATCCAGCTATCACACCTCCAAATGCAGTGTAGACATCCCCTCAGTCTTTATAACATACAACTTTGATAAGGACTGCCATTATATAGCACTTCCCATCCACAGATCTTAAAGCACTTTACAAACATTAATAGATTATCCTCACAATACCCATATGAAGTAAGCAAAGATGGGGAAACTGAGGCACACAGTAGTGACTTGCTCAAGCAAAACAGCAAGTCAGTGGCAGACCCAGGAACTTCCTTATTCCTAGCCCTGTGCTCTCAATATTAGATCATGATTTTTTTTTCTTTCAGTTGGGAAAACTAAGCCAAAGAGAAACTAACCTGTGACTTCCCCAGGATCATCCAGTGAGTCAGTGGCAGAATCAGGACTAGAACCCAGATCAAAATATTCCCAGTTCTGTGTCCTAACAGTAAGGGTGAAATTCACCACTGTGCAGAGGAAAGCACTGCCCTTCACACTATTTAATTCCCATTTGGACCCTATTGTGAGGGCATAAGTGCCATTAAGTGGTATATCATCCCTGTGCTGGCTCTCTGCATAGAAATGGATTCCAGCCTAGATCTCAATGAAATTAGCAATGCAGTACAGTAGTTACACAAAACTACTGCACATATAGATTAGACACTTCAGTAGTTAGGAAGTGCTGGTTTTCTATAGAGAAATTCAGTTTTCATCTCCTTAGGCTGGGATTTACAAATGCACCTAAAGGAGTTAGATGCCAATTCTGTGGCAAGTTAGCACCTAACTCCCTTAGATGCCTCTGAAAATCCCAGCCTAATTTGTTAAAATTATTTACAGGTAGTAACCAGACAAGGCATTTTCCTATTAACGGTCAAAACTGAACCCCCGTCCCTTTGATGAATCTGCTCAGTGATATGAGTCATTCTTAATTTTTTAAAAGTAACTGTTATACATTTATAAGCATTGGTAGCTTTCTGGTCTCTTAATGAAAGTGCTACTTCATAGGGCTTAAGCCAAGGGACAGAAACTGAGGCTAATTCAGCTCCTTCCTCTCCCCTCAGCTCCCTTCTGCGCAGGGCTGGCTCCAGGTTTTCTGCCGCTCCAAGCGGCGGAACAAACAAACAAACAAAAAAAAGGCCAATCGGCCACTCCGTTCTTCAGTGGCAGTTCGGCAGCGGGTCTTTCACTCCCTTTCTTCCTCTTCGGCGGCACTTCAGCGGCAGCTCAAAGAGGAAGAGAGGGACTGAGGGACCTGCCGCCGAATTCCCGCTGAAGACCCGGACATGCCGCCCCTTTGTATTGGCCACCCCAAGCACCTGCTTCCTTAGCTGGTGTCTGGAGCCGGCCCTGCTGCTGCGGGATCTTTAATTACTATGTGTGACCCAGGGACCCCTTGATGCCAACTGGCAGAGGACACAGGGAGTATATACGGTTTTACAGGGATCCCTTGATTTGGATAGATTCATAATAGTTCACCGAAAGATAATATGTAGGGTCTCTACTGAGAGCCAGTACCTCATAATCATCATTGTGACATGTATGGATGGATAATTAAGGAGTTATGTATCTATACTGAAAATTATGTTCTTAAGCTCTTGGAGGCAGGTCACCAGGAGGTGACATACCTCAGAAATGTTCCTTTCAGGCAGGAGGTAACAGACATTTATCTCCCTGTCTGGCCATTTGGGTAGTGTGTATTGTATGCCTCACAGTGTATGCCTATTTGCATACTGAGCTAAGGGCTAAGTAAGGCTGTGAAAAAACACCTCCCGAGCGACAAAAGTTTTAGCACTGAAAAGTGCCAGCATAGACAGCACTTTATCACCAGGAGCGCAGCTCCTAGCAATAAAGCTATCACCCCTCATTTGGGGTGGTTATTTATCATCGGGGCGGCTCTAGGAATTTGGCCGCCCCAAGCACGGCGGCATGCCGCAGGGGGCGCGCTGCCGGTCGCCGGTCCCGCGGCTCCGGGGGACCTCTTGCAGACGTGCCTGCGGAGGGTCCGCAGGCATGCCTGCAGGAGGTCCACCGGAGCCGAGGGACCAGCGGACCCTCCACAGGCATGACTGCGGAAGGTCCGCCGGAGCCGCCTGCCGCCTTCCCAGTAAAATGCCGCCCCAAGCGCGCGCTTGGCGCGCTGGGGTCTGGAGCTGGCCCTGTTTATCATTGCCAGGAGAGCTCTGACCCAGCGATAAAGCGTGACTACACTGCCCATGTCACAGAGCTGCCGCTGCCATGCTGTAACGTGGGCAGTGTAGACATACCCTAAGACTGCAAAAATCGACAAGAGAGGAAATCTACAGGATGAAACAAACAGCAGGGAATTCCCTACTTATGAATAAAAGACTAAGGGTTGTTCTGGTATATCTTGGAGTGCAAAGGAACACACTAGGCCTGTCACCAAGGAAGCAAGTTGACAGCGAGCTTGTCTCAGAGAAGGCCACAGCCAAGCCGGGCTGTAAAGTGCTGCAAGGATTTTGGGTGCTCAATACTCTACAAGACATGATTATGTGTAGGCTCTAGAATGTGTGTTATTTTATATTTTATGTAACCATTTGTTTCCAATACTTCTCTTTGGTACTACCCGAATCTCTACTTTGTTAAATAATCTTATCCTTGATTTCACAATACACATATCTAAGTGCTGTGTGTTAGGTGGAGTCGTGATCTGAGGAGGAACTGGCAAGCTGGGGCATGCTGCTTCTTTGGAAGCAGCAAATCTGTGACTACTGCAAATATGCAGTCAGTGGACCAGAGGCTGGACACTCCAGAGAGATGCTTGGTGGGCTCAAGGGTTGGAGTGTGCCAGTCGCTAATCTATAGAGTGACAATGGAACCTGCAAGCCTTAAAGAAGAGAAAGTGCTTGTGTTGCCCGTGGAAATAGGGAACTGACCTACAACAGGCATAGACAAGGCTTCCTCACGCTAAGGGCAGGTTGTAGCGAGGAGCCTCATAACCCTGGGTTCCCTCAAGATGGGTCATACCGTGGGAGGCTAGATCAAGGGTATCAATCATTGCTAATTGCGAAGAGACTCTCCAGCAGCAGTGCACTCCCTCGTTCTATAATGGGACCCAGTTTGTACTCAGAGGTAAGAGTGCCACATACTGAGTCTCTAGCTCTCTTCCATTAGCACCCTGGATTTTATTGGACATCTTTCATCCAGCAAGATTCCAGTTTTTGTTAAGGTCTGTTTCTTTTGAAGAGCCTGATCCTGCATTTCAAAATTCCCGGTTATTTCACTGGAAGTTTGTGGCATGCAATTAGGCAGGATTGAGCCCTTAGTGTCTTGCATTATGCTGCCTCTAAGTAACCTTTACAGAAGTATTACACTCCATTGGTATAACTGGATGCATATTCCCACCCCCGAACAACACAGCTGCTCCTTACTACTCTTTGGGTGTATTTTCCTCTTTTAAATTGCTTGTGAACTTTTATGAGTTCTTTTCCACACACCACCCCCCACCCACCCAATAAAAATTCAATTTGCAACCAGTATTTTTCAGATGGAAAGGTTATTGGTGTCTGTAAACAATTTCCACGGACAAATGCTATAGCGCAAGCACTTTTACTAGCAATACACTTTTCTTCACTTGCAGCCCTGTAGTGAAATTCCTCATCCATACCTGTCTAAAACACAGTGAGCTGCCGTGACCACCCATTGAGCAGAAACAATGGTGCCTCCACAGAAATGCCTTTGCCATCGTTTCAAGGAAACCTGCATTATAAAGAATGCCTGTCATGTTAAAAATCTGTACATCTGATCTAATCTAGGAGAGAGAGCATTCTCAAAGCCTTCACCACATTACAGTTAACACTGCTTAAGAAAATTCAACAATACTTCTTGGCATTTGGGTGGGGTTTGGTGTCCTCAGCTCTTAGAACTCCCATTGAGCCCCAGTAGGTGTCTAGTTTTATCTCCAAACAATTTTGTGACATGAGTACAAATTATATATATTTCACAGAGGCAAAAAGATGGACATATTCAGCAGGGGACTGGGTTGTTTAGACTCTATACATTATTGATCCTAACTCAGACAAGTTGCCAGAAGCCTTCACAGCTGTTTGGTGTCCTATGTGAAATGAGTTTGTGGTCTCAGACCACCAAACAGTACAAGACACCACCCTCTTCCCAATCACTACATTCTCTGGAGGTATGTGATGGTTCTTTTATTTTCTAAACAAGTTCACCCATTCCTATTTACAACAGACCAGCTACAGACTCCCTTTAAGACCCAATAATAAACATAACAAAAGTTTCTAGGAACTTGGAGAGAGTGGAAATTATTCCTGCCTTCTGTCTGCTTCACTGCTCTTGCTAAAAGCAGCATGGAACTCAACAATAGAGCACCAGATGTGCCAATGAGCACAAAGTACCCCGGCCTTTCTGCTTCTGTTACATCTATGAAAAGTTGGGCCTTTGTTCCCAAAGTGGCACAGGATAAAACCGCATTTTCTTGCGCTAACCTGCCATGGATGCGAGCCTTGTTTCACCTGGTTCCCACCAACAATGCGAGTAAGGTGGTTGAAATTATTCCATGGCTTCATTTCATGTGGCTTCTGTCCACACCTAGAATCTGAACAGTACCAAAACCAAATCAAATCAAAGAAAAAGAAAGAAAGAAAATGAGTTTGTGTGTATCATTCTGTTCTTGACTCTCTAGCACCAAAGATTTCAACACCAACAAGTATGCAGACATTCAAGGGTAGAATCAAGTAGGAGACATAAGGGACCAATCCTGTAGTCCTCTCATATAATCAACTCCCACTGAACACTCATTAATGTGCTTGGTCTCTATAGGATCAGGAATAATTCTGTGTTTCCTCATTGCCTTTTTATTCTGGATCTAAAATGCTGCAGCTGCACCACTGTAGCGCTTCAGTGAAGTAGCTACCTATGCTGACAGGAGAGGCTCCCCAGTCAGCATAGGTAACCCACCTCTCCTAGAAGCAGTAGCTAGGTTGATGGGAGAATTCTCCTGTCGACCTAGCACTGTCTATACCAGGAGTTAGATCGGTTTAACTGCATCGCTCAGGAGTGTGGATTTTTCCCCTAATGTCCTCATGTAGACCAGGCCTCAGGTTCTCCATTTTTTGTGCCTGCACAGTCAGAAAGAAACTTCAGCTTTCAAGGTGACAAAAGCTGCTCCAGTGCTGCTTTTCTTCAGCCCTGCTTTGAAGTACTCACAAATCCAGGGAACAGTTTTGATATGTTCTAATACATCATGGGACACTGATATTGTGAGATGTCTGTTTGCTCTGCTCTGTATTTCTGAGTAGTGGCATCAGCTTCCTTCATTTTGAGAGGGGAGGGCAGATTTGCATTTTTTCTTACACTATGAAGCCATTTTTAGGCTTTCCCATCTTTTCCTCCGATAGCTGCACTCCCTGTTTTTCAGATTGTAAGCATTTTATGGGGTCATTCATGGTAGAGGGAAGATAGGGACTCATTTCTACACCCTGTGAGACAAAGTGAACCCATCTTCAAGCCCGATCCTCCAATCAGTTTCACACTGGTGGAATACTTCACCTGTCCAGAGCCTTACTGACTTCAGTGGGGCTCTGCTGAAATGCAGGAGTGCAGCTCAGGCTGCGGGATTAGAGCCTCAGAATTTGTCTTACATTCTTGAATTTGCCACCAGCAAAGTGCACTTTATTGGCTAATTAATGGAGGGAAGCAGTGGAGCAAAAGTCTGACAGAATTGGTTTAACCTGCAATTGGTTATAGATTCATAGAAATGTGGGGCTGGAAGGGACCCCGAGAAGTCATCTAGTTCAGCCCCCACCCTGTGCTGAGGCAGGACCATGTAAACCTAGTCATCCCTGACAGGTGAGTGCCCCCTCATGTAAAACCAGCTCTATCTCTAAGTACTTCATGCATGAGACCAGTGACTCACCCCATGGCTATATGTTCTGAGATCTGAAGGCAATCACTAATGTAGAGAACTTGTATTAGACCAGCCAAGAGCAACTGTTTACATACTACAGGAGCTCTCCATTTGGGTGTTCTCATGTTTTATTTTTACTAATATGACTTTTCTTCTGCCATGAACAAATATTAGGAGGCAAACAAAGAAAAATATATTTAGGAACACTTAAAACCCCTTTAATCTGAAATTCCCTTTTGGGAATGAATCGCTATTCCACTAACTCCCTCAATTATTGGACCATGCATTTAGCCAAACTTTTTTGCATCCCTCAAAACATTTTGGACAAATGGGGTTGACCTACCCACTACATAGGCTTTGATAAATCAACAATTTATGGGTGGACTTTTCAAAAGCATTCAGCACTGGCCTAACTCTGCTCCCACTCAGCTCGGCTCTCTAAGGCAGAGATATATTTATATATTTTAAATGTGTGGTACAGAAAAAACATTTACAGCAATAATATGAGTTTATAGAGGTTTATTGCAAAGCTAAACGCAATCCTTCCAACTTCAGCAACTACTTGCAATCTGTATTAATGAAAAGGGCATTTTTTGATGCATTTTCCAAACCCAGCATATTACCCATAATTCCCATTTTTGCTTTTCTATTTTAAACTGTGTGAAAATTTTCAGTGAAGTCAAAAGTCTCCAAAGCACTTAACAGACCATGTATATAGGGTTATCTCAACTATCTCTGCAATGCAACCACTTGTGTGGCAGAATGCTGCAGTAATATGTGCCATCATTTAGGATACCAAGAGTAGCTGGCTGTATTTGTAATAAAATGCTCCAGGGACACTTTTGACTTCAATATGCGTGAAAACATTAAAATAAAAAAAACAACATGGGAACTATGGTAATTTGCTGGGTTTGAGCAATGCAACTCCAAAATTTCCCTTTTCACTAGTTCAGCTTTGCAAGCATCTGCCAGAACTGGATGGTTTGCTGCAAGCTTTGGCACTCCGCCACCAATAAAACTTAGTCCTATTGCTATCAGAATATTTTGTCTACACACACACACACACACACACATTTTACAAAACAACAATTATATTGCTGCCTCAGTGAATCAAGCCTGATATTTAATTTACCCTTTTGCACAAGTGAAATTGAGTTCACAAAAAAAATATAATTGGCCTGATTCTGATCTCATATGGATTTACTGCATTGGAGTTTCTCTGGATTCTCAGACTGTAATTGAAATCAGACCCAGCTGACCACAGGCATATTTTTGTATTATACAGTAAGAGACTGATAGAAATCCACAACATGACTGTTAACACTTCTAATAATGATTGCCATATTCCTAAACCAAACAGCAATTAAAAAAATCATGAAATGTGATTAAATTGGACACAGTTGTGAAAACAATCCAGATTAGTCATTATATTTCTACCTGGTGTGGCTGGAGAGACATTTCCAACAGTGGCTTGTGTCTTGACACCCATATAAAAAGTGAAACAAATAATCTACATAAATGAAATAATTAGGAATATTCAGGATTTCCCCCCCCCCCCCAAAATTGGTCCAAATGGAGTACATTCTGGGATTTTAAAATACAAGACAATTTAAAAGAGGAGCTAGTCCAAGTCATTTCATTTCAACTGAAGTAAAGACTTTGGGTTGGTAACATACAATTGGCATTGAAATAATGACATCAGTTTTAATCTGGAGACTACATCTGTACAGATTTTGGTGCAAACCTGTGAAGGTCTTATTTTGATTTAGTTCAGCTTGTTAAAGGAACAATTAAGCTAAACCGAAAAATACTTTTATTCTCAAGTGTCCACTCATAGTCAGGCAGTGACATAACAAAAGGAGTGGATTAAACCTCATACTGTAGACCAGCGGTTTTCAAACTTTTTGAGCTGAGCCCCCTCCCCCCTTCGAGTTACAATTTTTGGTTGCGCTCCCCCCTCAATCACACAAAAAGAGATTAGTCACAGGATGGAGGTGGCGTTCCCTCTCTGAGCCCTGCCATGCCAGGCTGAAGCCCAAGCCACCTGGCGTTGCTGCTCGCCACCCCAATGTTCCTCTGTGTCCCTTTAGAGGGGCGCACCCAACAGTTTGAAAACCTCTGCTGTGGACAGACATGACTTAGGGTCAGATTCTCAACTGGTATAAATTAGTGTAACTCCTTTATTTCCATGGAACTAGACTGTTTTACACCATCTGAGAATCTAGGCTTTTGCCTTTAGAAAATGATTAAATTTTGATCCTACCTTTTTGTAGACGCAGTGGCACGGAGTTTCCTTCTCTAAGACAAACTATCCCAATCACGAATAAAAGCAGCTCGCCTAGGGCTACTGGCATTTTGAGGCTGTAAGTGACCAAGTAAAGATGGGAAGAGTTTTTATAGGGGGAAAGAAGAAAATAACGCTGTGGGAGACCAGCAATTGACTAATTAAAGTGAAGGTTACTCATTAATCCAGCCATAAAGCGTTTACTGGGCACAACTAAATTTTCCAAATTTAACCAAGCATGATACCTTCATAAACCTAAAGTTACTGAGGTCTTTGTTGCTAAATATTTTCTGAAGTCTCACAGAAAAAATAAACAGACAATTCAAGACAAATAGCAGAACCATAAATTATTGCATGCTCCCCTAGCTGATATCTAGCTAATACAGTACACATATAATAGCATCACACCCGAGAAAACCAATTGGTTGTAATTCTAGGTCACTACAGTTTTCACAGTTCTTATTGCTGGTGTATGTGAAGTTCACTTACTGTATTTTACGTTTGCCAACACAGCAGATCTGAGAAATATATTGACTATGGTACGCCCACATCTCCATGGTACGCCCACATCTCGAATACTGTATACAGATGTGGTTTCCTGACCTCAAAAAAGATATACAGGCACTGGAAAAGGTTCAGAGAAGGGCAACTAAAATGATTAGGGGTTTGGAGAGGGTCCCATATGAAGAAAGATTAAAGAGGCTAGGACTCTTCAGCTTGGAAAAGAGGAGACTAAAGGGGGATATGATAGAGGTATATAAAATCATGAGTGATGTGGAGAAAGTGGATAAGGAAAAGTTATTTACTTATTCCCATAATACAAGAACTAGGAGTCACCAAATGAAATTAATAGGCAGCAGGTTTAAAACAAATAAAAGGAAGTTCTTCTTCACGCAGCGCACAGTCAACTTGTGGAACTCCTTACCTGAGGAGGTAGTGAAGGCTAGGACTATAACAGCGTTTAAAAGAGAACTGGATAAATTCATGGTGGTTAAGTCCATAAATGGCTATTAGCCAGAATGGGTAAGGAATGGTTTCCCTAGCCTCTGTTTGTCAGAGGATGGAGATGGATGGCAGGAGAGAGATCACTTGATCATTGCCTGTTAGGTTCACTTCCTCTGGGGCACCTGGCATTGGCCACTGTCAGTAGACAGATACTAGGCTAGATGGACCTTTGGTCTGACCCGGTACGGCCGTTCTTATGTTCTTATTATGTGTTCAAGCTGTACAAGACACAAAATAAAGACTGTCCCTGACTCAAAGAGCCTATGTGTAAAATTTTCAAAAGTGCAGAATCAAAGTCCTATTTTCAAAGGGACATAGGCACCTAAGGCCCAGATTTTTAAAGGTATTTCAGTGTTGTTCAACTCAGCGTTGCCAGGTCTAATTGATATAGATGACAAGGTCCCATTTTCAAAAGTGCCTTTGACACTTGGGGAGAGAGAAGGTGGGTGAGATAATCTCTAATATACTGGAAACAACATGGCTACAGCACCGCAAAACAAACTTGACACTTAAGAGTCTCTTTGAAAAAGTCAAAGGGACTTAGGCTCCTAATTCTTGAAGTACTTTTGACTCACAATGACACTCAAGTTCCTAAATGTTGGTCTCATTTTCAAAAGTGACTTCAGTACTTAGGAAACTAAGTCCCACTGACTTTCAAGGAGACTCCTAAGCGCCAAGGTCACTTTTGAAAATGGGACTTAGGGCAGTGCAACACTTGTAATGCTGAGTGAAGCAACACCTAAATACCCTTAAAAACCTGGACCTTTGGACCTGACATATCACAGGAACCTAAGTCTCATTGTGAGTCAAAGTGTCTAAGTCATTCTTGAAAATGGGACTTAGGCTCCTAAATCATTTTGCTGCTTTTGAAAATTTTGTACTAAGGAGCCTAAACAAGACAGACAGAGTAGACAGGTTGCACTGAGAAGCCTAGAAAAGAGAATGCATCACCATTTATTCTTTTTTTTCCTCATTAAATTAGTAAGCAACTATAGTCTGGTTTGAAATATTTGGAACAAAATAAAACAGATTTGACCAAAATATCAGTATAGCAAAAGTGAACTTGTGTAAAATACATAAGGACCAAAATTAGGTATCACCACAGTTTGTGTTATCACTGAAGAAAATAAATAATCCTAGGAAATCTGAAAGACACAAATAAAGGTACAAGTCTTATCTAAACTGGGAAAAAAGATGTACTCTTACAATGATCACTAACAGATTGTAAAATCTTACTGCAGTCAGGGCAAGTTAAAGTTTTACCTCAGTTTAGCTTGTCAACGTAAATCCTAGGCTCCCTTAGCTGTCATGTTGTAAAAGACACCATTTTTCCTAGTGTAGCCATACCCACAAAAAACAAAAGGCAATAACACTCTTTCCTGCACAGGGTGTACATTAAAATCTGAGACAAGATATGAGATGAACAATACGTACGTATTTCTATATATCTCGCTATCTAAAATCTTGAGCAAATTCAGAGTCCACCGAAATACACATATCCACACAGGCTCTAAAAAATGACATAACTCCACACTGCAAACAGATAATGTGCCATTTTTTTTCCTTTACAAAAAGGACATTTCATTACTAAGATTATGATTACCATTTTCATAGGGCACATATATTTTCTTTCATTCATTCACGCTCTGAAAATAAATAATTCCCCACTGATCACATAAATATGATTTTGCCTGTTAACCTCTAAATCTCTTCCGAACATGTTCTCATGTGCAGTGCACATGCCACTTTCTAATCAGCCATTAATTTCATAATCTCACACTCCAAACTACACCGCTTCAGCACTGACCACTTGATCCATTATTCCGTTATAGATTCTTGCCATTCGCTTCCTGATTTTCAACCAAACTCAACTGTATACAGATCTTATCCTAGAAACAGCCTTGAGCAGCTGCTCTTCTGCTGAAAAAAGATCCCGTTTCCTTGCTGGTCCTGAGGGCTGCCTTTTTCTGACTCCTTGTACCTGCTTTGCAAAGTAAAGAATAAACATCAACTGCATATAATGAAGAGGTCACTGATTAGCCCATCACAGTGACATCTTTCAGGATCACAAAGTCTAACAGCTACAGTGTAACTACTTATTTTTCCATACGACACTGAGCCTGACATATCTATTTCTCATTGGTAATATGACAATGTATTCACACAGTGTCACTTACAATAAGAATAAGCAGTCAGCTCGTTTGGAATTTAGAATACAGAGAGGAAACACTTACTGTGCAGTGACCTAGGAGGTCCAAGGGGAACGGCACAGAACAACATGTACTATACACTCTGTCTCTTGTCTAAGACAACAAAAGAGGAGCATAGGCTCTTGCCTTCTCTAACTGCTCTTTGTTCTCTTCTTCCACTGCCTATTTATCTTTGCCCTGCTGCACATTGGATAAGATGCAATAGCAGCTCCAGACAAAGGCACTGATAAACCCATCCTCATTCTCCATTGCTTGGCTGCTGTCGCTCCTATAACTTGCAACCTTGGCAATCAGCATCACAAGTCTCATTCCATACAGACTAAACATGGGCCAGAACAGAAACCCTGAATTTGATCATCCTCTTCTACGTGTTCAGAAGCCAAACCCAGATCTAGATTTGTATTTTCCAAATGGTCACTATATTTATAATAGGTCAAACCAAACCCTTGAACCCAAAAGCCCAGGAACTTTGGGATGTTTGAAATCCAGGTCTGGATTTAACAGCTTGAGCCCATCTCTAATCCCAGTATTGCAGTGCTGGCCAATGCCTGACTGCCCGTCCTGTCACTTTTCCAGCTGTATATTTCATTTTCAGGTATTATAAACAAGTTTGAATTCCATTGTACTTCAAATGCACCAGGGCCTTGCTTCCTCTCTCTCAGATTATCACACAAAGAACACATTTACCAGCAAGAACAGGCAAAGAAGATGGAAAATCCCTGTCTTTAGAACTGAATCTTATTCAGTTGAAGCCTAAACACTTTTTTAGTATTACAAAATTTGAAACAACTCTGGTTGTTTTGCAGAAGAACAAAAAATACTCAAAACTTTCATTACATAGCAGCTAAAGTCAAACAGCAATGGGCAATTGTCTTTATTTGATCACCGCTTGAGCAAGCGGTTATTTGTTTCAGTGGCATAAAGATTTGGACCCAAGCAAAGGCAGGGCCCCATTTGCAGACATCAGAGCGTCAGAAAGATCAGAGGCTGTGATTTGCCTCCCATTTTATCCCACTACCAGAAAAGGACACTGGGTATGGAGTTTGCCTCACTTCCTATCCAACACAAATGATTAGGTGGTGAGTATGCTCACCCTTTGGTCTTACTGCCACAGGACAAAAAACAAAACAAAGACACCCCAAGCAGTTAATTTACAATCAGTTCCAATGCTGGAGGGTATTTAGGCTGCTAGAGGTCTCACAGGAAAGACTTTTAAATGAGCAAAACATTTTTACAATGAGTTAAAGCTTTTAAAAGGTCACCTAGTCACACTTGTTAAATTGCTCATAAGAGATCATTGGCAAGAATTCAAGTTTTAATGGTTAGACAAAATTAAAACTTGGAACTCCACTAAGTCACTCATCCATAGATATTACAATTTCATTACCCTTGTAAATCCAACCCTTCTTATTTGAAAGGAATTTGATTCAGGATGATTTAGACAGAGCTGCCCCTGGAATTTAATTCCCGAGGGCCTGATTTTCCTCTCATTCCAGTTTCACCCCAGTGTAACTCTACTGATTTCAAATTGAGGGCTTGTCTACACTGGCACTTTACAGCACTGCAACTTTCTCGCTCAGGGGTGTGAAAAAATAACCCCCGAGTGCCGCAAGTTTCAGAGCTGTACAGCATCAGCGTAGACAGTGCATCAGCGCTGGGAATGCAGTGGAGGTGGGGGGTTTAAGAGTGCTGGGAGAGCTCTCTCCCAGTGCTCTGCTGTGAGTACATAAGCCGTGTTAAAGCGTTGCCGCGGCAGCACTTTAATGTTGCCAGTGTACACTAGCCCTGAGTTACTCCTGATTTGCACCTGTATAATTTAGAGGGGACTCAAGTTTGTCCAAAAGAAATAGCTGCAACTATTACATAACATTTACCAAAGAATATAAAAACAGTTGGTTTTACAGCTTCTGTTGTTGATTACACACAAGGAAAGAGGCCCTTAATAAAATAAAAGCACATCTGCAATTTCAATAGGCTAGTTTCCTCTTTTAGAGAATATGTACTGTACAACATCTGAGAAATGTTGACCTTTCATCCACTTACATAACCAGACATTCCTTACCATACTTCAGTGATTTATTTATAGGAGGGGGAGTCAAGGAAATTCCCCTCTTGAAACTATCCAATCTTTGGCTGTAAATGTTCAATAACTTTCCAGCCAAGAAATGTACTTTTCCCCTACCTTCCTTATATATTTAATTGTGGGTTGTGTTATCATTTGCTAAGTATATTAAGACATGCAATTTAACTCCATCCATGGCTTGGAGATATTTACATAACTTAGTCCCCACCTCTAGGAAATTTACAAATAAATCACTGGAGTAGTTATGCTGTTTCAGTCAAGAATATAGGGCCTGATACAAAGTCAGTTGAAGTCAGTGGGAGTTGCTCCATTTGGATCTGACCCATAGTTGTGTTCTACAGTTTCTCTTTACTTTTTTGGGGAGGTTTAGTTTTAATTTATCACACATAACAGTCAACTTCAGCCCTCAGCAAGTGGGTGCAATTCTCACGGACTTCAGTGGCAATTGCATCCACTTATGCCAGGGCTGAATTTTGTCCACCTGGATTTTATATTATATCACATCTACTATCACAGAGGAGAGTGGAGGAGACACAGAAATGATAACAGCTGCAGACTCCGTGACACACTTTGTGAGGGACCAGGACTGGGATCCTAAGGTGTTGATTAACACTACTAATGATTAAAACAATCATAACTGTGACATATTGAAACCATGCTCCACATAGCGTATATGGCAGGAGTACTGAAGTACCCTTTACTAGTTGGTTGAATAATCCACCAGATAGTGTGCAGTTTGAACTGACTCCAAAGTATGTACAGTAAGTAGCAGAGAGTCTGGTGACATAAAAAAGGGAATGGGCGAAAATGACCATGAATGTATGATCAGTGGTAATTTATAGCAGTGGGTCAAGATCACAGTATATAGGATTAAAATGGAACAGGCTCAAGCCTACCTACTCTAAGCACTCTCCAGAGATCAATTGTAACCTGGAATATCCTCCTATCACGTGAGGACAAGAATTGCATAACATCAGAGCAGAATCCATAATGTTCAAGATTTTCAGATTGTAAGGCTAGCAGGGGCCCTTCTGATTATGTAGTATGACCTGTATAATACAGGTGATAGACTTTCACTCAGCAATTCCTGTGTCAAGTCTGTGACTTCTGGTTAAGCTAGAGATGTTTGATCATTTAGGTTCATAGACAGAACTGGGTACATATCGCCAAAAGGATTTGTGGACAGTTTTTCGGATGGAAACTGGGAATTTGAACTGAGTATTTGCAATCCTTTTTATTCATTTTCCACAAACATTCAGACCCATGACTTTTAAACTGCAAGGATGTTTCTGGAAAGTGAAAGTCTTGCTGATGCTCAGGCAACTACATATTTGGGCAAAATCTGGTGTCAGAAGTGTTTGTCAAGTGCCACTTTAAAATCTCTTCGATTTCCCTTTGTCTGTTAGTAAGAATTTTAATCATCCAATTAAGAAGAACCACCAATGACTTAAATGACCAATAACATGCCATGAATAACAAACGGCAATAACTGAAAACTCACTTCTGGCAAACAGTTTCCAAACAACCTGTGAGATGTATGTTCACACAGAGCATCCATTTAACTATTTGAAATCCCCTGCCTTTTGTTTTGGTGGGATCCACTTGTTTCTTGTTTGTGATGGAATTAGTAACTGCTTTCAGAGGAGGCTGAAAGTCTTTATCTGCTTTAATTAGAACCCTGGGGAACGTACTAGGCATGCTACAGCTTAAATCTCTTAGTTCTGTCAATAACTCATACACACTTACTAAAGGGATCCATAACTTTTAACAGTGTCTTTCATCTTCAACCTTTACTACTGTTTGCTATTGTTCCTTGCCCCCCCGCCCCAATTACTACATGTGGCATTCAGAATGGGCATAGATGTGTTAAGTGAGTGCTTCTGCAAAGAACCACCAAAAAAACCCATGAACCAAACATCTCAGGAACCATAAGAAAAAAGGTCATAGTGCATTTTTCTCTTCCTAATTGTTCATATACTAGCACATATTTTCAGTCTATTGTGTATTATTAACAAAAATTGAGAAGCCCTATGTTAAACCATGGAGACCACATCTTCGCAGCTTGTCCTACTGGCCCCCTCTCCTCCCTCCCAAGATCCCACATGTGATTGCAAAATATCCCTGCTCCAATTACCATTGCTTACAAAGAAAAGTAAAGGAGTGAAATCCTGGCCTCACTAAAGTCAACAAGAATTTTACCATTGACTTTAGTGAGGCCAGGTTTTCACCCAAGGTGTTTAGACATTTTAACTTTAACATAATAATCACTTTGTCCTTCTTGAAAATAATTGATGACTCATACTGTCTCCTTTGGTTCTTCCTTTAATCTCTCCCTCCCATCTTTTTTGTTCCTCTGTCCTCCCTTATTCCTCTATACAGGCTTCCTGTTCCCCTTCTTTCCCACTCCTCTGTACCTGCTGTCCGGTGCATGGTTTACCTGGCATGTATTACCTTGCCACCTGCTCCTCCTCCATATGCAACCTATCTGGCTCCTTTCTCCCATATTCCCCCCCGCACATGCTGTCAGAAGCCTGGTCCCATTCACCACTGGACACTGCCTCTCCTGAAGTTTACTCACTAGCAGTTGCTGGCTCCCCTTCCTCTCCCACTAGCAGCGTTGGTGTTTCTGCTCCCTGAGGCCATGTCTACGCCAGAAATACCTGGATACTAACACCAGCCTAGGGGCCAAGAGGGGCTCCTTGATGTGTCTTTTGCTTTGTATACAACAATAATATGAAGGAACCACACATAAGCAGAGCCTAAAGTGGTATGTTTACTGAATATACACAAAATGTGAGGTTCAGCTACATATGCACACCGCTATTCTGACAGGGCTCTGGAGACTCCTAAAATATAGAACACGGTGAGCATCACTAGGGCTCACAAACTATATCAAGGGATATTCCTATTCACCAACTCCTCTTTCTGACCATAGCAACAGGCCCTAATATAGCCAGTAGGCTGGCTCCTTCTTGTTTTTCCTCAGATTGATTGCTTACTCACAATGAAGAGCTTAGAGGCTTTAGAAGAACCGGGAAACAAGAAGCAGGTGCCAACACCGTGTGAGCTGCCTGCTCTCTGCAGATTCCCAGGCAAGTGCTCTTCAGTTTGAGAATCACTGCATGAGGGCATTTAACTATTGAAATGTGTGTTTAGCACTTTATCTTTGATCTGAAATAGTTCACTCTACCTTATCTAATGTGGGGTACATGAAGTGGAGTGCAGAACAAGATCTGAGAGTACTGCATTGTGGTGCAATGACAGAACATTTCCATTCATCTGTTCCTATTTATAACAATAATGTGCTTTTCACCTGGGTCTATTGTACCAAATTTCTTAAAGAAACTCATACTGCAGGAAATAAGATTCTTATGGAGGGAGTGTTGCCTAGTGATCAGAAAGGGTAACTGGGAGCAACGTGTTATGGGTTCTATTCCCGCTCTGCCAATTATTTATTATGTGGTTCTGGGCAAATTGCAGCATGCATATGCCTCAATTTAATCCTCTGAAATATGGGAACAACAACAGCAGCCTTACAGGAGCTGCAAGGTTTACTTTGTTAATGCTCACAGTGGTACTTGGAACTCCCTGGATGAAAACCAGGAAGGGTCTTATTTATTTATTTATTTAAGGCCCCTTTGGCAGCATTAAAGGAGCCTTAAAATGGGAGTAAATGTAAGTTAAAGTTAGTCGTAAGTCTCTTTTTACACTGCCGGAAAAGACTAAAGTGGCCTTAGTGGTGTAATTGAGAATCTGCACACACACACACACACACTCCCCCCACCCAAGTATTATTTAAACCCAAAGACAAATTCTCTTGGACTGAGACTGCTTGCTAAAGACTTGGTTCATTCACCAGTTCCTCCCCCACTACCATTGTGCTCCCACTATCACCTTCTATATAAACTGAAAGGGCTAATGTTCTTGCTTCACATGGCAACATTTAGTTATGCTTTATTGCTTCCAATTAATTGAAGTAAGGAAGCAGATGGAGATAACTGTGTCTAACAGTGTTTTCTCTTGATTTGCTGTACCCTTTAAGTACTTATGCTGACCCTTCAGAGCACAGAAACAGTACAATGGCAAGACAACTGGCTCTGTATTCAAAGGGCTGTGCGCTTGCAATAAACACACAGAAATTCCATGGGCACCACTTAGGACCTTTCTCCCCAGGCTTTCAACTTTCAAAGCTAGCTTCTAAAATTGCAACAAGATCAATTTGCTTGCACAAACGGTGGTGCAATTTTTCGAAGCCAGCTTTGAAAAATCCACTACCTGTGAATAGAGGGCTAACAGGGATAATACTCCTTCCCAACTTCACTCTTTTGGGACCACTTCGGTTTTTCCTGGTCTCCAGTGAATTTCTGTTACTGCTGAGCTAGCATGACTTATTCTATTAGGACAGACATGGGCTTCTCTATGACAAATATCAGAGTGAGCTATACTTTGAAGTAGTTTATATTTGAAGCTGTTTTTTCTTACCAGTACTGATTTTACTCTTAAGGTTAAAAAACAACAACAACAAACAACCACCACCACCTTCTATCACAGAAAGGTGACCAGTGTTAACAAATGCAGAGTAGTTGCAAATGCTATGAACAGTACAAGCATTTGAGACTGACAAAGACCAAAGACTTCCTTTGGGTTAGAAACTGCCCCTAGATTTTCTGCACAACTGAATAAGGAAACAGGTAATAACTTGCACTTATCTACTTCCTTTCATTTGAACATCTCAAAGTGCTTCACAGCCAGGCAGTGCCCCGGCATGGAGACCCATGGGCCTGAGCGTGCAAGGCAGCTCCCACCTGCTTCATGTATGCCAGCTCTCAGCAGGAGGTGATGGTTTTCAAACTCCACATGTTCCCCATGCCACCCCATTTTTCCACCCCCATGGCTTTACACCCTGGGTGGCTGTCCCACTCACTCCGCCCTGGTTACAGCCCTGACACCCATGTTACATAGGTGTCGTTGACGATACAAGGTAGCACAGAATCAGGCCTCATGTTTCCAGTTAGCCTCTCTGCTGTTTTGCATTAAGTTAATTGCTGTCCCATATTTCACATATTTATTTCTGCAATGCTCATTATCCTACACATACAGAAGAGTCTGAAACTGCTTTGCCAGTTAGAAGCTGAATAACATTTTCTTTAAAACTTATTTTACACCATACTCGTGACAGGGAAAAATCATTGCTATAATTTCACTGGTTTAGCAAAACAGACATCTATCAGCCAAGCTTAGTAGAAAAAATATGTTAGCTTCATGGACAGCGTGTACCACAATAGTTCTGAACGTGAGAATCACAGAGCTATGACATTTCCATTAGGAACACATAAAGAGGGCAGTTTTCTAAGGCAACTGGACAGTGAACTCTCCCTGCCAAGAACATCCTTTACTCAGTTTTCTGGACATATGTTTCTCCTCTCTTGATGGCTCTCATGAGAAGGATTCTGAGGAAGTGATATTGCTGCTCTCTATAAATGTTTCATCCAGATCATGCACAGCTGTGGACATTTTCTCTCTGGGCCTAATCCTGTGAGAGGCTGAGTGCACTCTGAGAGTCAAAGGTTTTCAGCACCTTGCATGATCAAACCCTTCTCTGACAGCTGGGAAGATCAAAATGAATGTCTTTTTGAAATTCTGACTTGAGAAGAAATATTACATGCTCTCAATTACTTGTTTCTTCTCTTTGTTTTGTAACATCAACGGAGAATCAGCAAGTCATTCTTATGTGCAATTTTACAAGAGACAGGCAAAGGAGGACCATGGAACATGTTCTTTTCTTGAGCACTTCCTCCTAGGACTGTTCTAAGAGGATATTCTACGTGTGATTTCACAGCTCACAAGTTTGGATTGTGCCAGCACATTTATTTCTTCTGAAGTTCAAAACAATTCAGAAGAGGAGCAATTTCTGCTGACGCTCAAATCTACTTAGATGACATTTATATTATACACATAAATTGCACATGCCTCCATCTAGCCAAATCAATGGGCAACACATTCATGGTTCTACATAAAAATCTAACAATGTGATTATTTTGATTGCCATGATTTTTCATACTCCATGCTGAATGTGTTTAGAATTTAGTTTAATGTGTGACTAAGACTGGAGGAAGGCATCTAAGTTGTCATGAGATAAAAGGGAAGGTCCTTTCATGGACTGAGATCTGGTTAAAAGACAGGGAACAAAGGGTAGGAATAAATGGTAAATTCTCAGAATGGAGAGGGGTAACTAGTGGTGTTCCCCAAGGGTCTGTCCTAGGACCAATCCTATTCAACTTATTCATAAATGATCTGGAGAAAGGGGTAAAAAGTGAGGTGGCAAAGTCTGCAGATGATACTAAACTGCTCAAGATAGTTAGGACCAAAGCAGACTGTGAAGAACATCAGAAAGATCTCACAAAACTAAGTTACTGGGCAACAAAATGGCAAATGAAATTTAATGTGAATAAATGTAAAGTAATGCACATTGGAAAAAAAATAACCCCAACTATACATACACTATGATGGGGGCTAATTTAGCTACAACAAATCAGGAAAAAGATCTCGGAGTCATTGTGGATAGTTCTCTGAAGACATCCATGCAGTGTGCAGAGGCAGTCAAAAAAGCAAACAGGATGTTAGGAATCATTAAAAAGGGGATAGAGAATAAGACAGAGAATATATCATTGCCCTTATATAAATTCATGGTATGCCCACATCTTGAATACTGCATAGAGATGTGGTCTCCTCATCTTAAAAAAGATATACTGGCACTAGAAAAGGTTCAGAAAAGGGCAACTAAAATGATTAGGGGTTTGGAACGGGTCCCATATGAGGAGATATTAAAGAGGCTAGGACTTTTCAGCTTGGAAAAGAGGAAACTAAGTGGGGATATGATAGAGGTATATAAAATCATGAGTGATGTGGAGAAAGTAGATAAGGAAAAGTTATTTACTTATTCCCATAATACAAGAACTAGGGACCACCAAATGAAATTAATGGGCAGCAGGTTTAAAACAAATAAAAGGAAGTTCTTCTTCACACAGCACACAGTCAACTTGTGGAACTCCTTGCCTGAGGAGGTTGTGAAGGCTAGAACTATAACAGGGTTTAAAAGAGAACTAGATAAATTCATGGAGGTTAAGTCCATTAATGGCTATTAGCCAGGATGGGTAAAGAATGGTGTCCCTAGTTTCTGTTTGTCAGAGGGTGGGGATGGGGGTTAGGTTCACTCCCTCTGGGGCACCTGGCATTGGCCACTGTTGGTAGACAGGATACTGAGCTAGATGGACCTTTGGTCTGACCCAGTACGGCCGGTCTTATGTACAATCTTAAACTGCCGAGTAATATACTCATAATAGCAGATGTTCTCTATACTCTGCCTTAGGCAGACACAGCAGCCAGTTAAACTATTACATTTTTGCTTGGAAAGGTACTGAAACTGTTTATGCTAACAACGATGCTGCTGCTCCAGTGAAAATGATACATGTGCCCAGTAGCATGATACCAGCCTCCAAGCCCATACATCAGCAAGCTGATATGCATGGACTGTACTCCAGGTGCACAACAAGATCTTGGTATCAATTATTTTGTTTTTGCACAACCCATTTATAAATGTGTCACTGCTAGCAGCCTCATACAGAGATCCAGGTGGGACAGAGTCCAACCAGCCCTATCACAGCTACTGGACCTATCAAACTGGCTCAGGATTCCAGAGAGAGGAAGTGTTAAGCCAATCAGTGCGTTCTCTCCCAGGCAGTTAACAGTGAATATTTTAGCTATGGCAGGAAGCTGGCATGCAACCAGGGACTATTTGCTCTTGGCTATGCTTGGTCTCCATGGCCAAATAACTCTTACCACCTAGGACCACGGCTAAAAGGCAATCAGTAGATGGAAGAATCAGACAACAGCCACAATGGACAGAGATTGGCATCATCTTTTGGGATTAATGCAGGTTTGCAGCCCTCAGTTGAGGTAAAGTTTTGTAGCGGCTAAAAGGGATGATGCAAGATAGTTACAATGTTCTCATGGAAAAGAGATACAGAGAATAGTTCAGTGCAATATTAAAAGTTGAGTATTATGATCATACTGTTGCCCCTTTTCAACTCTAATGGCTACTCAACGTTCGGGGCCTGAGGATGTTCCAGTTGGAAGTATAAATTGATGGAGTCTGGTATTTGCTTTGATGCAATCTTGTTTATTACAAGAAATGCACAAATTTCTGCTTCACAGAATGCAGGAGAAAGCAAGAACAAAGGGAGCCTCTTTAGCCAACAAACCCAGAAGCTTTCTCTAGCTTTTTTCAGGGTCATATTGTGCTCACAGGCTACTGCTTGGCCTTCTTGTCTTTGGCCTCTGCTTCTCTCTCTGTTCCAGTTTCTGAGAGTGCTGCCCTCTCTCTCACCCCCCCCACCCCCAAAACCTTATATCCACTCAGTCCAAACCCCCTGGGTGTTTTTTCAAAGCCAGCTTTGAAAATTCCACTACTCATGAATAGAGGGCTAACAGGGATAATACTCATTCCCAACTTCACTCTTTTGGGACCACTCCAATTTTTCCTGGTCTCCAGTGAATTTCTGTTACTGCTGAGCTAGCATGACTTATTCTATTAGGACAGACGTGCTTCTCTATGACAAATATCAGAAGGAGCTGTACTTTGAAATAGCTTATATTTGAAGCTGTTTTTCTTACCAATACTGATTTTACCCTTAAGGTTAAAAAAAACAACAACCCATACACACATCCTTCTATCACAGAAAGGTGACCAATGTCAACAAATGCAGAGTGCCCATGACCATGGGGGGATGAAGGGAGAAGACATCTTATTGACTCAGCCTGAAAGTTATGTTAATTAAAGAGTCTGTACTCACCCAGTCTCAGAAAGATTTGTGATCAATGTAGTCACCCATATCTCTCAAATATGACAATACTATTATTATTTATATTGCACTAAGACTCCAAATAATCACTTAAATCTTACATAGCACTTTTTAACCATAAATTTCAAAGCACTTTACGAAGGTCAGTAGTGCTATCCCCATTTTACAGACAGGGAAATTGAGGCACAGAGTAGTGATATGAATTGACCAAGGTCACCCAGCAGGCCAGTGGCAAGGCAAGAAACAGAACCCAAGGTCTCAGCTCCCAGTCAGGCACCTTATCTACTGAACCACACCACTAGGTGTTTTCCAAATACAGAGGTAGACACTCCCACCACCAAAGACCACACAGTCTAAGAAACAAACAGGAGAGGACTAAGACGGACGGGCAGGAGGAGCAAGGTGAAGGTGCAGACAGTATTTGTTAGCTCCAGGCTGGAACCTTTCAGAGACTGCCCTGTTGCAGGCAGGGGAAGGTGGAAGCCTGCTGGAGGAATGGTGGAATCTCTGGTGCCAGGAAAATGGGAATGACAGAGGGCTGTGATGGTGGCTGCTGCCTGTCTAGATGCCCATGGAACTTGGAGGGGGTGGGTGTCCAGGAGGAGAAGTCTGGAAAGGCCCTGCCCTCATGCCTACACAATGCTCCCATAGCTGCCATGATTTCTCTGGCCACTAAGGAAAACAGGAGTAATAACTTATCTTGTAGCCACCTCTGTGCTTCTAGGTGCATGTAACTGGGTAAAAAGTATTCAGAGCCTTGACACAGCACAGCACTATTAGTACCAGTTTTTGAGTAAACTGCATAACTGTGACACTACAACAGACCGTCCCCTCTCACTCACAATAACTGGCCTTCCTGGCTACTGAAAATGTGGTGCAGGATTTGGAGATCATTAGAGGGCACAAACTCCAAAGCAGAGAGGCCCTCCCATAAGAATGTCTTGCTGCCTCTCCTTGTGCCCCGGGAACAGTCAACCAGTGCAGTCCAATGGATTGCAGCTGCCACCAGGGGGCATAGTGAGGGGTGTTTTCAAAGGTAACTAGATTCTAAATCTAGGTCAGTGGTTCTCACTTTTTTGGGGGGCGGGGGGCAGACCACTTGAAAATTGCTGAGGGTCTCGGCAGACCACTTAATGATCTTTCCAAATGTTGTTTGGACCGTTAGCTAACTTTTGTAAAGCACTTTGGATAAAAGCGCTATATTAAAAACAATTTTTTTTCCTTCTACAAATAAAAGCACACAATTCATATTTTAATATCAGTAGTCTCACCTTTCTAATGCGATGGATGTGCCCTCTCTCCCCCACTGTGGCAGCCCCTGAGCTAGGGCTGGGAAGGAGGGGGGTCTCTCCCCTGCGACAGCAGCCACAGAGCTGAGGCTGGGAAGGAGGGGGGTCTCTCCCCGGTAGCTGCAGCCCTGGAGCTGGGGAAAGTTGTCTCTATCTCTGGCTGTCGCAGCCCTTCACGTCCCAGGTTTCCCCTATCCCCCTCTTCTCACCCCACTGCCCACTATTCCCCCCAAGGCCACCACCTCACCTTACACATGCATCTTCTCCAGGGTCCAGGCACCTAATTAGTGGAGCCATGTCTGCGCAGCTCCACTAATTAGGTGGGTGGCCCTTCGTTCTCTCGTGTGCTGCCACCCTGGCCTGCACTTTAGAGGGAACTACCTGTGGACCACCTGAATGAAACTCGCAGACCACAGTTTGATAACCCCTGTTTTAGGTCTTCATAGATAATTATCAGCATCCTGAATTGCACCTGGAAGTGAACTGGAAACAAATGAAAGGCAGCAGCGTATGGAGCATCAATGTGATGTGCTCATGCCACCCTTCTCCACTTAGAGGCTGCCAGCCATGATCTTCCCTCACTAAGCCTCTTTTGACTAGTATCCAATGGTTGTGGCAAGCAGAATGCCTTGCGATAGTCTAGCATGAAAGTGACAAAGCCATGCAGAACTGTGGCAAAGTCTTCATTACGGGAGAAAGGGTTACACATTCCAGGCCAGCTGAAGATGACTAAATCCCTTCAGACACTCCCCCCAGCCTAACAATTAGGAGTCCAGGAGCATGGAGGGCTCTCATAAGAGCTCTAGACTGTACCTCCCCAAGAAAAAAAAACACGTGACCACAGATTCTAGAGCTCTCCTCTCCTCTCCTCTGTGCTACTACAGGCACAGCAGCTATGACTAATGCTGCAGAATTGCCTCCTACTAGCCCAGGCACAGCCAAGCTGTTTGCAGCTGCAAATGCTGAGCTATGGCAGTCTGAGTATTAAGTTAAGGGTATTATGATCTGGGAGTCGTGGTGGGTCAGAACCTCAACATGAATCAACAATGCAATGCTGTTGCAAAAAAAGCAAATGCAGTTTTGGGTTGCATTAACAGAGGCATGCAAGTCACTGGTGGGAGAGGTGATAGTACCACTCTACTTGGTGCTGGTTAGGCCTCAGTTGGAGTATTGCATCCAGTTTTGGTCACCAATATATAGAAAGAATGTAGAGAAACTGGAAAGGATCCAGAGGTGAGTGACAAAGATGATCAAAAGGGATGGAATGCAAACCATATGAGTAAAGGCTGAAGGAACTGGGTATGTTTAGTTTTGAAAAGAGGAGATTAAGGGGGATACATGTTAGTGGTCTTCAAATACTTGAAAGGCTGCCATAAAGCAGATGGAGAAAAATCGTTCTCTCTTGACACAGAGGGCAGGATAAGAGGCAATGGGTTCAAAAACTACAGCATAGCAGATTTAGAATAGATCTTAGGAAAACCTTCCTAACTAACTGTCCATTGTCCTGCTGTTCTTACAGACTGCCTAGGCAAGTCGTGGAATTTCCTTCACTGGAAGTTTTCAAGAAGAGGCTGGAGAGCCATCTGTCTTGGATGGTTTAGACACAACAAATCCTGGGTCTTGGCAGGGGGTTAGAGTAGATGACCCTTGCGGTCCCTTCTAAGCCTTCTAAGTTCTATGATCTAACTGGGACAAGAGCAAAATCCACTTCCAGGATGTGATTGACCATTATTATATTTATGCAAATTAGTCTCTTGACCTACAACATCATTGATACTCTGTTCCTAGGCAGTTATAGAGCAAAAATGGACTACCAAGCCAAATTGTAACAGGGATGAGATCTTCAGATTCCAATCCAGTTGTGACCTAAGCTTGAAGAGGAATCTCCATCTCCAGTTGTGAAAGAAAATTTCATTGTTTCAGCTGCCACCAACACCCTACTTGCAAGCTAAGGGCCCATTCCTGCATTCCTTGTGCACCTACATACCCACTAACTTCAGTGGGCATTTTTGGTACTCATGGAATAGAGGATCAGACTCTGTATGGGCATGTGACCCAATGGGAATTGTGGGTTCTGCCTATTTCAAAAGGGAGTGAGGTTCAATTCAGAGAGACTCCAACAAAGCTGTGTCACTTCCAACTACGCTGAGGTGCACCTGAGAGCACAATTTAGCTGGACATACTTATTCATCCAGCTGCCCCATTAATATAATCAGACTTAGTCATTTTACATTGGAAATAAGAGGTCACTAAAGTGTCTTCATCCTTCTACATGTTTGCTCTGTTTTAAGTTCTGCCATGAGATGGCAGTGCAATACCATGGTGATTGATGTGATCTATATCTGACATCTTCAGACTGCCAAAGACGGGGAGGCGAACTAGTTATAACAACAGCACAACACTCCTCTCCCCCTCTCCATATTTAAGAAGTTCTTTAAAACAGCCCCTGAATTTCCTTACTCTACTGCCTTTGATTAAGCTAGCTGGGAGACACCATTCAAACCAGATGAGATATCTGAAATCATTGCAGGCAGAGTATGAAAATCTAGTTCATAATTCTTTTAATAGATTCTTCAAATTACTCCATTTTTCACAATCTCATGTCCTATTAAAGGGCTATTACCTTCAAATTTCCCCCTCATTTAAATTGCCCACAGGGTGGGTACAATGTTTTAAATAGATTTTTAGGAGAAATTTTGAACTGTTTTCATAACTGCAGAGAGACCAAGTGATTTGTGATGATATAATGTAACCATAAAGCAGGTTAACATTTCATAATGAATAACAGAAGCAACAGTTTATTGTACATTTCTTACTGTATGAACCCATGTGAATTTATAGACTGATTGATTCAGATCCCTGGGCACAAGGGAGTGCAATTTACAAACCCCTTCACTCACACAGGGAAACTGAGCTGGAGGAAGGAACTGAGCTAGGTTTTCCTGCAGCTTGACATTCTACTATGTTCCATAGACCTGTGGAGGATACCACGGAGATGTATTATGCCCACTGCCTAGCTTTGCCAGACAGCTCTCAACCTCCTGGAGAAAAGGGGTTTGTAGTCTGCATGCACAAATGCAATGCACTCCAGGAACACATTGCTTAAGTTCTGCTGGCAGGCAATGAATCAAGCTCTGTACAGTTTCCCCCATCAGTGAAATGCAGCCCCTGCTGGGGAGGAACATGGCAGGCCTTATGCCTCAGTATATACTACATGACAGGTTTAAAGACAGAAAGGGAAGAACAGCTTTCCAATTGAAATTGAGAGGTATTTAAGAACAGGTGGAATATAATTACTGGGGCTGGCCAGAAAACAAAAATTCTGTTTTGCAAAAAATTTTGAGGTTTCACAATTTATTTTTCACTTTTCTTTTTCTTTTGTTCTAATGACTTTTGAATTACTATTTTTTTTTGACAAAACACATGGAGACAGACAGTCATAGACACACTCCACAACAGCCAATAGCTCAATGGTTAGCGCATTTGCCTGGGATGTGGGAGACCCAGGTTTAAGTCCCTGCTCTCAGTCAGACAGACAGAGACGTGGCAGACCCAGGCAATTGGCTATGCTAGGGTTTCTGGGTCCAATAAAAGATTAAGTCAAACCCATACACTTCTGCAAAAAGTTTCATTTTTGACAAATGGGCATTTTCCATTAAAAAAAATTCCCAACCAGCTCTAGTAGTTATCCAGACTGGAACTCAGACAGGATTCCCACATTAACTTGCAAGTAGACCTTCCCATAGGATCTTTCATGACTGTAAATGGCCAGGATTGTGGTTTTATGGCTCCTCCAGCAGCCTAATGGCTCCCCGGCACTCTGGTCAGCATTGGTTTAGTACTGAATCAGAGGAATGATCAGCATCTAATGAATTGCCAGCACCACCTCTTGTAACAACTGGATTTTACTGGGAGGTCCCCCATTCAAGTTCTGTGCCTGCATAGCACATCTTATTTATGTTTGTATGGATCCAGGTTTGAAAAAAAAATGCAAAGACATCTAAAAGAAATCTGTATAGGTGAAAGATCTTGCAGTAAGATGGACACAGATTAATATTCACAAATTATCCTATGGACTTTGCATCCTATGGGACTTTATTGGCATGTGAAACAGACACCTTTTTACTGAGCGCAGCATTATGTTGATAGCACAATATCTGCTACCAGTTCTACAAGAAAGTAACCAACAGATACCAGCTTCCTGCAGAGAAACTGGCTAAAACCGCCAAACAACAGTATTTCTTATGTTGAGGGCACACAATGCACCCCTTTTCCTCTAGGAAAGTGCCATAGCAATCCTCCGGAACACTGCAGCTCACAATTACTGCAGAATATCCTAGAGTTGTGTGCCACTCCGTACCAGATCATAGTTCCAGAATATCACTAGCTGCACTGTTCCTTGCCCTAACGGAATATGCATTGGGTGCATCACTAATTGAAAGGATTGCACAGCTTGCTTTCTTTTTCCTCCCCTCTGTTCTAGAGAGAACCCATCAAAGACAAAGCACTTAGTTTTCCCTCAGTAATATTGTCACAACTGATTACACCAATATAAATAATCAAGCAAACTTCTACACTGCTCAAACTACTTCTCACAGAGGGATGACGAGGAAAGAGACAGCTATAGGTATTTCTTTTTAAATACTTGGGAAGTGCTGAAATATTACAGTGATGCATCCCCTGAATAGTAACTTTCAGTGAGGCTCATATTAACCCAATACTGCTCCCCAGTACCCAGCCAAAGTAATTCCATGTGCTGTGGGGGACAGAAGGGACAGGAGCCATCTCCCCAGGGCTGTGGAGTAGAAGCTTGATCCTGCACCACTGAAGTTGTTGACTTCAGTGGAAGCGCACATCTTAGAAGCAAAGCTGTTCCTTTGTCCTTGGTAGCTTGTGTGCCCTCTGCATTCCCTACTCCCCCGGCCCCAAAAAGCTGCTGCATGCCCCATGGTCTAGAGCCCTCCCCTGGCCTTTGGGATCCTGCCCTGCTCCCAGGCAACAGAAACAATCTAATCCTAATCTAAAAGTCCAAATCCTGTCCCTCCTCCACAGTAGGAAATAGTTCAAGTAATTTCTAGTACAGCAACCTTTCAGAAGTGCTGTGCCGAGTCTTCATTTGTTCACTCCAATTTAAGGTTTCGCATGCCAGTAATACATTTTAACGTTTTGAGAAGGTCTCTTTCTATAAGTCTATAATATATAACTAAACTATTGTTGTATGTAAAGTAAATAAGGTTTTAAAATGTTTAAGAAGCTTCATTTAAATTAAATTAAAATGCAGAGCCCCCCGGACCGGTGGCCAGGACCCAGGCAGTGTGCGTGCCACTGAAAATCAGCTTGCGTGCCGCCTTTGGCACGCATGCCATAGGTTGCCTATCCCTGGTCTAATATTTTAAATATAGTGATTATGACCAGGAAAGCAACCATACAAAAAACTGCATGCTCTTCCTCAACAGATAGAGCCTCAGTAATACATCAGCAGCCCCCCCATCAGCTCCAGCCCCCACCCCAGCACCTCCCAACCACTGGCATCCCCGCCAATCAGCGCCTCCCCCTCCCTCCCCGCACCTCCTGATCAGCATTTTTGTGGCATGCAGGAGGCTCTGGCGGGGATGGGGGAGGAGCGAGGGCACAGCATGCTCAGGAAAGGGGTGGGAGGGGTGGAGTGGGGGCAGGGCCTGTGACAGAGCCAGGGGTTGAGCAGTGAGGACCCCCCAGCACATGGAAAATTGGAGCCTGTAGCTCCAGCCTGGGAGTTGGTGCCTATACAAGGAGCTGCATATTAACTTCTGAAGAGCCGCATGTGGCTCTAGAGTCGCAGGTTGGCCACCCCGTATTAAAGGGCTATTACCCTCAAGTTTCCCCCTCTCATTTAAATTGTCCACTGTGTGGGTACAATGTTTTAATACTTTTTGAGTCCCTGGCTGACCTCTCCCTTAAAGAATAAGCCTGACACTCTGCTGTCTGGGGGCCACCAGAAAGGGAGCACCTTGGAATTCACAGGAACGATAGGGGAGAGGGAGTGAACTGGCAGCTGCAAGGGGCTGCTAAGAGTAAACAGCCAGTTTCTGATGCTATGGGTAGCACAAAGGAAAAGGGACAAGGGGAAGGATGGTCCAGTGATGAGGGCACAAAACTGGGACTTAATAGGCCTGGTTTGCATTTGCTGTTCTGCCACAGACATCCTATTGACACAGTCTCTTTCTGCCTCAGTTCCCCATGTGTCCAATGAGGATAATAGAACCTCCTGACCTCACTAGGGTCTTGTGAAGATAACAACATTAAAGACTGTAAGACTCTCAATAGCTAGGAAAAGCAGCACCAAGGCTCCATGTAGTCAGCAGGGCTGGGGGGACTGAATCAAGCAACCCCTCCTGCATTAGAACAGCACAGACCTTTGGGGTTTGATAACCTTTCTACAGGTTTGAGCTTTTTAAACCTGCCATAGTGAACCCTACATCATTAACTGTCCAGCCCACTATCCTATAGAATTTCAGAGAAAAATCATATCCCTGCTATAAATTCTATAGGATAGCAAAATAAACAGAAAGGATTTCACTCATTTGCTGTTAAATTCTGTTTTTAGAACAGTTTTTATGGAGCCTGATTCAACTTCTATAGAAGCCTCTTGGTTTTGTTGTTTTTCTTTTCTGTAATATTTCATAGAAGTCTAAAACCAACAAATCACATTAGCCCCACCAATATTCATCAGGGAGGAAAGGCACAGGCATATAATCTATAGAGGGATGCAGGGATCCTCACCCCAAGAATCTAGGTTAAAATGCTGCTCTCACCTCTGATAAATTGTCAAAATGATTTGCTAGGTCTCCGATCTTCCCCACAAACCCACTGTGGGCATGGCTACACCAACTTCTTTGCTCCCTGCAGCAGGGGGACCTCTGAAGTATCACAGAGGGAGAAAAGACACAGGCTGTGTGCATCTGGAGAGACAGAATGAATCCCCCATGCTCAATACAGGCTGGGAGAGGAGCAAAGGGGTTTAGGCATATTCTATGGAAATAGCATATGTGCTCCTGGATCAAGAAGTTGGGTGAAGGGTAGTGGGAGGAGCAAGGGAGAAACCTGGAAACCTATGACTGACTTAACAGGCTTCTTTATTGGCAATGTTAGGCCTTGGCGACAGCTATGTCTTTCTCCCTGTTTTGCAAGTTCTTTAGCCCAGTGGCGCCTGAACTGGGGGTGGGGGTGGTCATAGCCCTCAGACTTTTTGAAAGTGGACGGGCCAGGCATGCCAATTTTCACAGAGGCGGACCCTGCCCTCTTCCCCTCCAGTGTGGAGCCCAGGCAATTGTGGGAGCCGCGTGGACCCTCCACCTGCCCACAGTGTGTGTGCGGGGGGTGGGGAGGCATGTGCAGGCTGAGAGCAGCCCATATCCCCACCCTCTAGGCTCCTCACCTGCCCCATGGCAGGTGGAGGATCTGCGACAGCTCCCCGTGCGGCTCTTCCCAACCCAGCTCTGGAGAGCGGTGGGCCTTGGAGCCACAGCCTGGCCATTGTAAGAGTCACGCAGGCAGCTGTGGGGAGACACAGACCCGCCACCTGCGCTGGGCAGAGGGACTGGGGGTGGGGAAACGGGACAGGGGTTGCTCTCTGTGGGCACACGACTGGCAGATGGATGGTCCACGTCTCCGCCCCCCCCCCTCCACTGCCCTCGCTGCTCTTATCAAGGCTGGGCTGTGGCTCCAAGATCCTGCCCCCAGACAGAGTCAGGTTGGGGAGAGCTGCACAGGCAGCTGTGGGGCTCCTGGGTCCCTCCACCTGCCCTGGGTGGGGGAAGGGATACTGGCAGGGGGCTGCTTTTGGCCCCACCCACGTCGGGGGGTGGCAGTCTCCCCTCTCTTGCTCCGGCTTCACTGGGGGCGGGCCCTTGGCAGGGAAGAGAAGGGAAGGGGTCCCGGGGAGGAGGGCTGTGGGGCCCCCCAGCCCCTCCTCACTTTTGGGAAGGCTCCAACACCCTTGCTTTAACCCCTCAAGATATGTCTACATTGCCCATTGAAGTGAGCTTCCCAGGCTAGGTTGGCAAACTTGGCTTAGTGGGGTGTGCACTAGTGATATAAAAATGTGCAGACAGTGCTTTGAAGCCATGGCTCAGGGGCTCAGGCTCTGAAGCATAGGGAAAAAGGTGTGGGGAAGGGGCTGCACCACTGTAGCACTTCAGTGTAGACACTACCTATGACAATAGGAAGGCTTCTCCCATCAATGTAGGTAATCCACCTCCCTGGGAGGCAGTAATAAGGTCAATGGAAGAATTCTTCCAGTGACCTAAAACGATCTGCACTGGGGGTTAGGCTGGTATAGCTAGAGCTCTCAGGGATGGAGCTGCTAATGGCCATCCTCTGCCAGTGCCACCCCACAAGAACTCCCTGGGGTACAGGCCTTCCTGGGTGAGAGGAGTTATGGCCAGGAGTTCCTAAACTGAGTCTTCCCACTTGTAGGAACAGCCCATAGCTAACACAGGCAGCCAGGAGGAAATTAGGCTGCTCTAACGTGGTGGGGGGCTGAACTAGCCCCAGCAGAGGACAGGCATAAAGGGAACATGAAACTATTTTTGCCCTCCCCTGCTCAGTCCCTGTGCTGAGTTCAGTGTTGCTGAGAGGATGAATTTGCCTCCTTCCCCTTCCCCCACCATGTCTTTGGCATTTGTGATGAACAATTTAAAACAGAGGCAATTTCAGTTTCCATTTTAAGCAAAATAAGAATCATGTATGCAAGCGGGTTTGGGGAGTTTCTGGGAAAGTCTTGGTCCACTCTTTACTGCCCCCAGTGGAGGAGCAGATTGATCTATAGGCCAAAGCATTCATTCTTCATTTCAGGAGAGCTGAATTAGGTGTATCTCTATATATTAAAAATCCAATCTCATAGAACTGGAAGGGACCCTGAAAGGTCATTAAGTCCAGCCCCCTGCCTTCACTAGCAGAACCAAGTACTGATTTTTTGCCCCAGATCCCTAAAGCCCCCTCAAGGATTGAACTCACAACTCTGGGTTTAGCAGGCCAATGCTCAAACCACTGAGCTATCCCTCCCCATGAGTGACAAACTCAGGAGGCGCAGCCTCACCTCCAGTTACCCACATCAAATAATCCTTCTAACTGCACACATCTGGCAGGTGATGTTTGAGAGACCCATACCTGGGACAAGGACATGGAACGGGGTCAAGGGTGAGAAGTACTGGCAGAACCATATATGGGGATTTGCAGAGCACTGCCCAGAGGAGGCCTCGCTGAAGCCAGAGACATTAGCCCCTCACTTTCATGAGCTGCCACTTCACATAAAAAGCCTAAGAAAAAAAGTAGTTGGAAAATAGGAATCCATCAGCAATACAGACTTAAGTGCTTGAAGGGGAGGAAATAATAATGTCTGCCACTGGCCTATGGCTCCTTTTTCCTTATCTCCAAACTGAGACATGCCTCTCCTCCATTCTGTACTGAGAAACCCCTTTTGACCAACATGATGCAAAACCAAGTTGCCAGTTTTGCTTACAAAGTCAATTCCTTTTAGGGAATGTAACCTTTCTTCCTGTGTAGCAGGCTTGATGGAGCCTTGTGTTATGTGAAGGGCCCTTACAGGCAGGTAGTCTGGACATAAGGAAGTTGTGGCATCCCAAGGCCTCTGCACCCCTCTAATTTAATCTGTGCAGGTTATGGGGTGGTTCCACTGACTATCAACAGGGATACGGCTAGTGAGAGGATGGGGCGAGGACAAACAGGTAGTGTGTGCTGATTCCACCCATCTCCCAGTGGCTCTCTTACGGAGCCCCTATTTTATGTACACGCTCACACACACAGAAGGTCAAAGCCCCATTGTCCTAGTGCAGTACAAACGGAGGGAGATAGGGTCACTGTCTACGTAGTCAAGACAAATAGTAACAGACAACATAAGCAAACTATGTGATCAAAGACTATTTCATGTCCTTCATGGTTTATTGATATTCTCAGAGCATTTTGTGTTCAGGACTGGTTTAGTTACTGATGTGAGATGATTTTCAAGGACAAAACTCCAGTCACATGTGAGTGCAGAGTACAAAGAAACCTCATTTACCCTTGATCTTTGTGTAAACTTCCCATTGATAGCAATGCAATGTAGTTGTAGCCGTGTTGGTCCCAGGGTTTTAGAGAGACAAGGTGGGTGAAGTAATATCTTTTATTGGACTAACTGTTAGACAGACAGCGCGCGCACGCTTGTCTCTCTCACCAACAGAAGTTGGTCCAATAGAAGATACTATCTCCCACCCGTCTCACTGACAGCTATGGCAGTTTCCAAGTAGACTGAAGTAATATGTAGTCGTGTAGCACCCGCACTCCTAATACCAGGCAAAGCCCTATGCTTCTATTAAAAAAAAGTCAGATTTTCTGTGTCCATGAGCAGACAGGGCCTTCATTTTTAAGGGTTTCATCTGCAATGTAGCCACATTCTTAAATCTTTTACTGTACTGGGGCTCCAAGGCCTAATCCAATGCCTGCTGATAACAATCGAGCTACTTGACTCCAATGGGCATTTAGACTGATTCCTTCACCTGTCTGGTTGTTTTCCAATCTATAAAATGGCTGTAATTATATTTCCCCACCCCAAAGGGGGGTTGTGAAGCTTTAGTTAATTAACATTTGTAAAGCACTTTGAGATCCTTGGAAGAAATGAGCTACAGCAATACAAAGTATCACTGGCATAATACTAGTTTAGTACTCCACCAAAACATGCTTCCCAATGTAGGCCTGGATTCTGTACCATTAGTCTCAATAGGAGCCGAGACAGGCCCAGAGTCTATTTGCTAAGTTCCATCCTAAAAGGAACTTTAGCCACAGATGCCAGAGTTTGCCATGGAAATACTGACAGTATCTTAACCACCGGGGTTGCAAGTGATGTTGCAGGTATGCAAGTTACTTGGTACTAAGCATCAGAATTTCTCTGCCTTGGGTAGGAGAAAAAGAAGAACCAGTGCCAAGAGTTGGGTGTGCACAGTATTACTTTACAGTATGTAAAGGAGATAAGCAGGCGTGCAGAACAATTACACACAGAAGCTATCACAAATGAAATTAACAATCCTGAAAGAACTGCCCAGCAGTGATAGATCAGTGTCTAGAGTTGTAATTTGCTAGAACATAGTAACAGTATTTGCTTTTCAAAAAGTAAAGTGTACAATAACTATCAAGCCTTGCCATCCGAAATGTTAGATAAGAGCAGCAAAGTTCTAAGAGCAAAAGACATTTGCACAATTCCTGTTTTTTAAACTTTCCCTCTGGTCCCTCCTACCCTTTCTGTTCAGAACATGAATTCGTCAGTCCACAAGTTCAATTAAGCAGCAGCAGCAGCAGCATCTGTGATCCTGTAATTAAAGCTGTGTCAGCACTTCCACCCTGAAACATCACTTTGCTGTGCTTTCAACTCTCCTGCAAAAATTAACTCCAGAACAAAGCTCAATACAAACAAATCTCAGTTGGGGAGACAAATAAAAAATAAAATAGCTTTTCTACCAACATGCACAATTTGTCAGCTCCCATGTCTGTGTTCAGCTGAGTAATGAGATCGAAGTCCCATATATGGGATGTAAGTGAACATATTGTTTTCCTGACCACTACCACCTCCCTCATCCTTAATCTCTTCTTGTTCATCTCATTCACGGTCACCCTTTACCACACGTATACAGGGCCGGCGCAACCCATTAGGCGACCTAGGTAGTTGCCTAGGTCGCCTAACATTTGGGGGGGCGGCAACCACAGTGGACGGATCTTCGGCCACCCTGGTCATCGTCTGTATTTTGGGGGCAGGACCTTCCGCCGCCTAGGGCGCCAAAAAAGCTGGTGGCGCTCCTGCATGTATATAAAGTTTTGTGTCTGTTAAAGCTTTCCAGCTGAAAGTCCATTTACCATCTGTCAGCCATTCAAAATCCTGGTGATACAAATGAGGGTCCTATCTTCCAATGTGCTCTGTGTTGTCATCTCCCACTTGCTGCTGAGGAGCAGAGACTTCAAACCTTTATGCACATGAGCAATCATATTAAGTCAATTGGGCTGCTCACAGAACTATTTGTCTGAGTAACCATTTGAAGGATTAGGCCCTCCAGACATATTCCTTTTTCAAGAAAGCTCAGTAGGGGTTTGGAGAAGACTATCTCTGCAAAAATACTCTAATTTGTCAGCACCAGGTGCAGTAATTAACTTAACCCTTAAGTAAAAGTGAATCACTATCTTGGAGACATAAGTCAGTGTATAGTCTTGTAGTATATCTATGTAGTATATTTCCAGTATATCTATAATGCTAAGGTTGGCACAACCGTCCTTTTGTTCTCCAAAAGGTATAGGAAACATCCTGTTGCATATTTTTCATTTGGTCACTTTTGGCTGATAACAATTAGAACGTCACATGGAGAAAAAGTAGTGACACTGAAAAACTATACGTATTTTGAAGGTCTGCAGGCAAACTATAGTAAATCCTGAAGATTAATTGCAATTAGAGATGCTAATTTTTACATTGCAATGCTTGTCTTTTCCAAAAATGTATCGCCAATAGCCATAATGTAGTATTTACTGTTGACAAAGAAATACAGCTTTAAATCAGCTGTACTTTGCCCTCAAAGAACTACTTGGCTATATCACATTACAGGAAGTGCTATCAATTGTGTGGTAATGTGAAAGAAATGGGTGGTTCCGTACACCAGCTATTTTTTGTTTGTTTTATTTGTTTGCCTTCAAACTCCACAGTAGTGGATTATATATATAAGTGGTATGTGTCTCCTGGGGTCATAGGACTGCAAGCCTCTGTTACTAGAGAACAGGGGTAGGCAACTTATGGCATGCGTGCTGAAGGAGGCACGCAAGCTGATTTTCAGTGGCACTAACACTGCCCGGGTCCTGCCCACCGGTCCAGGGGGCTCTGCATTTTAATTTAAATTTTAAATGACGCTTCTTAAACATTTTAAAAACCTTATCTACTTTACATATAACAATAATTTAGTTATATATTATAGACTTATAGAAAGACCTTCCAAAAACATTAAAATGTATTACTGGCATGTGAAACCTTAAATTAGAGTGAATAAATGAAGACTCGGCACACCACTTCTGAAAAGTTGTCGACCCCTGCTATAGAACATGCTAATTGCCAAGTAGCACAGATCTGGGCTTTGTGTTTAATACTGTTTCCAATAAACAGTTCTAATCTTTACAGACATCATTTTCTTTTATTCATTCACATAGTAAAGACAGGACAGGCAAGCCTTACAGTTTGATTGGCTAAGGCAGATGAGTAATTATGCATCATTCCTTCAAAACATTGCACATTTTTTCGCTAGTGATCTTACTAATTTCTATAGTCCCTATTGTTATGGCAGCCCCTTATAGGTTTACATTAAATATAGGCATGGCTACCTAGTATCTTAACATTATTATTTGTATTGTTGTAGTGCCTTGGGGTCCCAGTCCTGGAACAGGAACCCATTGTGGTAGGTGCTGTACAAACAGAAAATAAAAGATGGTCCCAGCCCCTAAGTGTTTCTAATCTAATACTACAGCACATGCGGTAGTCAAGGATGAAAAGCAGTTTTAAATTAGAACTGTCTGCACATGTTCACCCCTTTCAGCTGAAACCTTGCAAGCTGTTCAGTATGGACAGATCCCTGCACAGAGCTCCACTGACTTCACTGGGGCTCTACATAGGTGCAGATGTCCACCCAAGCAGAACAGATTACCTGATCAGGGCCTAAATGCACACCTACAAGAGTAACGTACATGGCTCGCTATGTCAAAACTCTCATATTATCAGCCAAAACACCAGTGTCATACCTTTCACTCCTTTGCCACACTCTTCAATAGCAAGTTTTCATTTGTCACTTCTGGGCAGGTTTAAAAGTAGAGACTTGCAGACATGAATTCAAGAAAAGTAATTTTGAAGTGGTTATGGTGAGTGTGATGCTCTGTACCCTGTGGGAACACTCTACACCCCCATGTTCATCTTTATAAAATGATTGTGTGGTCTCCAATGCAAAGTTTGTCATGTTGGGTGTCTTCGGAAGGCTCATGATGCACTGAGCATGGTTTTAGTGATGTTATAGTAACTGTTATAGTAATGTTATTGGTTGTAATTTCATGTATATAGTTATGAGGCTGAAAATGTATCCTCAAGGCTTAAAGCAAGCCCATGCAAAAAACTCTCAAAGAACAGAGAAGCGGTTCACATCTCGTTAGGGCATGGATGGGATAAACCCAGCCCAGCTTCACAGGAACAATGGACACTGGCTTAGGCGGGAACAAAAGAAAGAATGTTAGACCAGGGGTCTCAAACATGCGGCCCGCAGGGCTATTTTCAGCAGACCACCCCCACCCCCCCAGCCTACCTCCAGGCCAGGGGTGGGCAAACTACAGCTGCAGGATTCCCCCCCCCCCCCGAGCCCCACACCGCTCCCTGAAGTGGCTGGCATCACGTTCCTGCGGCCGGGGAGGGGTGGGGGGGGGGGAGAAGCAGAGGGCTCCATCCGTGTGTTGCCCTGGCTTCCAGGCACTGCCCCCCCCGCAGCTCCCATTGGCCAGGAATGGGGAACCATGGCCAATGGGAGCTTTGGGGGAGGTATCTGGAGGTGCGGCAAGCAGTGTGTGGAGCCCTGTCTCTCCCCTCCCCCAGGGGCTGCAGGGACATTGTTCCACCTACTTCTGCACCCCACCCACCAACTCTCTGCACTGAGCTCCCGCCTGCACCTCAACCACCTGCCCTGAGCTCCCTGCTGCATTCCTGCCCTGCGCTCCCGCCTGCACCTCAACCCCCTGCCTGCACCCCAACCCCCTGCCCTGAGCCCCCTGCCTGCACCCCAACCCCCTGCCCTGAGCCCCCTGCTGCACCCCAACCCCGTCCTGAGCCCCCTGCTGCACCCCAAGCCCCTGTCCTGAGCCCCCTGCTGCACCCCACACCCCAACCCCCTGCCCTGAGCCCCTTGCTGCATCCTACACCTTCTGCACCCTGAGCCCCCTGCTGGCACCCCAACCCCCTGCCCTGAGCCCGCACCACACCCCTCATTCACCCTGTGGGGGCAGGGAGGGGATGGAGTTGGGGTGGGGACTTCAGGACAGGGGTTAGAATGGGGGCAGGGAAGGGGTGGGAAGAGGTGGGGCCTCATGGAAGGGGTGGAGTGGTGGCAGGGCTGGGGGCAGCGTGGGGGGTGTCAATGATGCAGCCCTCGGGCCAATGAACTAGCCCTCATATGGCCCTTCATGGTCATTTGAGTTTGAGACCCCTGTGTTAGACCGTCGAGGGAGTCACCCTCTTCTTAACTGTGATGAAGTAATGCTCACCTGACTCTGAAAGGGGGGGGGGGGCGCAAAGCCAAGAGGAAAGAAAGGACAAGATAAAAGGGAGAGACATTTGCCATGCTCTCTCTCTTCCACCTCCATCTACAGACACCGCCACCACCAAGCAACTGAAATGCTAATCAAAGGGAAGAGCCTGACTGAAAAATAATCAGCCAGCCTGAGGTGCGAAGCATCTAAGTTTGTAAGGGGACTGAAAGTGTTAAGATCAGCTTATAATGTGTTTTGCTTTTATTTCATTTGACCAAATCTGACTTGTTATGCTTTGACTTATAATCACTTAAAATCTATCTTTATAGCTAATAAATCTGTTTGTTTATTCTACCTGGAGCAGTGCGTTCGGTTTGAAGTGTGTCAGAGGCTCCCCTTGGGATAACAAGCCTGATAAATTGACAAACTTATAGAAATGTAACAAATAAATTGATAAACTTATAGAAGCTTGCAGCATCCAATGGGCATAACTGGACACTGCAAGATGGAGGTTCCTATGGTTGTTTCTGGGACCGGAGATATTGGCTAGTGTCATTCGCTTGCAAGTAGCTGGGAGTAGCTTACATGCCCGAGGCTGTGCATGAACAGCCCAGGAGTGGGGATTCTCACAGCAGAGCAGGGTAAGGCTGGCTCCCAGAGTCAAGGATTGGAGTGGCCTAGCAGATCACTGGTCCAGATAACACCACATGGGAACGTCACAGTGAGAATTTCAGAAATGAGGTTTATTTATTTATTTTTATTTTTAATTATCTGAGTGTTCAGTTGCCTCTCACATTCAGCTCAGAGGACATTGTTTTTACTGTCTGTGGACAGGTCCATTTTAGATAACCTATTCTGTCTTGACACTGCATGTCTAGCTCATCCTCAAGGATGCCTGACATGAAAAGGTTACCCATTAAACCTGGATGCCAAGCAACTGTGAAGCTACTTTGAGTGAAGGGAGCATCTGTGTTCAGATTCCTCCAATCTGAGTTATATGCCAACTGTACAGATCATTGCTGGCACTGTGGGGACTAATTTCTTGCATTTCAACAAAAGTCCAACAAGCAAGAAATAGGATTTTTCCTACTTCCAAAATAAGTTAGAGAAATCAAGTGCAATCTTGCCATTTTAAACAAAAACTAAATGTGGATATTTGTCAGTATTGCCTTATTGCTCTGACACTGACTGGTTTTAATAATGCCCTGTAGTCCCAATACTTTTATGGTAAAGGTTAAAGTAAGGATATAATTAGAAGCAGGGTTATTTGACAAGAGTTTCCACCACCTAAAAATAAACAAACAGAAAAATAAATAAATAAATAGTGGAAGGTGCCTTTATATGCTACAGCTCTGTGTTTCAGTATTTCTGCTCTGTCTATGAAGTTTGGCATTTGCCCACTTAAAAAGTATTTTTAGTTTACAAACTCATAGAATTTCATTTAAATCAATCACAATATTCCTTTCACATGGGCTCCAAACTAATACTGGACATTAGTTTCTAAAAATGATAGCTTAACTATGCTTTTAAAAAAAAAGAATAATTCTTTTTCAGTATATATCTAACCCAAATTCAGATCATTACTAGAGAAGCTTTTATAGTACTCGATTGCACGACATACATTCTGTCACTAAAATACTCTCAGCAACCTGATTCTCTTTATAATTCCAAGTCACATTCTCTGCTACTTAGCCCATTGTACTCCCAGGCACAGGTTGCTTAGCATCCAGTATTTGCTCTGGAATGTACAAGCCAGCATGAAAGAGTAACTAACGCATCCGGAAACTGACTTATTAGGCTAAGTGCAGCACATTCCTATTAAAAATGAATGGGCTTGGTTTTAAATGAGGGTCACAAACAGTAAAAGTTACCTTACAGGCTTCTTTTTCCAAATGAAATATTTAACAGAGGAAAACCACAGGTGTCAGTGTCAGAGATTCATTTTGTAGTTTAAAAACTGCAACTGCATATTAAAAACAAGTTAGATTAATTCTGCTTGCTACTAAACCTGTGCACTTTAGGTAAGAACATAGTTTAGAATGATATTTGTTGTAGCCATGTTGGAAGGAGAAATCTTTCATTTGTTTCCAAGAACAATATTAGTCATATTCCTGCTCAACAAGAAAACCTAAACCATGTTTTATTTAGTTACTAATGTACCTCAGTCACTAAAATATTTACAACCAAAAATGTACTACCTTTTCAGAACAAAATGCTGAATGCTTGGCTCCCCAACCCAGCACAAAAGCCCCAATCCTTAATGTTAACTGAGACAACAAGATTTCAAAAGCTGGCTGAAACAAAGTGCTCCAAAAGAATGCCAAACACAGATTGTGGTGGAACAAGAGAAAGTAGCTCCAGAAATCTGGACCTTCCACTGAGAAAGTCCTATTGCTGAGAAATGATTAAACCAGAAAGAGTGTAGAAGCATCCTGAAGAAAAATGTGGGGGAGAATGGTGCTCTCTCAGATAGCTGGGTCACAGATTATATGAAGGCTTAAAGTTGAGTGAAGAGCAGAGGCTCCCTTGGTATAAAGACAGAAGATTGCAGTTTGAAATCTCTCCATGAATCCTCTACTACTGGATTATTTAGGGGGACTGGTATTCAAGTTTCCAGTTGAGAAGAGGTTACATTTAAAGCTTGAGACCCTGCGCAATGGGGAATTTTTGACACAGTGTGCCTGCTCACTTTTTATCAATTACACTGGTGAAACTCATGAACTTCAGTGGGGTTGCACAGTTTTAACCAATGGCAGAATATGCATCACTGTGCCTTAGTTATTTATTAGCCAGAAATTTAGCACTACAGGTGTATATTGGTGCTTTACAAAACACAAAAAGAGCAACTCCCTTAGCTATACTGCTTAATGCCTATGTTAAATAAACAGGAGACAAAATAGGGGGTCTTGGGGCAAGAGAGGTTTGAAAGACAAAGCCTTACAAAAGGATGGGGTTATTTGGAAGGTTCACACCCACCCACACCATCCCAGGAAAGTTACACGGCATTGTTGTTTTTAATATATTTAAAACTATAGTTTAAGCACCTCCTTAAATAACTGGGTTTGTGAAGAGACTTGAAAAAGGTGGAGGCATAGCAAATGGGTCAGGAAGTGTCATGCCTCCATCTAATCACATGTACTAATATATCTAAAAACTTTATGAGAATCAGGAAATAGTCCCTTACTGTACACATACAAGAAAAGAAATTATTTGTGATTGCTTTAAATCATCTATCTGACCTAGTTTCTCCCATACAAGAGTTGGCTCTGCAGTGTATATTCCCCCCACTCAGCCCTTTCTTGTATCATTCTCAAATACCACAGCCAGCCAGCCAAGCAGCCTCCCTTCAGGAAGCCTTCCAACTGTCAAGTTTCAAAGAGAATCTCCCAGAGGGGTAGGGGAACAGCAGCTGGGGTTGCCAGCAAGGACTGCAGTGCCCTATCATTAACACTTTAATACAGGCAAGGCACCATCTGTTTCACTGCTTCTCCTCCTCCCCCAAAGTCCTGAAGCTAAAAGTATTTCTGTAGGATGGACAAAGTGGAAGAAGGGCCCATTGGGTTAGCAATGTTGGAGCACATTTACTGATGCACCTGGACTGGGTAGGTGAGGGAACAGTTTTGGGGAAAATTAAAAATATACAAGAAACATACTTATCACATTTTTCTATTTAGATTGTAAACTATATAGGGCAGGAACATCATCTTCCTGGGTGTTTGTACAGCTCTGAGCACAATGAAGCTTTTATTTTAAAACCTACCGACCGCTATGCCTACCTTCATGCCTCCAGCTTCCATCCCGGACACACCACAAGATCCATTGTCTACAGCCAAACACTGAGGTACAACCGTATCTGCTCTAACCCCACAGACAGAGACCAACACCTAGAAAATCTCCTCCAAGCATTCTCAAGACTACAGTACCCACACGAGGAAATAAGGAAACAGATCAACAGAGCCAGACGTGTACCCAGAAGCCTCCTACTGGAAGACAAACCCAAGAAAGAAACCAACAGGACTCCACTGGCCATCACATACAGTCCCCAGCTAAAACCCCTACAACGCATCATCAGGGATCTACAACCCATCCTGGACAATGATCCCACACTTTCACAGGCCTTGGGTGGCAGACCAGTTCTCGCCCACAGACAACCTGCCAACCTGAAGCATATTCTCACCAGCAACTGCACACCGCACCATAGTAACTCTAGCTCAGAAACCAATCCATGCAACAAACCTCGATGCCAACTCTGCCCACATATCTACACCAGCAACACCATCACAGGACCAAACCAGATCAGCCACAACATCACCGGTTCATTCACCTGCACTTCCACCAATGTAATATATGCCATCATATGCCAGCAATGCCCCTCTGCTATGTACATCGGCCAAACTGGACAGTCTCTAAGGAAAAGGATAAATGGACACAAATCAGACATTAGGAATGGCAATATACAAAAACCTGTAGGAGAACACTTCAACCTCCCTGGCCACACAATAGCAGATCTTAAGGTGGCCATCCTACAGCAAAAAAACTTTAGGACCAGACTTCAAAGAGAAACTGCTGAGCTCCAGTGCATCTGCAAATTTGACACCATCAGCTCAGGACTAAACAAAGACTGTGAATGGCTTGCCAATTACAGAACCAGTTTCTCCTCCCTTGGTTTTCACACCTCAACTGCTAGAACAGGGCCTCATCCACTCTGATTGATCTAACCTCATTATCTCTAGCTTGCTTCTTGCTTGCTTATATATATACCTGCCCCAGGAAATTTCCACCACTTGCATCCGAAGAAGTGGGTATTCACCCACGAAAGCTCATGCTGCAAAACGTCTGTTAGTCTATAAGGTGCCACAGGATTCTTTGCTGCTTCTAATGAAGCTTTTAGGTGCTTCTATAGAATACATGTAATAATAAAAGGAACACTGTCGAGATGTATCAGGGGGTAGCCGTGTTAGTCTGGATCTGTAAAGCGACAAAGAGTCCTGAGACACCTTATAGACTAACAGACGTGTTGGAGCTTTTGTGGGTGAATACCCACTTCGTCAGACGCATGCACCACAAAAGCTTATGCTCCAACACGTCTGTTAGGCTATAAGGTGCCACAGGACTCTGTCGCTTTTTACTGTCAAGATGGATAAGCTTCCCCTCATAACTTATCAAGTTATCCACCTCACATGCTCATGATCTAACTCACCAGTTGTCCCACCTAGAACGGGGATCACCACACATTCCTGTCTTTGGGTTTTCATTTTTTTCTTTAACTTTCAAACTCAAACTCAGAGTGGGATTTAGAACCTTTCACTGGTTTGAATCTGGATCATGGCTGAAGATATGTAAATTGTTGCTTGCTGCTGTTACTTGCTCATGTGAAATTAACTGTAGTCTCAGTGCAAGCCCTATGCACAAATGTAACCACAAGCCATCACTGACAGGATCAGCAGAGAAGCTAAAGCACAAGTGAGCATGAAGACAAATATTGAAGCCTCTTGTTTCTTGGTCACAGACATATTGGCAAGGTGGCGTAGGGAAGTTTGTGCAGTTGTCAATGATGTATCTGTTCTGTGCAAAAATAGTTCTCTAGTTCTGGTACATTTCACGGGAGCTAAATTTACTTAAGAACCTGAAAAGCAATTCCTCTATACTCCTGTTTGAAACAGAGTTGTCTCGTTGTAGCCAGTCAAGTTGAATGATGTTCAATTCCCCTTCTACTGGCTAGACATGAATTTAGAAATGAAAAAGAATACAAGAACATTAAAATGGCCATACTAGGTCAGGCCAAAGGTCCATCTAGCCCAGTATCCTGTCTTCTGACAGTGGCCAATGCCAGGTGCCCCAGAGGGAATGAACAGAACAGGTAATCATCAAGTGATCCATCCTGTCGCTCATTCCCAGCTTCTGGCAACTACATGCTTGTTGACTCCTTCAAAGAATTCTAGTAGATTGGTGAGGCATGATTTCCCTTTACAAAAACCATGTTGACTCTTCCACAACAAATTATGTTCATCTCTGTATCTGACAATTTTATTCTTTACTATATTTTCAACCAGTTTGCCTGGTACTGAAGTATGCCTTACTGGCCTGTAATTGCCAGGATCACCTCTGGAGCCCTTTTAAAAAATTGGCATCACCTCCATTAGCTATCCTCCAGTCATTTGGTACAGAAGCTGATTTAAATGATAGGTCACAAACTACAGTTAGTAGTTCTACAATTTCACATTTGAGTTGCTTCAGAACTCTTGGGTGAATACTATCTGGTCCTGGTGTCTTATAACTGTTTAGTTTATCAATTTGTTCCAAAACACAACTGCTACTCTGAAACCTCAATCTTGGATAGTTCCTCAGATTTGTCATCTAAACAGAATGGCTCAGGTTTGGGAAACTCACGGCTGAAGATGTGGGTGAAGACTGATTCAAAGAATCCATTTAATTTCTCCGCAATGGCCTTATCGTCCTTGAGTGCTCGTTTAGCATCTTGATCTTCCAGTGGCTCCACTGGTTGTTTAGCAGGCTTCTTGCTTCGGATGTGCTTAGATTTTTTGCTATTATTTTTTGAGTCTTTGGCTAGCTGTTCTTCAAATTCTTTTGGGCCTTCCTAATTATATTTTTACACTTCGTTTGCCAGAGAGTTTATGCTCCTATTTTCCTCATTAGAATTTAACTTTCACTTTTTAAAGGATGCCTTTTTTGTCTCTCATTTCTTTTTTTTACTTTATTGTTTAGTCACGGTGGCAGTTTTTTGGTTCTGATTATGTTTTTTAATTTGAGGTATACATTTAAGTTGAGCCTCAATTATGGTGTCTTTAAAAAGTTTCCATGCAGCTTGCAGGGATTTCACTTTTGGCACTATACCTTTTAATTTCGGTTTAACTAACTTCCTCATTTTTGTGTAATCTCCCTTTCTGAAATTAAATGCTAGTGTTAAGCTGCTGTGGTGTTTTCCCCGCCACAGAGATGTTACATTTAATTATTTTATGGTCACTATTACCAAATGGTCCAGCTATAGTCACCTCTTGGACCAGATCCTGCACTCCACTTAGGACAAAATCAAGAACTGCCTTTCCTCTTGTGGGTTCCAGGACTAGCTGCTTCAATAAGCAGTCATTTAAGGGGGCAAGAAACTTCATCTCTGCATCCCATCCTGAGGTGACATGTACCTAGTCAATATGGGGATAGTTGAAATCCCCCATTATTTTTTTTATAGCCTCTCTCATCTCCCTGAGCATTTCACAGTCACTATCACCATCCTGGTCAGGTGGTCAGTAATATATCTCATCTGTTATAATCTTATTATTAGAGCATAGAATTACTATCCATAGAGATTTTATGGTACAGTTTGGTTCATTTAAGATTTTTACTTCATTTGATTCTTTCACATATAATACCATCCCCCACCAGCATGACCTGTTCTGTCCTCCTGATACATTTTGCACCCTGGTATTACTGTGCCCCATTGATTATCCTCATTCCACCAAGTTTCTGTGATGCCTATTACATCAATAGCCTCATTTAATACGAGGCACTCTAGTTCACCCATCTTATTATTTAGACTTCTAGCATTGGTATATAAGCACTTTAAAAAGTTGTAATAACAGACAGCTAAAAAGTGACATGATGTAATTGAATGGGACTCTTTCACTGGACTGTTTCTCATCAGATCCTATCCATATTTTTATCATCTTCCATCCTCTCCCCTTTACTAGGAAATAAAGAATCTCCATTAATAGATCTTCCCCTAAAGGATGCCTCTGACCGAACTACATGGTCCGCCGCACCTGTCGGCTTTCCCCCAGCCCTAAGTTTAAAAACTGCCCTACGCTGGTACTTAAAAGGTCAATCTGGTTCCATTTTGATTTAATTTAATTTAGCATTTCAGAGAATGCTACCATGGAGGTCCTGGACCTCAAGTCATCTGGTCCACCCCAATACAGGATGGTTCCTTCTATGCATTCTCTTTTGCTTCATAGTTATTTAATAGTTCCCAAGCAATAAAGCTTCCACCACTTTCCAGAAGAGGCTTTAAATTTAATATTCTGCCTACCAGTAAGATATTCCTAATATTTAGCCTGAATTGCCCCATTTTATAATATCACCCATTACTGCCCTTGTACAGTAATTCCTCGCTTAACGCTGTAGTTATGTTCCTGAAAAATGCGAGTTTAAGCAAAACGATGTTAAGTGAATCCAATTTCCCCATAAGAATTAATGTCAATAGGGTGGGGGTTAGGTTCCAGGGAGATTTTTTTCACCAGACAAAAAACTATATATTATATAGATATACACACAGTATATGTTTTAAACAATTTAATCCTGTTCACAGCTATGATGATTGTGAAGCTTGGTTGAGGTGGTGAAGTTAGAGGGTGGAAGAGGGAGGGATATTTCCTGGGGAATGCCTTACTGCTAAATGATGAACTAGCACTCGGCTGAGCCCTCAAGGGTTAACACATTGTTGTTATGTAGCCTCTCACACAAGGCAGCACGAACACGAGGGAGGGGAGACAGCATAGCAGACAGAGACAGACACACACCTTGTGTGTGGCAGAGAGAGAGAGAGAGAGAGAGATGCACACTGCCCCTTTAAATAAGCTGACCCACTCTTAAGTGCATTGTCTTTTTAAGTGGCTGCTGCACAGGGAACTTAGGGGAGCAGGGGAGCTGATAGCGGGGCTCTGGTACACCCTGGTTCCAAGTCCCCACCAGCTAGCTGCAACGGGCTGCTCTTCCTGCAAGCAGTGGACAAAGCAGGCGGCTGCCAAACAACATTAGAAAAAAGAGCATTGCACAACTTTAAACGAGCATGTTCCCTAATTGATCAGCAACGTAACAATGAAACGTTAACCAGGACGACTTTAAGTGAGGAGTTACTGTACCAATCTAAATATTTCCATCTTTCATATGCTTGTAGAGGACTGTTATACTCTCTGCCCCCTTCTCATCATTGCTTAGCTGTATGTTTAGCTTTTAATCTTTCCTTATAAAGCTGCTCCACACTCCACTTTTGTTGCATACTGGAAAAATGAATAAAGGAGAGAGCATTCAGTAAACTGCAAGCCCAGAACTAAACATTATATTCCAGGTGTAATCTCACCAGAGGCATACAGAAAGGGACTGTCTTAGCCAATTACAAATTCACATAAATTACTGTCCAAAGATCTCTTGACATTACTATTTTCCAGGTTTATCACTCCAATTGATTACCTGGGTGTAGGGGAAGTTTTGACCAGCTGTATTAGCTTGTATTTTACCAAAATGAATCATTATTACTTACTTGCATTCTTTCTCCTTTCACTAATGCTCCAAACTAGGATCAAGGGGTCCCTTAGGGTATGGCTACACTTACGGTTTGCAGCGCTGGTAGTTTGCAGCGCTGGTCATCCAGCTGTGTAGGAGCAGCGCTGGTGTGTGGCCACACTCACAGCTACCAGCGCTGGTGTGTGGCCACATTTGCAGCATTAGCAGCGCTGTTGGGAGTGATGCATTATGGGCAGCTATCCCAGCATTCAAGTGGCCGCAACGTGCTTTTCAAAAGAGGGGGGTGGAGTGGGGTCTAGTGTGACAGGGAGTGGGGGGAGAGAGAGTGTGGATTTTTGGAGCCAACACTGTGTGTTTAGCTTCCTGCCTTGAAAAATCAGAACATTTTTCCGACCCCTTAGTCTTAACTCTTAATTGCAAACAGCCTGCATCCAACACGACTCCCCGCTGTTTCATTCGCTCCCTGCCTGCCTCTCATTTGATTGTTTACAGCCAGGTACAGATGATCACAGCAAACAGGAGCTCCGTTTGTTTTTTAGATAAGCGGCAACGGAGCTCCGCGGAGCTCATTCACAACAAAACAAAGAGAGGCTGCATAACAAAACAAAGAGTAATTTATAAAAGCATTCTGGGATACATCCTTATACCCTGGAGGCCAATCACAGCGCTGGTGTGTGGCCACACTTGATGACCAGCGCTGCAGCACCAGCGCTGGAATCTTTATTCCCCATGCTGAGTGAGGTGTACGGCCAGCGCTGCAGCCAGGGAGTTGCAGCGCTGGAAGTGCCCTGCAGGTTTGGCCACTTACTAATTGCAGCGCTGGTGGAGGCTTTCCAGCGCTGCAACTCGCCAGTGTAGCCATACCCTTAGAGATTAAAGAATGATACTTCAGGGTTTTTTATTTAATGCCTTACTTGCATCATAACATCAACAAGTTTTGTACATTACTGCAACCTTTTAGCTATTTCACTTATTTTGCATGTGAAGTCCAGTTTACAGTGCCACTGAAGTACTATTAGGAAGATTTATACAGGTCAAGTCCAAACAAGTCAACAATGCATGTGGATGGGAAGAAGCAGAGTAGATTGTTGCTATGTCTCTCATCCCTTTCCAGGGAGACCAAGCACTCACCTAGCAATTCTAGAATATTACAATTCTAGATTTTGTGTCATCTTCTGTTTCACTTTCTTAAAAGGAGAGAGACTAGATTACCCTCAACAATGTTGGGGTTTTAGTTTTTGCTCACTAGACTGCTATAGAATGCTGGCTATGATGGTCAGAGAAATGTCACATACTGCACTTTTTAAAAAATGTAAGTTTTTACTATCTGTATCTCTACAGTGCATATCAGAATGAAACCCAACAATAAAAATAAAAGTGTATTCATTTTTGGGAAAATCAGAGTGTCCTTACAATTACTGCCATGAGAGGAACAGCCATTCAATTAGTAAGTGAAATTAAAGGCCACTGTTAGCAGCCACCATACTAGAAGTTGATAGGATGCAATTAGAAATAAGAGAAAAATCCCACACATTGCATTCAAACCACCATTCTTAATGCTTTAAATTTTCTCAGTACATTTCTAAACTAATCAGAACTTTTAACCTCACCAATTAGTCATTATTTTCATTTTCCACAGTAATGCACACAGTTAAAATTGCTCAAAGCTGTCACTGTTTCAGCCCTTCCATATCGTGAAAAGACAAGATGGTAGTACAATTACTAATTATCTATCAATATGAGTCACAGATCTGTTGAAGGGTAGAGAAAGCCAAAGAGACTGCCAACCTTGTACCACAGAAAGTAACAAGATAGTGTTGGAGGAAAAATGTGTTTGAGCTTATAAATAAATCCTGAAAGTGGAAGCACAGTTAAAATTTACCTTGAGGGGACAGAGAAATAGGACTGGTGGTCAAGTTAACTAACCTTTTATTTATCCAGTCACCTGGAGCAGACAAAAGAAACAGCAAGCTTCTTCAAACAGACAAAGCCAAAGTAGATGCATTGCAAGAGGCACTATAATAAATTTAAGAAAAGCTTGAAGTTAAAAAGGAAAAAATGAGGCCCTCTGAACCCAGTTTGCCCTCTCCCTTATACAGATCACTACACTGCAGATTCGAAGCAGGAGTGGGTAATTCACACTTACACGGTTCACTGAGCTATTGCATAGCTTCTAGCAAGTCACAAGTACTGTGAACACTTGCTTTAATCTTTTCCATATTAAGCTTTTTTTTTTTTTTTTTTTTTTGAAAAGGACAGCATGAATAGAATATATTTTAAGCATTTGCCAACATTTGTCTACAGCAGTGTCCTAGCTTCGTTTCTGTATTAAATTATCAGTTTGTCCCCCAGTATCATATGAAGTATGCAAATTTAGTGCTAGTTAATATTTTATCTACACCTCTCATCTCTCCTATATAACAGGATACATGTTTCCTTAGATCTGACATTTACTTCAGTCTGACACAACCATCCCTGTACATTATTGTAAATACTAGATCAGGAATTTATGAAGGAAGGTTATCAAATTTGGTATATTGTTTATAGTTTCCTGCAGTACAAATATCTGAGTCTTAGACATTAGAAAAGTGTGTGTGTGTGCGCGCGCACGCGCGTGTGTGAAGAATTAACAAATCCAACCTATCATGCTTACCAGTGTAATCTTTCAAAGGGCAAGTGAAAACAGGCATGAATGTCATGCCTTAGCCCTGGTGAGTTATGAACACTGTTTTTGTACAGAGCTACACTTCCTCCTGCATTCTCCTCAGAAGTTCCAGGTTTTCCATCTCTGTGGTACAGTGATTGCAATTCACTCACACAAACTTAAAGACTACAGCTTATTGCAAAGCCACGGTGTACTGCACATTTGGTGGGAATAAACTTGCGGTGTTAACTAGTATTTCCTTAGCTTTCATATTTAGGTTCATTTTCCTCCTAACCTTCAACCCTTTTACCTGCAAAAGGAAGTATTCATGCACTCAGATATACAGAAATTGACATTACCAACAAAGAGATGGTGATAGTTAGTAACAAACTTCAATATAACCAAATATTCCTAGCTATGCACTTGAGCAATACCTCAAAAATCTTAGTCTGTGCTCTGTCCTCTTAAATAAAAACAACAGCATGAGAGTATGATACCCTTACCAATTAGACTTTCTGTAAGAAAACACAAAAATGCATATGTAACCACAAAGAGCTTATCAAGATAGTATAACCTTGAATTCTGTAAATCCTATTTTCAATTAAGTATTCCACACAATTTAACTTAAAACTTGAGAAATTCAGTATATGTAAAGATGCAATAAATATTATAAACGGCATATTTAAGGGATTTGTTTATTTTTGGTTTACAAACAAAGGCACCCGATGTTTCTATTGATGTCTTATAAAAGCTTACAGATTTAACATTTCTTTTAGAGTATCTGTTCCTATGGCAGAAAATCCCATTATAGGAAAAAAGCACTTTTCCCTTGGTCCCATATTTTAAATACCGGTATACCCGTTTAATGACCATCTGTTTTCACACTGCTCTTCCTCCTACTTAACATGTCAAATTTCACTGTTATTTAGTGAGTTACAGGACATGTTAACCTTACGGTATCAAAATATAGATCCAGTATGTTCTCATTAATATTTATAGTTCTGGAAACAGAAAACTGCAAACATTAATACGAGAAAAAAAAAGCAAAAATATAGTGTCCTGTATGGGAAAAAAGTGCCTTCAGATAAAATTTTAATGGCTGATTCATGTGGAATGACAGAATAAATGTACTTAATGTGATAAGTCACTATCATGAATTAAACAAGGTGACTGATGAGTTTGTGTATGAAACAAAAATAGTAATCCACAGCTAACCATAGTCTCAATTATAAAGAAAAGCCTGGGGTTTTTAAATGGTTACATTTACATGGGAAAGATTAGAGATTCTTATGCTCAAAATGATGCAATTACTTCAGTCATTTATTCATTCAATAGCAGAGATTCCTTTAAAGAGTGCTATGGACAAGAAAAATCAATTCAGTGGCTTCATAGTTCTCAGTTGCTCAGTTTAAAAGAATTATGTAAAAAACAAGTTATTGTTACAGAGAGAAAAAGTTGTTTAACTATTAATTTCACAATCTTGATATATTTCGGCCTCTCTCCAAGTTCACCCACATACCAAGACCAGAAAAGGTGGGTCATTAGATTCCAGGCACTTTCTGCAGAAAATCTACATTTCATTAACAGTATATTTTCAAGTCCAATAACAGAAGATGCACAGGGAGGCAGCTATGACAAATACATTAGGAATATTACAGTTAAGTGTAACACTCTGAATCACAAAAGCCAGAATTTATTGTAGTTTCAACCATTGTCAGAGGTCTCTCACACTTCATGGTGTGGTCCTAAACCATTATAGTTTTGTATCACTGTAAAGAATATACACACAAGAATCTTTAAAAGGAGGTAAGGTTTTAAGTACTTACTACAGAGTATTTAGCTTCAACAAAGGAAGCTGTTCTTTCCAAAATTAGATATACACCCACGTGAAATAAAGTGTTTTCCTTTCAAGTTAGCTTTTCACAAGAACAGCAAAATAAGCTCATTGCACATTTACTTCAAATGGGAAAAGAAAACAAATATGTATATATGTTTTATGTAATTTTTGTATGATTAATTCAAAATTTTCCTTTCCAGGCATATTCAAAAACACATACTGGATTTAAGTACAGCATAAACTGATCATTTTAATGAGAACATATCATGTAGGTGTGCAGGTCAGTGTGTCAAATAAAAGCAATGTTAAAAATGTTTTAAAATAGAACTGTAGGCAATTGAGATATAAAGGGAAATTCATTAAGTGTTGCATCAAAATAGAATTCAGCTGTTTCTTGCAGTTAGTCAATACGTATTTCTCCTGCTAAAACAAAATAGACATGCAGAAAAATAGATTTCTTCAATTTTAGCCAAGAGTTTGCTACTAAATATTGTAAACTTAAAAAAAATTCTTAATTTATTTAAGATGTGTAGGATTCCTCTTCTCCCTACCTCCCCAGTGAAATGCAGGTTTGTGTTGGATCATTATTTAATGTGTTGCTTGCAAGTATGTTAACTTCAATCCTTCACGTAGTAAGATAATTTTGTTGGGATTATGATTATGGGAGATAGCATACCTTGCTAAACCATTTTTATTGACGGAGAATATACAATTTGTTTTAGCCAACCAGAACTTAAAATATATTCTATGAATAATATAAATAGTAGCAAAGACTATGGAAATTCCTCTAGGAGAGGTTATTCTTGAACTAGGTGTGTAATTATTGTCTCTGTGTTCCTGATCTAGCCATCATCTAGGGCGAAGAAATTCAACAGCTTACATTTCTGTTCTTTTCACGGTTATTGTTCCTTTTCTTTTATTTCTTTTTTCAATACAAGGATTGATTTTGCTTTCAGACACGCAAATGGTTTTCACTAACTTTAATGGGAGTTTCATGACAGTGTATAAGGGCAGAAATAATCAGTGTGTGCATTTTGAAGACTAGATCAGACAACTAGCCTTTCAATTAAGAGAGATGCATTTCTTTTAATGAAGGAGTCTTCATCATATCCTTACCATCTTTGAGGAAGGAAGTGAGGGAAAGGTGATAAAAGTCAAGAACAGAACAACATAAGGAGCTATCAGTAATTTACAAAGATCCACGGTCACTCATATGGGCTTGTAAGGGCACAAAAGTCACTAATCTAGGAGAGTCTCAAATAAATAGGTCTACAAACTGAGTCAATATTTTGTTCTTACTGAATGTGCCTATTTACAGTAAATATTAAAACCAGAAGTTAATTGTTAAGGCAGATTTCAATCAAATGCATTCCAGAACTGCACAGTTATATTGGTCAATAATCCAAATGTTTCTGCCCAGGCCAAAGAGTTAAACTTGCTGTGGATAAATTTTTGTTTGTAATGCTAACACATTTGTCTAATGTCAATTTGATCCAGTATTCAACTGTTTTATTCTCTAAGTTTTCATGGAATACACAATTAAACATTACATATACTGTACTGTATATTTCACACTCCAGGTCTAAGATGATTTCATGTTTTTACAAAAGATGAGATGACTAAGTACATTTTACAGGCTTTGTGCAGTTAGACCACCATATGCATAGATGTCCTAATGCTAAAATTCTTCTCTTCAGTATCTCATAGTACTGGATGCTCTAAAGTAGGAGAGGAACTTGTAACACAGACTAACCACGAAGTACCAGATGTTTCTCGCCATTTGTGATCTTGCAATAAAGATACGCCAGATCAGGATCACAAGGACTGTATTGAAGCCATAACGTATGTTCCTTAACCTGGGAAAGAATTAAAGAAAATGTAAAAATTGTAAGTGTTGAGAAAACACTGAGCTGTGCAGATGCAAGATGCTATAGAGTGCAACCTCTAATTGATTATGGAATACAAGGCATTCCACGCTTTTCACACCCCAAGTAGCACTGTGGGCCAAATTAACTGAACGAAGGGGCAGCAGCTCATCTGCAGTTATCCCAGACGGCTGGGACCAGACTTAATCATTGAGAAAGGGGCTTGGCAAGAATGGAGAGGAAAGCCACATAACTGGGTTAGTGACTGTACTACAGAATAAACAGAAATATAATATGTCAACAGTAAAGGATATTTATCAAGCAAATTCAAGGCCAACACATGGTTGTTTTCCCATGTATTTTTAGACAGGACACTAATCCTTAGTTTCCAGAACATGCACCATTCATTTCTTTAACAGGTTTAGCATACACAGTACTGACTGACTGTGGCTGACAAAAAAAATTGTAGGTTTTTCAGCTATGGGAACCCTAGAACGCACCTACAACTTTAGACGTACTCCTTTTGAAGACAGAATCTCAGACCATTTAAAAAAGCTTAAAAATATTTAATTTTCTTTGTAATGCATCTCTGAAGGTAGGTAGTTTTCACAGGTGTGAATCCAAGATGGTGGCCCTAAACCATGTAACAGGACTTTGTAGCTTCTCTAATCCACGGTCATTCAGTTTTTGGTCTTTTTTATTTAAAATAAGCACAATTAGTATGAGTACTGCAGATATAGCTCAAAAAAAAAAATGAAGTCAACTAGCAGACACGATAGAACTACTTCACTCTCTAGATTGGCTGAATCATTTCCCTGTTTAAAAAAAAATAGTTATAACACTATTTGTATCATATAAAAAGTGTTCTCTTGCTCTCTGACTGGAGAGAGATCTGTTCTTAAGGTAGACATATGTAATTAAATTGATTCTTCTCTTTACGAAGCTAGATAAACTGCTTAGTGAATTTTAAAACTACTCTGTTGGCCAAACAGACTTCTTCACACCAAACGAAAAAAGACATTGTGACTAAGCACTGTAAAAGTTGCACTGAAATCTACATATGAAGACTAAGTTTATGAATTTCCAGAGCACATATCACTGTAGCATCTGGACAAAAATATTTAAAATGTTCTCATAATCAGTGGTGTAGGATTTATGTATGAAAGTAGTGGAGATAACAATACAACTTTATACATGGAGATACTATGGGACCTCTATAGTAACACAGAAGAAAAGTTACTGACAAAGGAAGCCATTCACAGTTTGTGATAAACAAGTGTTGCTCAGTATCAATGTGAGAGATGCTGAAGACAGTCAAAGCTGCCTTAATGCAAGTGATTTAGTGGCTTTTTGTTTATTTTCACGTAGTGTCCAATTCATCTAAGCGCCATAACTGTAGCTACTATATTACTGCGCTTCCAGACACTAGATGACACCAATTTCTCTTCTCACTCTTCCTTAGTAACTGGCGTCAGAACTGCTCAATAGACAAAGCTCTGGTGATCTTTAACTGGCTCTTCTGCTGTGCAGCTTAGTCTTTTTTTAAATCTTACTAGAGACAAGACATAGTAGCACACTGCTCTTCCCATTCTCTGCCAGAATGGCCAGAAAGGGTAAAAATGGTTTTACTGATTACAAGCTGTGTAGAACTGGTATGTTCTGCATGCAGATTGGTCAGACCACTCAGAAAGAAAGTAGGCCAGCCTCTCTCATTCACTAAGTCCTAACAAATTCACATATTGAAAGAGGTAGAATTGACTGGCTACCAAATTTTGACAGTAACCCAGTTGGCACTGTGAAAGCAGATGGAAGGATCCCAGCCAAAGCTCAGGCACCCAGGAAACAGACGAAATTGCGTTGCATGCCATTTTTTTTTTCCAAAGCTGGTATTTGCCCACCTACTGCAGTGCAGTTACTGTTTCATGTCATAGCCAAATGTCTCTCTCTCTACAAAACTAAATCCATTCTCTTACTCCCACACTGCCAAAGCCTATCCATCCTTCATCCAGGGAAACAGTTCTACACAGTAGTAGTTTATCTGAAAAGCCAATCCTCTGCTAAGCCCCCACATCAGTTCTAGATTCAAGAAGTAGATTCCTTCAAACTCTAGGCAGCTGGTGGCTGTATATGGCTAAACAGGCTCCCATTCTGGACTGAACACCAGACCTGAGAAAAAGGACATTCCAGAGCCCAAACCTCTTTCAGCTCAGAAAGAAAAGTTTAATATAGAAAAGTCTATCTCTGACTGAAGCATGCTTAATACTGAACTGGACAGAACAGTTCTCATGGCAACAATGCATTGCCCATTGTATGGGGACGGAAGGGTGGGGGGGGATGGAAGGGTGGGGGGCAATGTCAGGGGGTTTAGGAGGGAGAGCAGAGGAGCTACAACAGAAGGACTCAGCAGACAGCAGAACCAGTTGAGAGAGTGGCTCCTCTATTCCAAAGTGAGGGAATACAAGACAGACCCTTTCATTTCCACACAGAACCAGTCTTCCAAAGCATTACAACAAACTCTGATAAGAATGGATTGATCACTTTGACAGAGGGGGAATAGATTACTCCATTAGAATTATATTAAAAAAGCATGATTAAGCCATAGGACAAGAAGGGACAGAGGTAGACAAGGAAAGGAAAAACAATATGCAGAAAGGGTAATATATGAAGAAATCACTGAAATGCAAACCTACTTCTTCAAGTGTTTCCTAGCTGCAGGGAGACCAGACATTTCCTCATTCAGTACATATTTCTTAGTTCCCATACAGTAGTTCTCCATGTACTCTGCCCAGTGTAACTGTCGAACATCAAAATTAAACACCTACATAAAAAGAGAACCTAATGGTTAAAACTTTTAAGAAAAAAATCATTACATTAACTTTACACTTCAGTCTCATAATGCAACAACAAAAATTGACATGTCATGGTCAGATCTCCATCACAAAATGATTGCAAGGAAATAATTGTGTCCCGTGCTTTCATAAAAAAAATACCCGGAAGTGCAAAGATCTAGATTTTATTTTCTGGCTCTACCACAGGCTTAATGTGTGACCTTCAGCAAGATAGCTAGTGACTCATTTTCCCCATCTGAAAAATTTCTTATAAGTGTGTTGCTTGGTCTTACAGAGTTTGTGGGTCTGTCTATATTGCAATTAAAAACCCATGGCTGGCCCATGCCAGCTGACTTGGGCTCACAGGGCTCAAGCTAACAGGTTGTTTAACTGTGATTCAGGTGTTCAGGCTGCAACCTGGGCTCTAGGACCCTGTACATCTACACCACTGTGAGCCCAAGTGTAGACAAACTGTCTAAATATCAGAGGGGTAGCCATGTTAGTCTGGATCTGTAAAAGCAGCAAAGAGTCTTGTGGCACCTTATAGACTAACAGACAGTTTAGAGCATGAGCTTTCGTGGGTGAATACCCACTTCGTCGGATGCATGCATCCGACGAAGTGGGTATTCACCCACGAAAGCTCATGCTCCAAACTGTCTAAAGAGGCCTAGGCATTTATACTACTGTTTTCCATTGTGAGGTGTTCAAATTGATGGCATGTACATTATTCTTTAGTATTATTTAACGCCACAATAGATTGAATGGTCTAAGATTTTGTTATTTTAGTCCTTCAACCATTTTCTTTGTTACCTATGCAGTTCTTTTAAAACACTTGACTTGTAGGACTTTACATTCTGTATGTATTCTATGTGGTTACCACCTAGGAGTTTCTTCATCACTCTGGTAGCTTTAGGAACTTAATTTTTCAGTGTGGATTTCTGGATTCCCTAATATCAAAAACAGTCTGTGATGTCAGTCATGACAAGTCTCTTAAAACACTACAATTTTCTAGAGGTTTTAACCTTACAAATGCTACAGATTTCCGAAAACAGAACTAGAGAGATCATGACAAGGGCAAAAGTCAAGTAAACAGTTCTGTAAGCTGGAAAAATGTCCTTGGTAATTTATCCAGATTCATAAAGTTGATATTACATATGCTAACTCCTTAGCATCCATGCTGCCAATTCACAAAATAAGCAGCTTCACAGTTCTCTTGGATCACTGGAAAATATCAGGAAAAATAAACCTCCTAGAACTGAGGAGACAGTCTCCTCTCTCCTAACAATTTATCTTATTTCAATATTCAAAATATTGAGAAGATTAACATACATTTCAAGACATGTATATAAAATGCAAATGTACTGAAACAATCTAGAAATAAAACTTTCTAGTGCCAATATGAATTATGCTTGAAAGCTCTCAAAATTAAAAGTTTTAAATCATAATGTTTAAGATATTATATTTTCATTTCACATCAAGAAAGTCCATTATTTAACTTTCAAATTGTTCAAAAATTACTTTGGGCACATTCTTCAATTTTAGGAAACTTCTCTGTAGGCAAAGGCTATTTGGTGGCTTTGCAACAATCCAAAGTATATTCCTATTCCCCTTGAAGGTCAGAACAAGAGACTAGCAGTCCAGAATTGCTTAGTTAAGGAAGATGATCTGGGATTAAGTTTGAAAAAACAGATACCAACTGGCTGTTCTGTTTGATCAAACAGTATAAAGTGCAGTGTGTCCACTCTCCCATTAAAACCTGCACAGCCTTCAAACTTAAAATCAAAACACTACCACATCTCTAGTTTAATGGAAGAGAAGTAGCTGCACTAGGTTTTTATAGTTATTTCAGACATTTTACCCTGAGTTTTGGGATGATTTTAACTTTTAATCATGTTTCCAAAACCTATTCTTTATCATTTGCTTTTTCTAGGTTACTTTCATTTAGTATCACTCAATAATATTCCCAGGATATTTTATATAACATCAATGTTAATCAATGTAATACTGTTTTTATTTTACATTGCTTTACTCGATGCATGTTTATCTTGCTTTTTACTAATTGTTTTAATTAACTTTCACATTTTGCACCTCACCATTCGTTTATGATTGCATACACATGCTCTAGTCCACCTTCATCCAGAATGAGCATGCATGCACACACATCCCCATCAAAGGAGGAGGAAGGAATAGAAGAACAGAGCTTGATTTTTAATCGAAAAAAGAAATGGAGAAGGAAATCATCAGTTCAAAGCCTCCAAACCAAAATAAAACATTTTTGACAAATGAAAGTGCTTCCATCTAGATGCGTGTGTATGTGTTTTAGCTGTGCTGATGCCTAGGTACTATGGATATGAACCTATAAGATTCTGAGGAACAGTATCTTCTGAGGACTTTCAATGGGCTTGTTCAAATGGGATGGTCTTCTAGTGAAGAACTGTATTAGCATCCACAATGCTGGCCACAACTGACCAGGACAAACAGGTTTTAAGCATCATGTCTGCTAACACAACTCTTCATAATACCATTTAAACATGATGAAATCATCTAGTAAAGACCAGCCCAAGGTGAGTTGTAGGTGTTCAGCATCAACTAGTATAAAATAATGCTACTTCTGTTCATGGTAAATGAGGCTTAGTTACCATTTAATAAAAAAAGTGTTTGGAGTTCCTCAGATAATTTGCACTCTTTATAGTGAGTTTATTATAATTACATTTTCCCCTCTCCGTCTTAGATGTACTTTTTCAGAGTGAATCTTACCAGTTTACAAAGTGCTAGATTACGTACTTAAGATACATGTACTCCACAAATGTATCCTTGCTGTAGAAGACATTCTACAGGTAAAAGAACCATATATTCCTGCTTTAGCAACATCTTTCACACTATCTGAAGACCACTTGGTAACTCAGGAAGAAGACAAGAAACTTTGCATAATTTTTTTCCATCAGTGCAGAAGACTGGGTTAGGTTATGCCAAAACTTTACTTATAGAGAAAGAACCAGCTGCCATGTTTGGCTTCTTCTGCCGCAGTCTGAGTGTACGTAATCACATTAGTGAGAACAAAAAGGCCCAGGCACATACTAAACAAAGACACCTGTGTCAGAAGAGACACAGGGCAATTAAAGTTATTTAGTTTTAACTGCACTTCCTGAATTTTGGTCCAAGAGCCTTATTACTGCTATATAAAGCAGTCCTTGAAAGAGATCAACCCAGGGCTGATAAAAAACCTGGAGCTTGTTTTCTTTGTTCCTGGATTTATGTACTTTGTACAAAATGAGTAAACAAGCATATATCTGTGGTCTCAAAGATTGCTCTGAGATGCTTCTCAAACGTTTTCTTGTTTTGGAAAAAAAGACTGGGATTGTAATAGAAGAGTGACTCCTGATCTTTTTCCAGGCCCTGTCCCTAGAAGCAAGACTGTGCTTTAACTATTATTGTTGTTAGCAGATTTCAGGATGGTTTTCCCTAAATAACGTGGATGTGGATTTATTTTTGTCTGAAAACTATATTAAAGCTCAACTAAGGCATTCACCCACATCACTTATTTTAATCCATGTTAGAAAAAAGTTCTTAGATTCAAATTTAGTTTTTTTAAAATTTGTTTGGACTAGACTGAACAGGAAAGTATTGAGCCAAGTCATTTATACAGGCCCTGGCAAAGGTCTGCAATCCCTGCGACATTTCATTGACAAGCCTCTATAAGGTGGCCCCTGCATTAAATTAATCCAAAAGGCGTAACTCTACACTCCTATAGGCCAGATTCCACTATAAAAGCAAATTTTTCTTGGGCATCAGCATACAAGAGAATTTGCCAATTGAGAGAAGTTCAGAGTGCTTATGAATTTTGCACTCCCCAATAGATCCAGCAGGTCCTCTGGTCAGGTTGTAGGATATGGGTCAGGTTGGGTAATAGCATTTAACTTCCTAAAGTCCACACACAACCTCATGGTTTTTATCCTTTTTAGGTACCATCACAATAGGAGATGATGCCAAGGAACTTTTTGATTTAGTAATCACCCCCATATCCAGCATGCTTTCCACTTCCTCCTGAATTTCCTTCTGCGTGTCTCTGTTAGCATGATATGCTTTGCTACGAGAAGGGCATAGCCCTGAGTTTCAATGGAATGGACAATCTTGTCAGTTAAACCTGGCTGGTTGGAAAATACCTGTCTGTGGTGCTTCAAAGGGGCTAAAATCAGGGCTGGATTACACAATAGGCAGACTAACCACGTGCTTAGGGCACCAGCAAAGTAGGGGGCACCAAAAAAGAGGGTTTTTTTGGAAAAAATTTGGTATTTGATATTTACAAAAAAAAGCATCGAAGTAGTCATCATGGGAAAAAAAATCAGAACTTTGTTAGACTTCCTTACACTCCACAACACACACTTCCCCCGTTTTTATGTTCTCTTTTTATTACTTATCCCCACCTAAACCAGGGGGGGCGTCCTACTAACGTAGATCAAAATAATGCGACGAAATCAGATTCTGTTATGTATTGCCATAAATTTGTTTTATTATTGATATATTCTTCTGAGTTATATGTATGTGATTCTTTTTTCTTTCATATATATTGTTGAAGTAGAGAAAGAACTGACAGGGATTTGTAAGGGATCTTAATGCATGACAGTCTCTGTTAGCAAGAGTTAGGCTAACTGTAACCCTAATAACGCGAGATTTGTAGAAGCGAGGATTGTGTGAGGCGAGTGGAAAAGAACTGTGTGAGAAGTTGTTGCGACCTTGTGTAGATAAGAGACTCCAGTCTACATTTTGTATTAAGTGAGAAAAACAAGATATGAGGATGACCTATGTATAAACAAAATGCAGCTGTTGCTTATTATTGTCTGTAACAAAAGTATAAATGCTTGCTGTAATTGTTTACCTGTTGAGAGACCGGTCTACGAAGGGGAGACCCTATGTCCTAGTGCACTCTCTCCCTGCTGTAGCTGCTAAACAGAATAAAGTATCTGACTTTGCTGTACCCAAACAAATAAGTGAGAACTAAGTTTTTCTCCGACATTTTTATTATATAATATATATATATATATATATATATATATATATATACATATACATATACATATACATATACATACACACACACACACACACACACACACACACACACACACACATATACACACACAAAAAATAGTGTATGTTGTGTAATTTTTTATTTTATTTTATTTTTTTAAGTTCAGGTAACTGAGATAAGGGGCAGTAACCAACTGAGTGGAGCACAGAAACGTAAACTGGCGGAAGAAAAGAAAAGAAACAAAACATTAGTGAAATTTTCCAAAATCTTCCAAAGCTGACATTTTTCAAAGCAAATCCATCAGAAGCAACATCTTCTCTCAGTAGCACAGACATTGTTTCAAAACCTGTAGGTGTTTCAGAGACTGAACCTTCTCCTATTGGTGAAACAAACACCATTCCAGAACATGTGGATGTGTCAGAGACTAACTGATCATCCTACTCCTGGTGGTAAAACAGACATTGTTCTAGAAGGTGTGGATATGTCAAAGACTGAACCGGCTCATGCTGTAAACAATAGGAGAATAGATCCCGGTATGTGAGTTGATTTCAGTACCGATGTAGCAGCTTACTGGATAGATCGTGGACCAAATGACTGTCAACACCACACTGGGCCATTTGAGAAATCACATCGGACTTTTACCAATGGCAAACAAACAAGATACTGTCCACAAAAAATATTTTTCGGCATGAAAGCGAATGGTGAGAAATACACTCAAGAATGGCTACTGTATTCACCATCAACAGGGTCTGTGTACTGTTTTGTTTGCAAACTTTTTGCATATAAACCTTCAACATCCCGGTTTGCTGCAGATGGATTTAGTGACTGGCAGAATACTGTTTTAATTGTGAGTAGTGCTATTTCCATGTTGTTCAGAGATTCAATGTTGACATATTTAAATCGAAGACAGGGATTTGGATTGACACAAAAATTGGAAGAACAAATTAAAGGGGAGCGTGAATACTGGCAACCTGTCTTGCAGCGTGTTATAGCTGTTATTCAAACATTAGCTGAATGTGGTCTGCCTTTCCGGGGATCAAATGACACATTTGGATCATTGCAGAATGGAAATTTCTAGGGATTGTTGGAGCTTGTGGCTCAGTTTGACCCATTTTTAGCAGGCCATATCACAAAATATGGGAATGCTGGCAAAGGTAACCCATCATACTCATCCAAGACAATATGTGATGAACTCGTTGGTCTAATGAGTGACAAAGTTCATTCAGCTATTGTGCATGAAATAAGTACTGCTGGGTACTTCAGTTTATCTGTCGACTCTACACCTGATCTTTCACATATTGATCAATTGAGTATTGTACTAAGATGTGTCTCCCCCACAGATGGAAAACCAGTTGAACGATTTATAACATTCCTCAATTTGAAAAGCCACACTGTGAAGAAATGGCAAATCAAGTACTGCATTATCTGTGCCAAGTTTGCAAAATAGATTTCTCAAAGTGCAGAGGTCAATCTTATGACAATGCTGCCAACATGTCAGGGTGTTATCAAGGAACGGAGAAGCAGCTTTTAGAACAGAACAAATATGCCATACTCATACCATGTGCTGCACACTCTCTCAATCTTGTTGGCCGCAGTGCTGTTGATTGTTGTCTGGCGGCAGTAAGGTTTTTCTCAACAGTCCAGTTACTTTATACATTTTTCTCTGCCTCAACACACCGATGAGCAGTTCTTAAAACATATTTGGGCAATGATCGTGTGTTGAAATCTTTCTAATACTCGCTGGGAGGCACATGCAGTGGCAACAAGTGCAATTCTGGAGTCCTACTCAAAGATTGTGAATGCAGTAGAAAGTATAGCTGAAGACCAATCACAAAAGGGAGAAACTATACGAGAGGCAGAAAACATTGCAAACAAGATGCAGGAACTAGAGTTTGTATTCATGTTGACCATGTGGAGTAAAATTTTACAAACACTTTTACCACACAAGTCAAGCTCTCCAAGAAAAAGAACTGGATTTGAAAACATGTGCAGACCTCTGTCAATCATTAGCAGACGACTTACACACTTTGAGGAATGATTTCAAAAGATTTGAAGACGTATCAAAAGATATCTTGCCTAACTACAAAGCAGCCGTCATGCAAGCGAATCAGGAAAAAACAAGCAAATGATAGAAGTGCAACAGAAACGACACTGAATCCTAGAGACAAATTTTGCGTATCTACTTATTACGCTATAATTGATACACTTGAAGCTCATATGAAGAGGAGAGGTGAAGTGTACAAAGAAGTATCAAGTAGATTTTCTTTTCTAAATGATATGGACTTATTTGATGAGCAATATTCACAAGGTTCTCAAAAGCTAGTTGACTCATACCGTTGACTTGAACATGAATCTCTGTTGAGAAGTACGGCAGTTCCACTGTTATATGCGCGCAAAGTTTAATGAAACAGGAAAAATGAAATTCAGTCACATTGATCTTCATGACACAATATTGAAAGATGGAATACAATGTGTATTTCCAAATGCAGAGATCTCACTATGTATTTTTCTAACATTGATGATTACTAACTGCTCTGCAAAACACTCTTTCTCAGCTGAAAAGAATAAAAAACCCTCAGAGAACAACGTATCAGGGCAGACTGGATTCACTTTCCCTATTGTGTATGGAAGCAGACATGCTTCGTCGAGTCAGCTTCGATTAACTTATCCAGAATTTTGCATACATGTAAGTTGTGTCATTTCGAAAAATAAAATTTTATTTTATGGTATTGTTTTTATTTTGAATTACATATGGGGGGGCACCATAATCTTTTAGTGTTTAGGACCTCTAAAGGTCTTAATCCAGCCCTGGCTAAAATCTCCTGCTTCTGGATTGGGATCAAACCCTCACACATCTCAGTGCTCTCCAAAAGAATCTCTTCCTTACCCTCCCTGACCAAATCAATTGAAGGGGCAGTAAATGTTCCCTCATCAGTACAACAAATCATATTCACTAGCATCTCCCTTTCATGGTAAGCTTTCAATCTATTGACATGTATAGTTTGTACAGCTCCCCTGCCATGGCACTTCCTTACATCATAAATGACCTCATTCACTCAATCATCTGAAAAGGTCTTTTCCCAAAATCCTGCATTTTGTTTTTCCTCACTGGAATCAACTCTAACACCAAATCTCCTAAGTCAAAAGATCTTTCTTCAGCATGCCTGTCATACCAAGAGGTCTCAAAAGGCTGATTCCTTTCAAAGTTCTGCTGCACAAAATCCATCATAGCCTTTAAATTCTCTTTAAAATGAGTGACTACCCCCCTACAGGCTGGCCTATCTCCTCTGTACTGCCCTCCCAAGAGCTTTGAATAAAATCTAGGGGTATCCCCGCATTTTCTATAAAGTAGATTAAAGGGGACAAAGATGACAGATTCTTAGGGAATGCTTCTATATGCAAACAACAAATAAGGGAGTAACTCATCCCAGTCATTCTCTCAGCTGGTAACATACATCTTCAACATACCTCTCAAAGTCCCATTAAATCTCTCCACCACATCATTAGTTTCTGGATGATAGAGGGCAGCCTTTGTATGCCTCACTCCATACAATTCCCATAACCTTTTGAAAACTAGACATGAAATTTGCGCCCTGCTCTGACAAGATTTCCCTGTGAAAACATGCTCTGCTAAAAATGGTTTAAAAGGCAGTAGCTGCCATCTCAGCTTCGATATTCACCTCATGTATAATCAATTGCTTCTGGGCCACCAAATCAAACAGTTTTTCATATCTGCCTTCAGTCCCTGCCCCCCTTATCCATTTTCTTATAAAATTACACATTTTACGCACATATTCAACAAGTGATACTGTCAAACATCTTAAGCTTTCTATATTTCAATTGATAGGACTCAGATGTAATTTTAAACCTTTTCAATAGATTTTCTTTTACATCTTAGCATCACCTTCCCCCATATCATTAAAAACTTCTCTAGCTTTCCTGATTAAGCTGGTCAAGAGGATAGGCATTCACTTATCCTCTGCGATCTTGTGGATACCATACAGTCTCAAAACGTGGACAGGAACTCTTCCACACAGTCACTCTCTTTGTAAATCAGGCAGATTTTCTCCTACTCCCTGGTGCTGGGGGCAGTGTGGGGGGAGGGGGAGGATGCCCCAGTATTTTCAGTTGCAATGTGTGAGCTCTCTCCTCAGCCTCCTATTGTTCCATGAGTCTCTAGTAGGCTCTCTCTTCAATCTGTTTGTTGGCTGGTGCCATATGTTCCATCTGTCTTCAGTGTGCTCTCTCCTCAGCTTATCTAGTATCCCTGATCCACAGCTCTGCCATCATTCTCTCTTGCTCGCGTACTTCCTGAGCTGCCAGGTACTGCAACTTGGCCTGTTCCTCTGCAGCATCTGGGGAAGCAGGGCACTTGGACCCCTGGTCAAAGCTTATGAGCAAAGCTCTCAGTTCCTAATCTGAGGCTTTTAATGGGCTATCCCCCTATTTTTACATAACTTCCAAGGCCTTTTGTGTCAAGACCATGATATGGCTGATTCACTCATTGCAACTAATCTTTAACCCTTAAAAACCTCTCAAAAGAGTTTAAATTTAAACTTTTAACAGCACTGGCGTTATGATCTAGAAGCCCAATTGACCTGTGGCACGTGAATCCCGCAAACACTACACCAATTTTCACACCGTCTGGAGTGACCCATGACTATGCATGCCAACTGCAGGGTGGAGTGTTAAAAAGCAGGGCAGACACCCCAAATTGGTGGTATGTTCTATAATTAGAATTCACCAACCCAGTAACAAATGTGACCTCCTAAACCACTATAATAGTCTTATCTGGCGTTACAGACAGTCCCCTTGGGCATTCCAGTCTATCTTGCCACCCAGACATGCTGGACTTAGTGACAGTTGGTTGCAATACATCACAGATCACAAAAGATTCAGGTGTCTTCCAGTCCCAACAGACCAGTCATTTACTCCAGGTCAATTTGTATCTCAGACCTCAAACTAAGACAATGCTTATAGCCAATCCTATAGTAAACTAACTATGGATTTGTTAACTAGGAAAAAGAAACGAGCGTGTTATTTACAGGTTAAAGCAGACATATAAAGAAATGAGTTACAGTCTATGGTTCCAAAAGCTGATAGTTGTAGCAATCTGTCAGCACTGAATGTCTTTTAGGGCTAACCGATACCAAGCAGCATGAGGATCTCTTACTTATGTTTAGGAATCTTTGACCCCCAGAGTCCAGACTGCATAAAAATCCAGCTGCTCCTTGTCAGGAATTTTTATGTACCCTCACCCGCGAAGCTAAGCTTATGGGACGAGTTCATGCGCAGACCTCTCCTTCCTGGAGGGAAGTTAGAAATGCAGTCAAAGTCTCTGTTCTTTAATGCTACACAATATATAATTTGCCTTCAAAGGTCCATCCTGTCTATAGGACAAGCACTTTACCTTAATCAATGCTTCTTTTATGCTACACAATTACAGAGGTTTATAATGCAAACACTCAATATAAGCAGCAAAGAGTCCTGTGGCACCTTATAGACTAACAGATGTTTTGCAGCATGAGCTTTCGTGGGTGAATACCCACTTCTTTGGATGCCCGAAGAAGTGGGTATTCACCCACGAAAGCTCATGGTGCAAAACATCTGTTAGTCTATAAGGTGCCACAGGACTCTTTGCTGCTTCTACAGAACCAGACTAACACGGCTACCCCTCTGATACTCAATATAAGTTTATACCATGGGCTACAGAGATAAGTCAGATCAATACATGCAGCATCCTACAAGCATTTCATGAAGTCTAAACACAAAACACATTGTTATAAATCCAGTACCCATCTTAACCATGCTAACACATAGGGGAACTAGATTGACAAATTCCTGATGCTAAAACAATGTTCAGCTGAGGCCTCAAGCCCTGGAAAGAGCTGGTATCTGGTCTGCCAGCATCACAATAACCACGCAAGGTCCTACTTCTTACAGACCACAGTATGGAGCCATTTTTTACTAACAAAATGGGGGGGGGAGCTACTTTCATAAATTGTTTCAGCAAGCATAGCTCCTTTCCCCTCATATGAAAAGAGCAGAGTTATTTAAAAAAAATCAAGTTATGCTGCTGCCTAATATTTTTAAAACTGCTTTCTCCATATTACACCTTACCACACTGGGGCAAAAAAATTTATGATAGGTGTGTGTGTTTTCAAAGACCATTTCACCTACCTTATTCATGGTGTACACAAAAATCACAGACAGTTATAGTTAAACAACCAGTTTTGTTTTGTTTTTTTAAAATTAATTAAATTAATTTATTTTAATTAAACTTCCATTACCCAGTCTTAAGTAAATAGATTCACTTCTTTTAAATCCTTAAATGACTGATAAGAGGTGTATTACACGAAGATTACTTGCCTTTTTGTCTTCAGGGCTTAGTTGGTTCATTAGCATATTGACATTCTCAGTGTTCCAAATCCAAGAATTGCTTGTAAAGTATTCTATTAACATCATGGCCTTGTGAAGACGGGTTATTGTTTTCATCATCCTATTGCCCAAGGAAAGGGATTTACAGATTACAATAGCAAAAAAACATATCCAAAACGAACATACCCATACTGTCCAAACCACCTCTCAATTTCCCCATAACACAATGAATTAATACCAACACAGGAACTCCCAAATCACCCAGCAAACCAAGCATGTCCACCTTTAACAGATAAATAGAATATTCCTGCATATTTTATATTTTTAAATGTACTGGAGATCCAATTTTTGCCAGCTGTTGCAATCTGAAATTTTGATTCAGCAACCTAAAACGGTGTTCTAATGGTTCTACCTTTCAAAGTATTTAGAAAAGAAATATAACAAAAGACGACAGATATTAGAAGAACATCTTCCTACTAGCTTTTCTTGCAATTCTAAAACATTAACAGGTTGAAAAGACTTATTATTCGTAATAAAAATATCTATTCTTATGCATAATAATTTAACTTGATGAGAAGTATTTACAGCCAAATTCTATGGTGTGGCTGATGGGGGGCAGGGAGAGAGGAGGAAAAGGAGGAACATGTATGCAAAGAAGTTTGTATTTGCACTCCCCTAAGTCTAGTGGCAGCTCAAGTTCAGGGGAACTGGCCCAAACTAGAGCAGCCCTATTATGGCTAGAAATAGCCTCAAGTAGCAGAGGATTGACATAGCAAATGCATGGCCTGGCCCTGCTGCCAGTCCTTGTCTCTACTTTGCTGGCCACAGAGTGAAGAGTGGTTCAAGGAGGGTCCCCCTTGAGAGGGGCGATCCATTCCTAGCTGGCAATGCCTACAGAGCAGTGCAAAGCAGCCACTCCGGAGGATCTAACCCCAAATATGCAGAAATATTCTATCATCCTTTATTGCCCAACTTAAGCCACTTTGTAAAATATAACATTTGGAGTACAGTGGGATTCAATTATAAGAATCGATCTGGGCAAATTCCTTGTTGACCAGAACAGCTGAACATGGATCCATGAAACAATGAGTTTTGCCCAGAATGGAAGTGTCCATAACAAGCAAGTTCTGTCTTGCCAGGACAGCGAATTCTGCTTGGTATTGTAATGCCAAGGCTAGTCAGTCAAGTTATATCTGGCTCCAAATGGCGCTTATACAAACCATCATCCTTTACCTTACTAGCTCACAAAAGGATCCATTTCTTTCCTGCTTTTGCAGACTCCCAATAAATCATTTCCAGTCCGATCCTTATAACTGAATACACTGATCAGTGTAAACAAGGGGAAGGAGAGGAACAAGAAACAAAACCCACCACCAATATGAAACTGCTTTTGGACCATAACATTTGCTTCAGATAACTGAATGACCATTCACAGTGAGCAACAAAGGTCACTTACAGGTAACTGTTCTTTGAGAGTTGCCTCTGAGCAGTCACACTTATAGGTGGGATATGGTGCTCTGTGAAGTTGAGTCAGGGAACCTCAACCAAAGCAGAGTCCATTGAACTATATTAATGCACCCCTTAGTGAGGTCAATGGCCAACATCAATGTATAAGGGAGTTCAGCTATTCCCCCCTCCTCCTCCCTGCCCTCAGTTTTTTCTCCTGGACCATGGAGCCCCAAAATGTGAAGAGAATTCTGAGATAGAAGGGAATGTGGGCAGGAAGCATAAATGCACAAGAGATTCAAACAACAGTTACTAGTAACTTTCCTTAAGGACCTCTGTGCATTCCCACTTGTGGGAGAATCATGAACTTCCTTGTCCACAAGAGCTGAGTGCTTGAGATCTTGTGCTCTGATTTTTTTTCATGCCCTCAGAAATGAGGTGCTAGGAGAAAGAAAAAATCCTCTATTGGAACTGGATACATCTGTTGTCCCTGCAGGAGACTGCTGGCAATGAGAAGGGTGTGAGCAAGCTATCTACCTGAATTGAGCAGGAACTTTCAGATAGGGAGAAAAAGTCCACCCTTCAGTTTTGGTTGAAAGATATCAAACAGGCAATCCTGCTGCAGTGTGTGGGCCATCCTGTTCAGTGGCTCATGGAACCCTTCAATGGTTTCTCCACCAGTAAGTGTTTTCATCTGCTGATGTCTCATTAATAGGGAGGTCATTGTCATCATCCTGTCTGAAGCTGAAGTGGCAATTCCAGTAAGGATAATGAAGCAGGTATGGGAACTGATGGATTTATCAGCAAGGCTGGAGTTCAAGGTGAGGCTTCTGGTTGCATAGTTGCCACTGCCAGCAGAAGTGAAAGTTGTTGTGGCAGAAGCAAAGTCACTGGGACCAGGTGCAGAGACCATGCTGATGCCACGTTTGTGCGGTGAGACAGTCTGACAAACCATATCAAACTGAACAATTAGGGCTCCCTAAGGCACCCCATAGGGAATCCCACCAGCTGGAGGAACCCAGAATTATTCAGATGAGGAGGTGGGGTGTGGAGATCATGAAAGTTCCTCTTCTGGCGTACTGTCAAAGGGAGTGGCCTTGCCCAAACCAATCAAATAATGCAGATGTCTGATTCTCAGTAAATGAATGAGCAAGTAGAACTTGGCTTAATGTCTTAGGCTGCTCTGAACATTCTGAGACTGCAAATGGGAAAGGGCTGCTCTTTCTTCAGACAAGAGAAACTAAAATTAGACTACGCTAAACTAAACAGGGAGATTATACTAAGCAGAAGTAGCAAAGTTCCTAATGCTCCTTGTTGCAGAAGAAAAGGAACTGAGAGAGATAGGGAATACCCTTCCTTATGTACAATAAGATGTTAGTAGTTGACATCACTAGGAGACACTAGTGCAACTCCAGTGGACACGGCTTTGGCAGAGATTCTGTAATTCGACTTCAGGGGGCACCATTCCCCACCCACAAGTGGGAATTCAGAGGACACAAAGAACATCAAGTTCCACTGTGACGACATTAACAACCTGAAGTGTTCTTTAAAATACATATTTTAGATTGTTGCAAAGACGATTGTTAGACATATGTAAATAAACATAACATACACAAATAATGAGGCAATAGAACAATATGATCAGATAATACTGCATCACACTTTCTCCTAGCAATCATAAAATGGTTAGAGTTTTTCAATATATTTCTTTATCTCAAAGAACTAAATGCCAGCCATGGTTAATGAGGCACACAGAGAATGTGCCAATAATTTGTAGAGGTTAGCCAGTGCTACTCATCCCATACTTTCATGAGCTCAAAATTAAGTAAAAGAAAAAATAGAAAATATATTAAATATGAACAAGGATTTAAAAACAAAAACAGTTAACTAAGCAATTCAAATATGTAAAATATCAAAAGTACAAGTTTCATTCAAAGTTCCCTTGCTTTATTAAAGTTTTGCACAAAAAATAAATAAATAAATCTAGAAAACATCTCCACGTTACAAATAATTCTATTGAAAAATAAGAGCTAGTGCCTTCATTAAATCATAGCTCTGCTGATGTATAAGCCTTTGGATAATCTTTTATTGTATTGCTCTTAACTCTTTGCGGGTGTTTGCATATGTATTCTACGTACAGAAAAAGTTACTGAGAGAAATCTGCCACCTTAAATAATTTTTGCATAATTTTGCATAATTTTTGCAGTTTCTTCATGAGGCATGGAATGAAAGTGCAGGAGAGAATTTGTAATAAAACAAACATTTATATCTCCCAAACAAAATAAGGACAGAAGATCTCAAACAATTTCTTAAAGCCCTTATCTAGCTGCTTTTCTGCTAGAAACTTAATTCACTGCTTCTATATGTTCCATTAGGTAGACCACTGGTAGGTCCTTGGCCACAAACACCGCAGTGTAGTTCAAACACCTGCAATGTTACGATCATGACTGGAGAACATACCTGTAAAGTTTTAGTGTGCTGTGGAACATAGTCATATAGAATGGCATATATTCATGCCTAAGTACACAGCAAAGAGCTGCATCAAAGGAACCCATAGAAAGGAAAGGCAGATATATGTGGTGCTGGAATGTGCCATGCATCAGTCTCTTATTTCCTTCATGGCTGCTCAGTATGTGAGTAGTAGGGAATGGTGCAGCTGGGCAATATGCTATGTTCTATGCTATGTAAGGAATTGGGATTGCATACAAGCTAAATATGCTATACTTCAACGGAACTCCAATATAAGATGTGGATGAAAGAAGCGGCAATAATTCCCTCTTACTGGCTTTTATACGATACAGAAGGTGTATGCATGCACAGATGGGATGGATGTCAAAAGGGAGACAGCTAAGGCATCACTTCAGTTCAAAAACATGAGGATGGGGATTCAATACTCTGGTCACACTAAGGCTTGAGCACCACAAATGCCTTTTAAAAACCAAAACCAAAAACACACACACAAAAACCGAAGGAGAAAAGTACCAGAGACATGCGATAACCGAGTTGTAAATGCAAAGCTGTAAGGCCAGGCCAGGCCAGGTCAGGCCTGCTACAGTGGTGAAGTTGGACTACATCTTATAACCTTCCAGATCATAGACACTGTGCTCTCTCCTCTAAACCAGTTGGTATACAATAATGATTTCACCAGGACTCTTGAAACATTAGCTGTAATGAAAACTGTTGTGCCATTTGACAGCCTGTTTTAAGGTTCAGTTAGGAAGAAAACACCAAGACAACAGACCTGGAGGTGACTGAGGACAGACCTGAATAATTATAGCATTAGTTTCTTTAAAACTGTTTTTTTTTAAAGTGCCTAATAAGCTTTTAAATTCCTTGTTAAATTATGTCAATTTTTTGGACCAAAATTCCAATACAAGTGTACAACATTTATGCATCAGTTGGAATCCTACATATCTTTCCAACAACTCTGCAGTCTTCACAGATGCATCAGGCTTGGAAGGGAAAGTTTTCATGCCCAACAGAAAAATACACCTCCATTTTCTGAGTAAATGTACCCTTCATTCACTCATGGTTTATAATACATCAACAACGTGTGGGGAGTTTTACAGGCAAGTTAAAATAATCCCTACTCTAGATAACCTGGATTTGAAATAAGATCACATAAAATGATATTTTTAACCCTGGCTACACAATTTATCACTTCATTTTTTATTAAAACTACTTCAAACAACAGCTTTTGGATAGATCTCTAAATTCATGACTGCCGTATCTTCCATCTTTCTACAGGGATACTGAGTTAGTGTTTGTAAGCAGTTTGAAATCCTCAGATAAAAGATGCTGAATTATTATTTGTAATGCCTAGAGGACAGGGCATTATTGTGCCCTGTATAAACATACAAGTAAGGTAAGTGCAAAGCATTGTTAGGTTTTTGGGGTTTGTTTTGTTTTTAAATAGAAGTGGTCAGATTTCTTCACACATAGCACATTCTGAGCAAAGGATGTGCTGCCAGTAACACTGCCAAGAATGATTATTATACCATTTACCAAAAAGAACAGCATTTGTATAATTATAAAAATCAGATTGGTCTCACATCAATTCCTATAAGAAAAAATAGAAGAATTTAAGAACAGCCATATTGGGTCAGTCCATCAAGCCCAGTATCCTGTTTTCCAACAGTGGCCAGTGCCAGGTGCCCCAGAGGGAATGAACAGAACAGGTAATCAAGTGATCCATCCCCTGTTGCCCATTCCCAGCTTCAGACAAAGAGGCTAGGGACACCATCCTTGCCAATCCTGGCTAATAGCCATTGATGGACCTATCCTCCATGAACTTATCTAGTTCTTTTTTGAACCCTGTCATAGTCTTGGCCTTTACAACATCTTCTGGCAAGGAGTTCCACAGATTCACTGTGCATTGTGTGGAAAAAATACTTCTGTTTGTTTTAAACCTGCTGCCTATTAATTTCATTTGGTGATCCCTAGTTCGTGTGTTATTAGGAGTAAATAACACTTCCTTATTTACTTTCTAACACCAGTCATGATTTTATAGACCTATAGATACAAGGCCTACAGTAATACTGTTTGCACAAAATTTGGGGCAAGTGTTAAACCCCTCCACCATCCCTACTTCTTCCTGAAGTTTTTGTATGACACTGTAACCTAGGTTAACCTAAGAGTTTTAAATTGCTTTTAATTTTTCTAACATTTCCTCCAGATGCAGAAATTCTGATAAACAAAAACAGACACCTCAAGAATAAAAATGTTTAAAGTGCTGACATGATTAAATGAAGCATGTCAGAAAACATGATTTGATCATGTAAAGCAAGACTAAGAATTTGGAAAGAAAATTCTGTGAACACAAAGCTCCTGCTGTTACTTTGATGAACAGTTTGTCGGGAATGTCATACAACTTGTCTGAACTGTAGGAGTAACCTCAAGAAAGTTTTTCTACTTCTGTTAAGATCTTCCTTCTCCTTTGGCAGTATCATACATCAATTACATGACAAAGCATTGCAGAATAAAAATTATAGTGGATTTCTCATTTATAGTATGTCATTATTTGCATATTAGATACCGCAGTTGAACACACACTTCAGAAAATCATTTTAAGTGTGTTAATACTCCAAGACACAGCATAGAAATAGCACATAAAGGACAATGACAAACAAAACACTACTGTGAAGTAGTTACAGGGAGAACAATATTGATGTCAGTTTGACTGTACAGATTTCACCATGTTTGGAAGACTCTGGGCTGCCCTAACTTGTGCCATCTAGTAATGGAAGCCAAAGGCTAGCCAGATGGAGTGGAAAGTTACTAAATGTATACATCAATTATTATAAGAAATTATTATTTGTCTTCTGGTAGCACATAGAGGCTAGAGCCCCACTGTGTTATGCCTTGTACAAACAAAAAAAGAAAGAGATGGTTCTTGCCCCGAACATATTACAGTCTAAGAAATGTTATTGCATGTTATGTGCAAACGGGAGTGTTTTCTTCACTTTTTGCCAATACCTTTTATTGAGACAATTCCACAGTCAAGCAGGTCTGGCATATGTTAAAAAAATCTTAAAATATTCCTACTGGCCAATTAAGAGTCATTTTTTAAAAATTTACTGATGAAAAAAATCTTTGTTTTTCCCAATAATAAGATCTCGATTCTGGGATAGTGAATGACTCATTTATTATATACACTATTTCAACTCTCCACTATGATTGCAATGTAGTTGGAAAATAAATATTTCCAAAAACAGGCTTGCCATATAAATGCAGCAGAGAAGTCTAGAGGATTGTACTGCTTTTGAAGTCTGGAACAATAGAAAGGAAGTAGTAGTTAGACCTCACTCTGTGTAATTTAGTTTTTATTTATTATTTAGCTAAAAATTATATCATTTTCCCACTTCAAAAAGTTAGTCCAATAAAGAAATTAAATATTATAAACTGAACGGAATGTTGAGATAATACAAGTAATTAATTATCTGGAAAAGTCCTGCATATAAGATATGAAACTGCATCATCCACAACAAAATATAAAAATTGTGTGCCATGTTTGTGGAATTTCTCTCTCCACATTCAGTTTATAATAGCAATAACGACCTCAGAGCAGGACATTTCTTAGGGCTTAGTGACTGACTAGCGTTACCAGCCTGAGGCACAGCTCAAAGTCAATTCTTCCTAGACAGTCATTAATCCTCTCGGAATACCCAGCCAGTTGATTGTTATTGCTTATATTAGTAGATCTAAGGTAAAGCTCATGCGATTATCATCTCTACAAGCCTCCACCACCTTTTAGCACTGTCCTCCTTACCACGGTTTCTGACCTGTCAACCTGAGAACAACATCGTGCAATAATGCAGGTAGTATATGGCTGACCGCAGTCCAATACTGATGCAAAAGGGGGTTGGAACGGATATTAACATTGGGGCGCCTTAGTGCTTGTTCTAAAGGATTCATCTTGAAACTCAAATTTAGGTAATACTCTGTAGGAAAAATAAGGATCAAAATATTTTGAATATTTATTATTCCGAGAGAGCCTGTAGTTAGGTCTTGAATTCAAGTTATCCCAACATCACAAGGATTATTCAGATCCCAGAACAAAATAAAATACCCAGACAATGCATTCTCATTACTGGCAGGGAGTGAAAAAGTCTTGAATTCAAAGATCTCTTCTTATTTAGAGATGACTCGACCTTAATAAGCAAGCAAAATCTGGAAAATAATTCAATATTAATATACATTTTCATGTAAACATGGGTTTGTTTAAACAGAGGAACAGGTAAGACAGCGCTAGTCACCATTACCTTGGGCTTCTTCCAGTAATCCTGAGGTAGATATCATACAGGAATGCTGGGGCCTTATGGCTTACAGCAATCCAGTAATGATATAAAAGGTGATTGGAGGTTAGATTTACATTGGGCCGTCTGAAGGCCTGTTCGAGAGGATTCCTCTTGAAAGTGGAAATTACATGGTATTCTGAAGAAGAAAAGTTGTGTAATAGGTTTGATGATAACCATGTAAAATTTAATGGTTTTCAAAGTACATTACAGTAAAGTACTTACTCTTAATGTTACTTCAAATATAAAAACTTTCCTAACATTTCTGCCACCCCACCCATCAACTAAAACAAAATTATGAAACTGTTCAACTTGAATTGCTATTGGACTGTCACTCTTTGTCCCAAGAGGTACTTCATACACCCACAACTCTATTGTTTGTTTTTAATATTGTACTTCACTGTAGCATCTCTCTTTCTGTTCCTCTTTCTTACTTAAGAAAAAACACTACTCAATCTTCTGGTTGTAAACAATTTAAATAAAATAGCTTTGTATACTATATATTTAGCAATAATCCTAATCCTAATCTGTTATAGTACAAATTATTTTAACCTTCCTTTTAATCATATCATAGGCATTTCTAAACATTTGATCTGCATTTCAAAAGACATTTTAACAAATGGTTCACTTCTTAAACATTTAAAGAAAAAACCTGTATTAGGGTTTTATTCTGCATTTCTTGCACATCCAACACTCACTGAGGTCAACAGGAACTTCAGCTGTGAAAGACATGCAGGATTGGGCCCTTAAGAAGGTACATGCATATTTACTTCAGCTTTCTAAACATCTCCCATATTTTTCACATTGTGGTAAGAACACATTTTCTCCAAGGAACCAAAGTAAATTGTGATTTAACTAAGAACCAGTAGTTCTCCAACCAATTTGCTTGGAAGATTAAATGGTCGAAATGTTTTTATTTATTTATATATACTCAGAGAGGGTGTGTGTGTGTGTGTGTGTGTGTGTGTGTGTGTGTGTGTGTGTGTGTGTGTGTGTGTGTGTGTGTGTGTGTGTGTGTGTGTGTGTGTGTGTGTGTGTGTGTGTGTGAAACTGCATAAATAAGAACAAACTCAGTACATAGAAAATCCTTAGAACTAATTTTAAACTAGCTACAGGGCAGTCTGTGAAATGAAATATATAAATATTTGGAATAAATATATTCCAAACCTATTAAAACTTCTGATCATAAAGATAAAAACATATGCATTAAAATGTTAGAAATCTTACATTTTCATATAAGAAAACAAACATTATATGTCTAATATTAAAATACTGCAGAAACAGATTAGACTAATTCAAAGTATGTTAAGAGTTGAAAATAGGTGGCCAAATTTAAGGATTATTTTTCTGTATTTGATACCTCATGTAACTACCTAAAGGTAAAAACAATAACTACATCAATCTGACTACTCAAAAGCAAAGTTGCCATCATACCTCTCAAGTGTGCTGCTCTGTGCAAAATCCATCTCACTTTTGGACTATTGTTCTATTATTTGTTACTTGTATTACTGTAGTGCTTATAAGTCATGAACCAGGACCCCACTGTGGTAGGCACTGTACAGACACAGAACAAGAAGTTCTAGATGCGTTTAGCTAGACTGCCGCTAAACCCAGCGGTGAATACCTTGCCAACATCATGGGGTCTCTACTGCTCCCTGTGATCAGTGCTTTACTCACTCTACCCACGAACTGCAGGCAGATTAGGTTGTGGGAACTATTAGGAAAGCTGTAGGACTTCCACATTTCAGATGAAGGTGGGACTGGGAAGAGCTACTACCAGGAAAATAAACAGTGAATGGAGGGGGAAGAAACAGGGAACAGAGGATAAAATTAAAAAGTGATAGAACACATTGCAAAGTTGAGAGGTATGACAGCTGAATTTCGGATTATAAAAATGCTAACATTTTAAAATCCGTGCTCTCAAGTCCTTTCAGAGAAGTTACTAAAGTTGATACAAGGGCTTTATAAAAATACACATTATCTAACGGCCACATTTTGGGCCTTTTATTATTCAATAAAAAAATTTCTATTGAAGTTTACAGAGAACACGTATAGAAAGAACACAGCATACCAACTTCACCCCAGTGGAAAGGATTGGTGCCACCTGTTGTGCAATTGTACACCATGATGTTTCTTGGTCTGAAAAAACCATCACATATAATTAATTAAAAATAAATTAAAATTTGGTACACAATAGCCCAAACCAGAATTATTTATCCAAATCAGTCTTGTCCCCTGAATTCTGGAGTTTGGATAAGGGGGGGGGACCAATCTAATCACCTTAATTTTATCTCCATACTTCAAGTATTTTTCTTCCCAACAGCTGTTGTAATAATTCCTCTCTCTCTCATGAAACAAATATTTAAGCTTCAACTCTAATATTTATAATTTAAACTGACAGCTATAAGGATCAGGAAGGAATTTCCCCCTCATCTACAGTATTGCACAACTGACTAAACACATTATCAGATACTGGCCATTTGCTTAATGGGCTAATATGGTGAATCCTAAATTCCATAATAGTGTGGGAAAAGCAAACTATAGACGAGCAGTTAATAGATGGTTAGGTTTATAAAAACATCACACAACCACTTTTGGGGCTAATTAAAAATGAACTGCATTGTCACCTGCTATACCTATTAACTCCAGAATACCAAGCTGCAGCCAGTGTTGTGTTGACAACTACATCTACTGGAACAAGATCTGCAACTGCACTGTTGGAGGCTCTCATTGTTCGAAGAATTCCTTTTCCTGCCTTAAATAACAAAAACAGAAGAGACACCAATAAAACATTTCAAGTAATGTGTTTCCTTTCAAAGACAGTTGTATTAAAATGTTTACTTACCGCAATAAAAAGACCACTGGGCCCATTAAAGTTATCAATCCATCCCTATTGTGTAAAGAAACCAAAAGCAATTTCAGTAGAAGTTTACTGAGTTCAACATAGAGTTTGTATTTGACAAACATTTACTGTCACAATTTAAAGGAGACAACATTTTACTTCCTCACTCCTACTTTTGTTTCAAATATAAAAGGTACTTTCAGTTTGCATACCTGTGACAGCATTTAATTAACAGCTACAACTCCTCCAGCAGAAGAGCCACACGCAATTTAACTAGCTCCTCAAAATGAGCTGCTGTGTATTCATTTCTTTCCAAATAAATGGTGGGATTAAAATAATTTTGTAACACACGTTTACAGTTTGAAGGAAGTTTCCTAACAGCAGCTATAAAGTCAAGACATACTTTGACCTGAGAAGTAGATAAACAATTTTGCTGTCCCTTATTAGATTTCTTCCACTTTCTAGAGGAGTCTCAATTTTAAATGCCTACATTCAGTACCAAAAGGAAGGACAATTCTGATTTTGGTGATCTGTAAGAGCTTGAGAAAGATTCTCCTGAGTTAGGAAAACAGCCCCAAAACTAGTCACAAAAGGACTAGCCCAGATTGGGAGAAATGTCAGATAGCATTCAGCTGCTAAAGCAACATCTAAAACACTCCCTTTCCTATGGCTGTCATGTAGGGTGGCTATGAACAGGGGGCGCTCCAGGGCATCTCTGTGCTCTGTTAATCCCCAGTTTCTGTTGCAAGTTGAAGGGGAAATGGGTCAGTAAAGGCATCTCCAGGATCAGGAAGCACAAATGTGGCAAAGAAAAATAAAAGATCAAGGCTTTAGTTTTGCATGTGTTTTAGTCACTTAGAAGTCATGGGAACTAACTGATGAGAGAAACTTCAGTTCTTTATAGATACACAGAAACTCACTGAAGTCAAAACTACTTTCCTCAAGGCTACACTATTTAGTCTCCTTATCAGAAACAGTTCTGGATATATATATAAATATATATATATATATAAATATATATATATATATAAATATATATGAATATATATATATATATATGAATATATATATATATATGAGAGAGAGAGAGAGAGAGAGAGAGAGAGAGAGAGAGAGAGAGTGTGTGTGTGTGTGTGTGTGTGTGTAAAATATCACTTTAGGAAAGCATCATATTCACTCCAGTAGTTCGAACTTAATATACCCTTCCTGCGTTTTAACAAATATTTCTTAATTCGCTTGATAGGCCCATACAATCCAGAGGTCAGAGTAATTTATCCTTTAAATCTATGGGTTTCTTATACAAAAACCTACACACAGAAAGCTGTCAACCAAATTAGGCAGATTTGTAACTCAGTTTGCTATCCACAAGTGACTAAGTTTCAACTTGGATTTCTATAGACTTCTGAACTAGATCCCTAGCAACATAGGCTATCAAGGATGCATGCATAGGTTACAGGTCAAGAAACATGGATTGTAGAATATTCAGAGGGAGGCTCAAAAAGACTTACAGGGAAAGGCTCCTTCCAGCTGGCACCAACAATTGACGGCCGTATAATGGCTATGTTTAATTTTGCACCTTCCTGCTGCACAACATATTCTGCTAAGGCTTTTGTATATGTGTAAGTATTAGGTCTGTCTCCTATCAGTTTTGGAGTAATGTCATTCACTAGACCATCATCCATCCACCTAAAGAATCAAAAAGGACAATTTAAATACTGTACAATTCACTTAAAAGGAGTACATAAGTCTGAAAGAAAGCAGAGAAATTAAAAACAAACTTATCAAGAAAAAAATGCTTATGACTGCCTCATTTATTTCAAAGCAACAATCATAAGAAACTGAAGCTGTAAAGTTCCACAGAAGCAATGTAGACAAAGAATGGCATAAACACAGTAAAGCAAGGAATTTTGCTGTAGTGTTTATTGGTAAGTTTTACAAGTTGCATTAGGAAAAGCTTTGGAAGTAATTTAATACTGCCACTCCAAAGCTCTGTAACAGCCCTAGTGTCCAATACCAGATCATCAATGAATTTTAAAACCCAATAGCCTGATTTTCAGAGATGCGTAGCACCATTTTGCACAAAAGCTAACAAGCATAGCACCTCTGAAAAATCAGTCCTCAGATAAATCAGCACTTTTGACGCTGGTATGCAAGCACATATATGTAGGTTGTACAATAGTGACGTTCTGCAGACAATTTACACCAAGCTCAGTTCTGCAATCTGTACAACTCCCTCAGATTTCACTTATGAGAAACAGTTTCCTTTATTTAGAAGCCAAAGCCTGATCTCATTAGAAGCAAAAAATAACAGTTGAACACTAACAGTATTTAGCCCTTAATGCTCACTCTGTTTAATAAACAGCTCTCTCAGACTGGAGGTGAGTAAAGTGTGGAAGAACTGTACTGAAAGAAGAGTTTGATGTCAATTTCAGGAGACTAAGGGCTGGTCTATATTAGAAATCTTGCACCAATAAGGCTAAATTGATTTAAAACCCACTACACTTAAAAACAGATTTAAAAAAAAATCACTTATCTCAAAGCAACATGGGTACAAGCAATTTAAACCTGCAAGTGTGTCTAAAAATAAGGGCTTGCACTGGTGTAGCTTATTTAGTTATTCAGGTTAAAGTTTTCTTACACAGACCAACCCCTTTATGTTTAGAAACATTGCAATGTGCTAAATAAAAGTTTATTTTGTGAATTGTGTTAAAAATCTGAAGGGTTATTTTTGAAGGAAGAAGAATTTACAGGAATTATTAAATGGCAATATAAAAAGAAAATGGATACAAAATTGATCTCTGATCAATACAAGATTTCTCAAAAGCAACAGATCACTGCACAAGAAAACCCACAACTGAATGTACTGTGCACCACCACATTTCCAGAAGTTCAATTGCAACACAAAAATTGATAGACAAAATAAAATAATATCCAGTAAAATCCCAGAACTGCTTGCAAACTTGGTTTAAAATAAAAGCAAAACATACTTTTTAACACATATCAATTCACAATTAATTCTCCCCCATTTTTCTGTAGTGCATTAATTCATACCATATTTAAAAAAAAAAGAAGTGAGGGGACAGTGCATATTTGATACACAATTAGTGGACTTGGCCCATTAGTTATGGCTAATGACGAGACTGCCATCTTCAAGATTTTATATTGCCACTTTTCTGCCTACCCCCTTCTCATTTAATGTTTACATTTTCTGCTACATGCCAGCTATATACGTTAAGTTATTTCCCAATTTTCTTGGCTCTTCCAAGATGATGTTAAACATAGTTTTTCCAAATAACATAATGAGCAAGGTGAAAAACCCTCCTATAGGCATAGGCTCAAACTGAGAGAAGTCATGTTAGTTGGTGTGTAATGAAGGCCTGTCTGAGCATAGAAGTATTACCAGTTTAAATTAAATCAATTTTTAAAAAATTTAAAAAGACACGCCTTTAGTTAAACCGGTGCAACTGTGTGCGTGTAGACAAGGCCTGAAAGCTTCCTTACACCTACTTAGATCACCTTACAAGGGAGCCTAAAATGGTGTAAGTTACATACTAAACATTTAGAAGGTGAAAACTGAAATAGACTACTTCTTACACCTTGTCTAGACTTGCTGAATATATTGGTATCTATTAAAAACGAGTTTTAAACACCTTTAAAAATCAGCTAGTTTTGGCAAAATCAGGGGAGACCATAACCAGCTATCATGTTTTTAAAAGGTATTAAAAGCTGTTTACATCAGGTTTTCCATAAATTTTGAGCCAGAGAAGGGACCACTGTACAAAAAAGGCCACAGAACATTTAAACAACACTTAAAACACTGAACACTCTTTTTAGACTAGGAAAAAAGATGTTTAAGGCCTTTTCTGTACACACTCCTCTTGCTTTACCCTTCTCTTCTGGCTCCTTAGTATTAGTTACAATTTAGGTCCCCTTACATTTAGTGAATCAAATCCAGATATGATGTGCAAGGGTGTATGTAATTCACACTTTAGTAGGTAGGCCTGGATCTACAGAGGGTTAAAAAAATAAAGCAATCTAAAGGGAACCTAATTTGGTGCATTTTAAATGTTTTTCAAGGTGCGGGACAGAAAGTTACAGTAAACTACAACTTAGTTTAGCCCATAAAGATCCCTTCCCATGCTTTTATATGCAGTGCTCTCCAGCTCTTGTCTTTGCAGCGAGCACTGAAAAGGTAGCAATCCCGCCACACTTGGGCCCAAATTCTGCCTTGCCATGTACACATGCAAACCCCTAATATATTTAATGAGAGCTGCACACGCATCAGGGGAATCTCATCCTTATTTTCCAACCCTTTACTTCATCTGAATGCTTCCCCTGTTTTTTAAACTTAACCTAGTCCTGAAGATTCTTGCACTGTAACAGCATACTGCACAAATGGGATACCACCCTTCCTTCAGGGGAGGGACCTGGAGAGAAAACCACAAGTAACGTTTCTAAGGGAAATTATGGTAGCACAGGCTTATTAACAAGCGGCTCACAGCCCATCCCCTGCTTACAGATCTTTTGGATGCATGTTTCTCTGCACCATGTCACAGAACAATGGCTGCCAATGTTTTTTGGTCCATTTTCTTCCATCTTATTTGTTTAGCACCTATTTAGGGTTTTTTTATTTTTTTAAAAAGAACCAACTTTTATACCTTTTCCTGTGTTTTGTGGCCCTGCTTCTGTTTCCCATTCACTAGTAGGCCACACACAGTTTGAACCAGGACTGTCTCAGTGAGTCTGTGGTGTTCTTGTGGAGTCACTGAGTGCTGCAGGTTCCCTGGTTGCTGCCTTCACTTTCAGCCCAATTTACATGAACTACTCCTGTACCCACATTAGTGCCTGCTGTACATTCAAGCAGCCGTCAAAAAGCTACTCACTCCTTGACCCACATCCACTAGAGCACATTTGCAGTATGCACGCATAGGAGAGCATGTTGCACTGCCAGTCAAATGACCCCATATCCTTTTCCCTTTTTCAACACCCCCAGTGCTTTTCTCCACATCCCCAAGTTTGTCCTTCAGCTGAATTCTGCAGGCAATTGTCCAGGTTTTCAGACAGTGTTTATATGCAGTAGCAGACCAGCAGAAATTACACTGAGTCCTCCTCTACCAACAATACTCAAGTAACAGTAAAGGAATTGGTTTCTAGCTCTGCATTTCTGAAAAACATGATTTTCAACCAATATATAACTCCCATAACTAGTTATAGATTTATAAGTGTGCTGTTAACTAAGTATCTTGTTCTGGGTGCCAAACAAAGAAAGGGATAAATTATTCTTTAACGTACCCATCTATAGTTCTAGTTGATTACCTGAGGAGCACATATGCATGTGCTATAAAGCCGAAATGATAATCTGATCTAATCCATTTGATGTGAGTATTCCAGATATTTTCCAGAAGAGTCACACATCAAAAAAGGCCAGAGATTGTGTGACACTTGTGCTGGCTTAGTATCATCAAGTGGTTAGGTTCCAACCAAACTAGGGGTTGTGGCAGCTGGTGGAATGTAACATACACTGCAGTGAAGCATGGAACTATTTTTTTTTGTGGTGGTATGTTCCTAAATTTATCTTGAAAAATAACGCATTCTCCTTCCTTCCAAGCCACGCAATGCTTAGACTTCTTATGCTTTGAATAAGCAATTTCTACTGTATTTCACACAAGAAGTGTTTTTATTTACATAGTCCCAACATCTAACACATCAAGAGGTTGCTGAGTTACTTCCACATTTAAATAGCTATCACAAGGAGAGGTACTTATGTCTAAGCCTCTGAGCACCAGTCTCAGGAACATGGGAGTAACTCCCCTTTATACAGAATGACATCTGGCAACAGGATTACCCAACACTAACATTAAAAATGAAGGAAGTTATTTATTAGAAAAAGTACCAAATGCACACAGTATTCATTTTGACATGCATTTGGTACACAGGGTGAAAGGATTTAAAATTAAAGTGATTTAAGTCACCAATTTTAATTATGGTTTAAATCAGTAAGTAGGAAACCTTGATTTAAATTGATTTTAATCTTGTTTTGCATTTGAATTTAGTTATTTACCCTAAAAGAATGTTTAGTCTCCTGGTTGGTAATCATTAAAATGAGATTTGCAATTAACTATAGCCTTTATAAAAATTTTGTTACTTTTTGATTACCAGGATACCTTACATTTAACTCCATATTTTAAGAAATTATATAGTTTAATATACATTTAGTCTGTCTTAATTTTTACTTTATTTTATCATGTTAAGAAATGCATCATTCATCATTTTCTATTTATTCAATTTTTTAAAATAAACTCCTGACTTGTGTCAAACTCCATTTGGATAGAAAGTAAAATTCAGTTAAAATGTACAAACAACAACATTTTAAAATTATGTATTTAATAAACAACATCAAATGCACCGGGTACCTAAGAACAAAATTTATTAAAATATGTTTTGCATTTAAAATTGATTATTAAAAAAGAAAAGATGATCTGTAGTTAGTAAATTGAATTGATTCTTGAGGTGACTAGAAACACTTCAGCACTAGGAGATCTCATCCTTTCACACCTCTGTTTTATGCACAGACTAAGAGAAAAAAGCTTTCCTACCTTTTTTGATTCTCAATCACTCCGTTTCTTAATTTTGAATCAATTGGTCATGAAACTGAAGTAGTTGCATAAACTGAAATGAAGAATATTCTCTCTGCCCTTGCAGAAGAGAACACTACTGTAAAAAACAGGTTTAGCATTTCAACTAACTGTAATTTCAGGTGCCGAGTGACTATCACCAGTTCAGCAGTATGACTTTCTTTACAAGGTCAGTAGCAAACATTGTACTGCTTAATTTTTCTTTTTTTGATTTGTGCTTTTAAAAATATTACAACAAATTGGCAGTAATAATTTCAAATTAAAAATTAAATGTTTATTTTTAAAAAGGGAAAGTAAATAATTTTTAATACCATTTTTTCCCACCATGCTTGTACAGCATCTCTCATCTGAGCATTTCAAAGCATTCTACAAAAGGCCAAGCATCATAATTCCTACCTCACCGATGTAGTATCATGACCAGTATACAGCTGGGGAAACTGAGGCATTGAAAGGCTAACATACATCGTCATGGTCACACAAAAGCAGCAGCAGAACCAGAAATACATTTCATCTCTCTCAATATCCCTCCCATATTCTGATGCTGCCTTCTTTTCACTTTAGATGCATATATTTATTCATGAAACCTAAGCATCAGCTTTGAAATATTTAGGCTTCTGGAAACAGGTTCAAATTCTGTGAAATTCAATTCAGGCCTTAATTCTTTAAGATAGATAATGGAGTATCATTAAAATGTGTTCTATAGAGGACTTTTTCATGGTAACTTAACACTGAGGTCTTACCTATTCTACCTGGGCACTGAAGACCCCTGTTTGGGTCTTAAGGAAGAAAGATTTATACAACATTTTGATAACTGTTGTTAATACTAATTATGCAGTCACTTGTGATGCCACAACATATGTTGCCTTACACAAGACCCTTATCAGTTATTAAAATAAAAAAAGTCTTTCCCCACTCAACCAGCTTTTAGTTTTGCCAAGTTTTTCACACATTAAATTAGTTACATGCTAGATTCCTACCAGCCCAACACCTTCTTCCCTGTATAGGCAGTTAAAAAATTTAAAAAAGTAATTCTACACTTCCATGTGTAAGCTCCCAAATAGTCAACTTCTATAAACTGATGTGAGGATTAAGCTCATTTCAAGACTCTGATTTTACAGAGGAAGTTAGTGCAAAGAGAGTACAGTGATCATTTAGATATATTTAGTTTTTTCTAGTTGGTAAAGCTAAATTTCTAATTTCGTAACTCAATTATCCATATCCTGTCTGTCCTTATGTTATCGGGTTAATACATAGTACTTTTATCTGTAGCTTCAGATTAGCCCAATAATGCACGCAATCAACTTACTTCAAAAAGGATTCACAATCTTTCATTACCCAGGCTTCTAGTTACTTGGACAAAATCCAGCAAAGCTGCAGTAGAAAGCAGTGTCTTATTTCTGCATTTAAGTGCATGCTTGTCTGAACTCTGATCCAATAGCCTTTCAATCAAGTGCTAAACAGACTATCCAACCCCTAACTTTGTCTATGAAGTATTCACAGCACAGTTAATCCATGCCTTCAGATTCATAAAAAAAAAATCTGAGAATTTCTACAAGTGTTTCTTGATGCTCCAAAATAAGAAAAATGGCAAATGCATTCCTGTGAAAAAAGTTTTCCTACACTATATTTATTATTTCTATTACTTCTGCCATAACAGACAGCCTTTTTGAAAGGCTCATATTCTACCCACCATCATCCGCCACTTTACATTTAAGAGATCAAGTTGAGATCCAATTAATTAGAACCTAATAAAAAAAAAAAATTTGGACAGTTACCTTAAAGAGAAAAATTGCCACAAAAATTGATAGGGGAGTCAAGGGCAGTTACAATTCTTGAAATTACTTTGAGGAAAGATATCAACTTGAAATCTTTTTGGACCTACATTTATTGTAGAAGTAAACAGTGAAAATGGTCAAGAAAAACTCAAATTTATCTTCAATATTTGTTACAGTAATCTGAGGTTACATACAGCAAAAATTACACCTTTGTGAAATTTATTACACGGATGTCCCTTTAATTACTATCCATGGGTATTCTTTATTCTCTTTACTAGAATCAGATTCTCTTTTCTCCCCTACTGAAATCCAGGCTACTAAACCTTACGTTTTATTCCAACTCACTCAAGCTTTTTGTCTATCCTCTGCAGCAGCTTCAGAAGATTAACCCACTAGAACCTAGGACTAGTTACAGTTGGCTAAATGAAATCTTTTGTGCACCTTACAGATGGGCAGCTAGTTTTGGCTTGTTTACTGCTTTTCCGACTTGATGCTAGGTCTCAAACTTTACTGTATTTGCCACAACTATACCACACATCTGAGTCAGAGGGAGTTTACCCTTCATATAGTTTTGTTTTATTCATTGAAGTTTGTTGGGCAGGAAGTATACTGTATTTTCACAATTGGAAGGGGGCTCTGTCTGTCTGCTCTCCAGCTATCCCCTCAGAGTAGTCAGAAAAACAGCAAGGGATTAATGAAGAACAAGTTTAGTTTTGGCTATTTCTGACATCAAGAGGTTCTAATACAAAGAGCAAGAGGTTACCCTTCGGTCACACTTGCCCATCACTACAACCATTCATGGCCAGGTTCAATTCTTGAGTCCAAATTTGATTTTTTTTAAAAACTACTCTTATTTCAAATACAAAAAAAAACCCCACTGATCTTCAATTTCTTTTAACGAGATGATGCCTTAGTGAATTGGAAACTGAAGTTTAAAGTATTCTAAAGTTGCATGGCTTTAGGAAAACAAAGATTTGTTTGGTTTGAACTTTAAGTTTTGCTATATTTTATGTTTACATGCTAGAGTATAGACATTTAACTTTATACTGAATTGCTAAATAATAGACACTATCTTTTTATTAGGATTGCTTGAGGGGGTTTTATAGGGTTGCTAGAGCTTTAGAAAGTTTTAACTTTTGGCATCTAATTGTATGTTTAGTTTGAGATATTCAATATTTATCATTTGGCTTCGAGGAGGTAGTACTCTGTATGGAAAAACAGACATTTCTCTCAATTCTTGAGTAAGTGATCTAAAATAAGTCACGACCTTCCTATACCTTAGTTTCCTCATCTGTAAAATGGAGATAATTGCCTCACCCGTGTTGTAGTTTTTTTATATTATGCTTTTCAAAGCCTTTTATCAATGTGTAATAATACTGGAAAAGAGAACAGCAAGTGGGTGTGGATTAGTCAGGAAAAAACTATAAAGATTCAAAACATACTCTAAAGAACCTATCAGTTTCTTGGGGTCAACAGGGGGTGGATATATGATTTCTTCAATGTGCTTTCGATTGCAATAAGCATATGCTGTTGAAACATGCATGAACACCTCCAAATTCTTCATTCGCTGGGCCAAGATGACGAGCTGTTGTGTGGCAATCACATTTAACTGAACAGCATCTCTGTTAAAGAAAATAAACAAATGAAGATGAGTAAGAGTAATCATGTCAGAGAATCATAAATTGAGGTGAAAAGTCTCATGTGGTCATCTATTCACATCCCCCTACCAATGCAGACATAACATTTTCCCACATCTTGTCCAGTTGATTTTTAGGTGTCCCTAGAAATGGCTTGCACCACTTTCCTTGTAAGACTGTTCCAGTCTTAGAACCCATAATATGGAAGTTTCTAAGTACTCAGTCTAGTTTTCACTAATTTCATGCCACTGTTTTTAGTTCTATCCTTGTGTACCATCTAAAAAAAAATTCCTCTGCTTACATAGCATACACTCTAGTCAAGTTATTAAACTTCTTTATTTTCCTAAAATAAAATCCTTCTCAACTAAAAACAAGGGAGTGAAAAATGTGTATATGACAATCTATAATGCTAGACTCTCTTGCTTCCTTCACCTCTCACCCTCACACAAAGTGTCTAACCCGGTATCAATAGATATTCATATATAAACCTGCAGAGCCATCCACATCAGGCAGTTAACACATCAAGCTGGGCAAGATCTGCCCTGGTCAATACTTCAGTGGGAGGTCTCCAAAGACTTCATGTTGGCAAGTCAATAGGTGAAACTCTCCCTTCTGAGTCAGTGCTCAGATAATAACCAGATATGCGGGGGAGGGTTGGGGGCAGGATGGGCATTATGTTAGTCATGGGGGTCTTGTATAGAGGAAGGCAACCAAAGATACCAAGGTATTGATTGCTTCTTATTAAAATTTCCATGGCACTTTCCGAAAGGCTAGGGATGAATCCAACTTTAATTTAGCTAGTATCTGGGCTGTGACTTTCTGGATACACAAATTTCACCTATAAAATTTCACATAAGTAAGGTGTTCTTTCCATTTCTATTATATTACTATGGGCTGTTGCCTTCCTCCCCTGAGTGGCATTTCAGTAATACGTGGACTATTTATAAGGCTGTCAAAATTCTGTTGGAATAAAGTGCTATATTAACATTGAATACAAGTTTGAGGGTTTTTTGGGTTTTTTTGCTTTAACATAAGTAGAGTTACATAGAGATGAGTTTTTCAGTAATCTCATATCAATTTTTCAAACATTGCACCCCATTGCAGCAAAAGCACAATCATTTTACAAAATAATAATAAATAATAATATAATAATAGGAGCTATACCTATCTCCTAGAACTGGAAGGGACCTTGAAAGGTCGAGTCCAGCCCCCTGCTTTCACTAGCAGGACCAAGTTAAATGTTATCTTAACAAGTATTAGATTTTTTCATAACCTATTTTGGCTTCAATCTTCAGCGTTTTCAAAAGACCAAAAGAATTGACCCATGGAAAATTCCCTGCATTTCTAACTTAGGAAATGGAAAAAGTTCTGAAACAAAGTCCAAACATGTTCTGTGCTTGCTTTTTAGTTCAGAAGATGAATATTTTGAGCTTGAGTCAACTCTCTGGGTGCAGGAGAGAGATGAGGCAGAGACTCAACAGCAGGGGAATTAAGTTCTGACCAAGGGCTTCCTAGGGGGACTTGTCAGCGAAGACTGCCCAAGAGAAATATCAGTTCAGCACACTTCCAGTAGCCCTTCCCAGCCAGCCCCGTTCACTTGTGTTCTGCTTCAGGAGATTCCAGACCTGCCAGCAGAGTGGAAATTACAGGAGGCTTGAGGCATTATGTCCCCAATCCAGAAGGATTTTTCACCACTAAAGGCCTCTGTAAACCTAGCTCTTTAGCTAATTCCTATGTTGGTGACACAAGGGAACTGCTTAATTAAAAGAATTTGTGAGAAGCAAGTATAGAAAGGGGGTTTGCTCATTTTCATCATGTAGCATTCCCAGAGGGCCATGATCAGTATTTGCAAGGACTCAGAAATGAGGGGGTCCTAACCCTGCCTTTCACTCTTATATAGCTAAGTCTCTTTCCCTCCTCCTCCCTGAAGAGATTTCTCATATAGCAATAAAAGTCAAAAATGTACTGTAACATTTCAACATTAAAAAAAATTTCTACTAAAAATGGATATACCAAAGCTTACTTTATCTCTTTTGCTTTTGTTAGTCCTTTTCTTCTACAAGAGTCTTTTCTTCAAGCTTTCAGTAGTTTTCCCTCAATCTCTTTAGAAATCTTCCTAGTAGTTTTCGCCTCACTCTTCCCCTTATTTCTTATTTCTCCCCACACTTCCTCTAATGTGTATTGCTACCCCTCTGCCATTACTTTCTCCTTCCACCTCACCACATACATCTTCTCTTCCCCTGCACCCACCCTTAGCATATATTTGATTCTCTGACCCCACTGTCAGATGAAGCAGCAAGAGCTAGAATTTTATCCCCATACTCTCAGAATGAGAACATTTTTGTTCTCAGTACACCCTTACCTTCCAAAAAGGCTGACCATGAAATTACATATACCTGTGCACTCTTTTTATGACCTGGTTCATAAAATGGGTGGTGGTTCAGCTCAACTGCTGAGCCAGATGAATCTTGCTCTAGCCCATCCACATCTATTTGTTATCCACCAGCTAGACATATATCAGGAGCCATCACAGCAGGAGCTCACAAGACACATGAAGGTGCCAAGACCAGTACAAGCAGCAACATTACTTAACTTCCTGTACACCTTGTGCCTGTACTAAGCCTGGGGACTGGCATAATCTTCATATTGGTCTTTCCGCAATGATGGACCTTTATATTTATTCTTTAAATCCTAAGGGTTAAAACCTTCTTGGGGAGTTTCCTTATACAGAGGAAAAAAATTAAATTGACTATATGCAGTGAAACTCAGGAAAAACCAAGGGGTTTTTTTGTTTGTTTATAAAATTTTGCAGATAAATGTTATTTTCAAGCTGGTGTCCCCTTGAGGAATACACTAATATAATTAAGTTACATTAGGGTGGTTTTTTTTTTTCATATCAAGCTTTATACTCACCTCAGTGTTTCATTGAATCTGACTGTAGCAGCACAATGGAATACAATATTAATGCAGTCTATGAGCTTTTCTTTGTCCTGCTCACTAAGGTCCAGTTCAGACTGCGTAAGTTCACTAGGAACTGCTATTATTTTCTCTTTAAATTCAGGCTGTTCATCTCTTAACCTGTCAAAGAGCTGTCAAAAGAAAATCAGGACTAAAAATAAAAATTCACACAAAGATTTCAGAAATGAGTTGTTTTTTTATGTAGCAGGAAAAGGGGCAATTAACTAAAAATATTTTCTGCCTATAACATGGAGTTATACTTCCCTCAAACATAATGGATATTAAAAATATGATTGTAAAATTTCATATCACATATCAGTACAAGTTGGGACGGGCAAGTTATTCAACTGGCAAAGCAGCCAGTGAATTTTGCAGGTCATTCCAAGTTAATGATAAAACTGAACATGCATGATGTTTTATTTTATTTTTTTAAACTTTATTTATTGGAACTACTTTTCCTGTCCTTAAAGCTAAACTCCTTAAGCTCCCACAAGTCCAAATGCTCAGGGCTCCAACAGAGCCATAGAAAAGCATCTAAAAATTAACTAAAGTAGCTATAGTCAACTTACAGTCTACTATCTCTGGCCCATTCAGGGCTAAAAAGCAAAACATTTTACCCCATTTTCCACTGTATAATACTGCAGTCTAGAAGTGAGAGGATTCCAGATATCAGTCTTTAATCCCATGACATTTAGGTCTAGAAGATGTGTTGATGACCCAAGAATGAACACACGCCATGGGCTTAAGCCAGGTGTCATTCTGGGGAAAATTTCACAATTGAGAAAGAATGAATAAAAACCCCACTTCTCTTGCAGTTAGTTGCAAAAGAGACGGGAGGATTTAAGATTGCTCAATGGGTTGGAATGTCAGAGTAAATCCCATAAACAACAATTTAGTAGGCAGATGAAAAATGAGGCTGTTAGAGAGGCACAATAAATGTGTTAATCACATCTGTATTTTAATCGCATGGATTACCACCATATAATTTGGTGTATTACATACAAATACAAAATCCTTGTCTTTTTTCCCCTCCATTAGATGCCCAGAAAATTTACAGGGGTAACAAACCATAGCATGTGGAACTTCCATTGCTGTTAGTTTTAATGTATCAGTACAACAGAACCATAGCGTTTACGTCAATATCCCAGTCAGACAGGAAGTTCAGTTTAGATTAACATCAGTTTGAACAGATCATAATATCAAAATGTTTTAATCCAACATCACATTAACAAAAATGAAAGAAGCCTCCAGTTAGGTAGCAGCTACTACTACTGAAAGTGTTGTTTAAAGACTGAGCTTTCAAGGTTGAACTTTCTATGAAAAGGGGGGATAACTTTGCTAAGACACCTAATTTTGCAAAACAAGTAATGGTGAAGTCTATGCTTTTCAAATACTACTTTTTGAACATATAAAGTGCTACTGGAAATCAGAGTTAAAGATGTCAGATGCTGTGTAGCAAAGAACGTCTCTAGACTAGTGGCGAGAACCATGTGGCCCATTGGGGTAATCTGATTGCAGGCCGTGAGGTATTTTGCTGATGTTGACTGTCCACAGGCATGGCCCGCCACTGATCCCAGTGGCTGCAGTTCGCCGTTCCTGGCCAATGGGAGCTGTGGGAAGCGGCAAGCCACAGGGACCAACGCAGATGGTCAACGCCAGCAAAATGTCTCGCAGCCTGCAATCAGATTACCCTGATTGTCTACAGGTTGCTCACCACTGCTCTAGACATAAAACTTTGTGCTGAGTTCTTCACATTTATACAGACACATCAGAAGCTATTTGGTCAATCTGAGACTTCTTCGAGCTAAAAACACAACTGCTATTCTTGTCTATACCATTATATAGGTCAGTGCATGGTAGTAGCGTAAAGCTGAAAAGAATAAAAAAGGAAAGACTCCTTAGTTTCTATAACCAAATGGCAATTGAAACAGTAAATGAAATCCAATGAAGTGGCTAAGCATCTGGCTAGGATTTAAATGCTCCTGAACTCTTGATTCCTGTATCCCCAGAAGGAATTGAGAACAACAGCCATGCTTCTGGATTTAACAGAGGTTCTTTGTTCCTCAAAGTTACTTCAATTGGAGTAGGAGAGAAGTTGGCTGAATGCCAATATAGTTACACTGAAGGCATGAACTGATAGTAAATCAGTTTTCTTTAATCAGTTAAAATGGGGAGGAACTGGCTGAGAATTTGAAAGTGGAAGGCAGCTTAGGTGAAAGTTTTCATGAAATGGTAGAGCTCATGATTCTAAGGAATGGTAGGAGGGAAAACAGCACAATAAAAACAATGGATTTCAAAAAGGCAGATGTTAGCAAACTCAGGGAGTTGGTAGGTAAGATCCCATGGGAAGCAAGTCTAAGGGGGAAAAACAGTTCAAGAGAGTTGGCAGTTTTTCAAAGAGCAAACTACCCCACTGAGTAGGAAAGTTAGAAAGTATGGCAAGAGACCACCCTGGCTTACCCAGATCTTCAATTTTCTGAAACTCAAAAGAGTCCCACAAAAAGTAGAAAATAGATCAAATTACAAAGGATGAATGTTAAACACCACAAATATGTAGGACAAGATTAGAAAGACCAAGGCACAAAATGAGATTAAACTAGGTAGAGACGTAAAGGGTAACAAGAAAACATTCTACAAATACATTAGAAGCAAGAAGATGACAAAGGACAAGGTAGGCCCACTACTCAATTGGGGTGGGGGAAAGGGGTGAGAGAGAGAGACAACAACAGAAAATGTGGAAATGGCAGAAGTACTAAATTATTTTTGTTTCAGTTTTCACCAAAAAGGTTAGCAGTGATTGGACATCTAACATAGTGAATGCCAGTGAAAATGAGGTAGGATCAAAGACTAAAATAGGGAAATAGATTAAAAATTACTTGGACAAGTTAGATGTCTTCATGTCACAAGGGCCTGATAAAATACATTCTAGAATATTCAAGGAGCTGACTGAGGAGATACCTGAGCCATTAGTGATTATCTCTGGAAGACAGAGAGAATCCAGAGTACTTCAAAAAAGGCAAATATAGTGCCAGTCTAAAAACATAAGGTCTGTAATTCCCCAGGTTCTCCAGTCAGCTTAACTTCAGTACCAGGAGCAAATAATTAAGCAATCAATTTGCAAATATTTAGAAGATAATGAGGTGATAAGCAATAGTCAGCATGCATGGTCAAGAACAAATTGTCTCAAACCAACCTAACAACTTTCTTTGACAGGGTAACAAGCCTTGTGGATAGAGGGGAAGCGGTAGACGTGCCATATCTTGACTTTAGTAAGGCTTTTGATGCTGTCTCGCATGACCTTCTCATAAACAAACTAGGAAACACAACTTAGATGGAACTACTGTAAGTTGGCTGCATAACTGTTTGGAAAAACTACTCTCTGGGAACGGTATCAGTGGCATATCCAGTGGGGTTCAGTTCTGGATCCAGTTCTGTTCAAAATCTTCATCAATGATTTAGATAATGGCATACAGAGTACACTTAAAGTTTGCAGACGATACCAAGCTGGAAGGGGTTGCAAGTGCTTTGGAGGACAGAATTAAAATTCAAAATGATCTGGACAAATTGGAGAAATGGTCTAAGTAAATAGGATGAAATTCAATAAGGATAAATTCAATGTACTCCACGTAAGAAAGAAAAATCAATTGCACACATACAAAATGGGAAATGACTGCCTACGAAGGAGTACTGCAGAAAAGGGATCTGGGGGTCATAGCAGATCACAATCTAAATATGAGTCAACAGTGTAACACTTGCAAATAAAGCAAACATTCTGGGATGTATTAGAAGGAGTGTTGTAAGCAAGACACGATAAGTAATTCTTCCTCTATACTCAGCGCTGATTAGGCCTCAACTGAAGTATTTTATCCAGTTCTAGGCACCATATCCCAGGAAAGATGTGGACAAATTGGAGAAAGTCCAGAGAAGAGCAACAAAAATGATTAAAGGTCTAGAAAACACGACTTATGAGGGAAGATTGAAAAAACTGGGTTTGTTTAGTCTGGAGAAGAGAAGATTGACCGCAGATATGATAAGAGTTTTCAAGTACATAAAAGGTTGTTACAAGGAGGAAGGGAAAAAATTTTCTCCATAACCTGAGGATAGGACAAGAAGCAAGGGCAGTTGAGGTTGGACATTACGAAAAACTTCCTGTCAGGGTGGTTAAGCACTGGAATAAATTGCCTAGGGAGCTTGTGGAATGTGCACCATTGGAGATTTTTAAGAGCAGATTAGACAAACACCTGTCAAGAATGGTCTATAATCTAGATAATACACCTCAACCTCAATATAACGCTGTCCTCAGGAGCCAAAAAAAATCTTACCGCATTATAGGTGAAACCGCATTATATTTAACTTGATTTGATCCACCGGAGTGCGCAGCCTCCCCCGCCCTCCCATTTAACCCAAATTCTTATTTTTGGGCGGCGGGGGAGGGGAGGAGAGGAAGATAAGAGATTCAGGCAAAATAAATTTGCCCAACTAATTAGAGTACTACATCTATTCCCAAGATATGGACATCAGCAGGGAGGATGAAGAGGAGCAACGCTGGGTAAACTTAAGTTCTTAAAATCCATTGATCCTTGCTCTGAGGAGTTCCTCAGAGCAATTTACCTTAGCTCTCAAAATGTGACTCATTGTCCCGGGTGATGTATACCATTTACTGTTAGCAGTCCCTAGAACACTGGTGTAACTGAAGACAGGAAGGCTTCATGGGAGTGTTTGAACAGAAGTACAAATGTGGAGTTGTGCTGGACACAGAGGAGATGCCAGGTGATATTAGGATGAGGTCAGATACTACTATATTGCCAGTTATTGCTACATCCAAGCCTCCTGATGTGCAAGTGAGAACTCTGGCAGCCAACCATGGTTGATTTTATTCAAATCACTAGTCAGGAAGACTCTATTTAATCATGGATTTCTACATAAAAGTGCATTCTTGTTGGTTGTTATAACCTTAATACATGTTCTTCACAACTCGGAGATAGATGAGATAAAAGACTCAAACTGGGTCTGCTTACACCCTGCTGCCATTAAAGGTTTTCCTTTCTAGTGAGAGAATAGTATGGTAGATCTCAAATCAATGAAGGCTACACTCAGAAAGATCTCAAGACTTCTGAAATATGCTGCTCAAACGGTTTCACTTTTGTTTCTACTGCCTGTCCCTCCCTTCTCACATTTATCTCCAGACTTCTCCTTGCCCAGATCTATTCCAGACCCAACAATCTATTCACTGAACTTTTTGAAACTTTGCACTTTTAAACAGCATCACCAGCATTATTTACTTTCATTAGCCCAAAGCACCAGGTACCCAGGGTAGCAAAATATTAACAGTTACTTTGTCAAAGAGAAATCACTGAAATTCCAAAATTGAAAAGAGGTTTCATAGGAGGCTCACATTGTAATGTAGATTACTAACCAACCAAAATTCATGGGGAGTGGGGGGTGCTAGATCTCCACAACTCTATTATAAAAAAATCTACTGAGAATATTTTGAAATGTGGGTATAGCTTATTTTGATAAGTTTAAAGAAATAAGCTATATTGATAAGCACCTCCTCTATACAGTATAACTTCATGCACACTAAGGGGTTGCACCAATTTGACTGTATTTCTAAACTACAATAGTTAAGTGGTACAGAAACTGTAGACAAGGGTAATTTAATTTCACTGTAAACCACACATTTAATTTTACATCTTCTGCAATATTTTCACACCGTCTTCCAGCTAATTCACCTTGGGGAAGCTCTAAATAATAATAAATACTACCTAGCTCTTAGAGTGCTTTCCATCAGTAGACCTCAAAGCACTTTCAAAAGAAGGGATTTTTCTCCCTATTTTACAGATAGGGAAACTGAGGCACACAGAGCTGAAGTAACTTGTCCCAGGGCATACAGCAGGCCAGATGCTGAATTGGGACTAGAACACAGGTCTCCTGAGTCAGTGGTCAATGCTCTATCCATAAGGGAAAACACTACCTCCCTACAGGTGACTACACATTTTATTAGCAGACTGTAAAACACAAGTCATTTACATGACAACCATTTGACATTTCAACACTGCTTTGTACTCTAACACACAAGATAGCTGCATTAAAAACAAGACCTTTTAACAAAGCTGAAAGTGGGTAAGACGCTCCACTTGAAATGTACATCCTCTTACCCTCACTGTAAAACCTATCACTGGGCTTTTCATTTGAATGCAAAGCACAAAAAAAAGGCATGAGCAGAACTTAAAAAAACAAGCATATAATATGGTATATGACATTCTAAGAATGTGTATCTGTCCGCAAGTTTAAATGGCAGAAAATAAGCTTCATTATGCTCATCTGCTGTATGTGTCCATCTGTCTCCAGAAGGGAGATGTCTATTTTCCTTTAATTTGTTACAAGTCAATGCAATCCTGATATTTAGTTATCAATACCACAGCAGTCAGTTATCTGGAAGTTTGTACAGCAAAAAACCTGTTCCAACATGTTGATGGTTGCTCACTATTTCAGAAGTTTCTTTACAATGGGAAAAAGAGGTTTGTATCACTTTTTTAGTCAGTTAACACAAAGAGCTTCCAGAGACATACCTTACAGCTGATCATTTCTTCCATTCGTTCTTGAGGCGTCTGTCCTGCTTTATGTCTCACCAATATATAAACTGCTTTCACTTTAGGGCAGGACCTCAGTAGCTTTTCCAGAAGCACCTTTCCCATGAAGCCAGTAGCTCCTGTGAGGAGGACATTCTTTCCTTCATAGTATTCAGGGATGGATACCATTATGACCTTAAAGTTTAATAAGAATACATTAGAAAAATGTCACTTTATGCAGGCCTTTAGATCTGTACCTCCTTCATTATAATGCAAAGCTATGAACATTCAGTCCTGTGGTTGAAAGTAGAAGCTCATTGACCACATTCTTTATCTATTGGTATCCCCTTCCTTCTTACACAAGTAGGTCTTAAGTTTAAGCAAATGCCATAGGTTTTAGAAGCAATTCACAGAATACCTTTTAAATCTTTTACACGATCTGGATCCATGCTACTGGCACAATTCAAGATTTCTCCCTCTGCCCCATCCCAATTTCTCCCTTCGTTTTTGGTTATTCAGAACTGGCTCTAAGTATTTAGCCAACAATATTTTCTTTCATTAAGTGAAATAAGCCACCTGCTTTGCACAGCTAGATAGATGGAGTTTTAAAGAGACTGTACAATATAAACAAAAATTGTATATACCCACTTTAAGTAACCACTCATAGGACCAATAAAAACTTGGTGGCTGCTACAGAAAGTTTAAGGTAAGTTTGTTGTCTGTAGTGTGCGTGTTTGTGGTATCCTTGCTGCTGGACTGGTCACGTGGTCTGTCTGTTTGGGGAACTGTGTGCTGAACCTAGCAGCCTGCTAGGCAAGGCTGAGAGCTTCTTAATGAGGCTTTGATCCCTAAGTCCTTTAGCATCCATCAACCCTTACCCAGGGGGCGGGGCTACTCAGGAAGACCAGGGCTTTAAAAAGCCCGCTCCTAAGCGGCCAGAGGAGCTAGTGAACAGGAGCGGCTAACAGGAGAGTTTTGCAAGGGAGTTCTCAAGGTGAAGGAGGAGCACTTACGTGACCCTTGGAGTAAGTTTGTTGGGGGTGGGGGGCAGCTAGATATACTTAACATTCTTTAAACTTAAAGCCAAAACCACCCCCTGATAAAAACTAAACATCAAAGGAATGAGCTACAGGAGTAAAAAGAGAATGCAGGTAGAAGTCCAGCAACAGAGTGGGGGCTATTCAGTTTATTGCACTGAATAAAGCATGTATGATATGGGCAGGTAGTGTATATGTGCATTTGGTGCATGGAGCTCCTAGCCCTCAGAGACTGTGTACGGGCTTTGGAGACCAGAGTGGCTGAACTGGAGAAGCTAAAACAGACAGAGAGGTACGTATATGAGACTTTCCAGGACATCGTAGAATTGTCCCACCTCCAGTCTGACAGCCTTTGTGCTGTTGAGGAGGATGAAAGTGTCAGGGAAGGAGAACATCCAACTGGAGCAGAAAAATGATTCCATAGTTCGGACCCTCCTTCCAGATGATGTCGCAGTATCCTCTCGCACTGAGGATAACTCTCCAGGGAAGGGAACTCCAGTTATTATGAAGATACAGGTAATAGTTATGGGTGATTTGATCATTAGAAACATAGATAGCTGGGTTTGTGATGATCAGGAGAACTATATGGTTCCTTGCCTGTCTGGTGCAAAGGTTGCAGATCTTGAGACATCTAGATAGATTTATGTGTAGTGCTGGTAAGAAACCGGTGGTCGTGGTAAGGTACCAATGACATACAGAAGGATAGGAAAGAGGTCCTGGAGGCCAAATTTAGGTTACTAGGTAAGAGATGGACCTCCATGGTAGCATTCTCTGAAATGTTTCCAGTTCCAAACGCAGGGCCAGTTAGATAACTGCAGGGTCTAAATGTGTGGATGAGACGATAGCATAGGGAGGAGCTTAGATGTGTTAGGAACTGGGGAAACTTTTGGGAAAGGGGGAACCTATACAGGAGGGATGGGCGCTACCTAAACCAAAATGGAACCAGACTGCTGGCACTTAAAATTAAAAAGGTCATAGAGCAGTTTTTAAACTAAGGGCTGGGGGAAAGCTGACAGGTGCAGAGGAGCATGTTGTTTGGACAGATACATCCCCTAGGGGAGGATCTATTAATGGAGATTCTCTGTGTCCTAGTAAGGAGGAGAGATGGAAGATGATAAAATACAGGTAGGATCTGATGAGAAACAGTTAAACAGGGGGGAAAAAAAGAAAAAGAAAAGTCCCATTCAATTACATCATGTAACGGCAGACAGCTAAAAAGCGACACGTTTTTAAAGTGCTTATATACAAATGCTAGAAGATAATAATAAGATGGGTGAACTAGAGTGCCTTGTATTAAATGAGGATATTGATATAATTGGCATCACAGAAACTTGGTGGAATGAGAATAATCAATGGGACACAGTAATACGAGAGTACAAAATATATCGGAAAGACAGAACCGGTTGTGCTGGTGGGAGAGTGGCACTATGTGTAAAAAAAAGTATAAAAACAAATTAAGTAAAAATCTTAAATGAACCAAAACGGTACCATAGAATCTCTATGTATAGTAATTCCATGCTCTAATAATAAGACTATAGCAGATAAGGTATATTACCGATCACCTGACCAGGATGGTGATAGTAACTGTTTCAACTATCCCCATATTGACTGGGTACATGTCACCTCAGGACAGGATGCAAAGATGAAGTTTGACACCTTAAATGACTGCTTCTTGGAGCAGCTAGCCCTAGAACCCACAAGAGGAAAGGCAATTCTTGATTTAGTCCTAAGTGGAGAGCAAGATCTGGTCCAAGAGGTGACTATAGCTAGAACGCTGGGTAATAGGGTTAATTATGTTATGGTCATTAACATCCCTGTGGCAGGGAAAACGCTACAGTGCTAGGCTTCTGGAGTATTTAATTTCAGAAAGAGGGACTACACAAAAATGAGGAAGTTAGTTAAAGCAAAATTAAAAGGTACAGTGTCAAAAGTGAAATCCCTGCAAGCTGAATGGAAACTTTTTAAAGACACCATAATTGGGGCTCAACTTAAATGTATACCTCAAATTAAAAAACAATCAGAACCAAAAAAGTGCCACCAGGGCTAAACAACAAAGTAAAAGCAGCAGTGAGACACAAAAAGGCATCCTTTAAAAAGTGGAAGTTAAAATCCTAACGAGAAAAATAGAAAGGAGCATAAACTCTGGCAAATGAAGTGTAAAAATAGAATTAGGAAGGCCAAAAATAATTTAAGGAACAACTAGCCAAAGACGCAGAAAGTAGTAATAAAAAAAAATTGCTAAGTACATCCAAAGCAAGAAGCCTGCTAAACAACCAGCGGGGCCACTGGACGATTGAGATGCTAAGGAGCACTCAAGTATGATAAGGCCATTGCGGAGAAACTAAATGAATTCTTTGCATCTCAGGGGGATTCCCAAACCTGAGCCATTCCTTTCACATGACAAATCTGAGGAACTGTCCAAGACTGAGGTGAGATTAGAGGTGGTTATGGAACAAATTGATAAACTAAACAGTTATAAAACACCAGGACCAGATGGTATTCACCCAAGAGTTCTGAAGGAACTCAAATGTGAAATTGCAGAACTACTAACTATTGTTTGTAACCTATCATTTACATCAGTTTCTGTACCAAATGACTGGAAGATAGCTAATGTGATGCCAATTTTTAAAAAGGGATCCAGAGCTCATCCGAGCAATTACAGGCTGGTAAGCCTGACTTTAGTACCAGGCAAACTAGTTGAAACTATTAGTAAAGAACAAAATTGTCAGACACAGAGATGAACATAATTTGTTGGGAAACCGTGCCTCACCGATCTACTAGAATTCTTTGAGGGAGTCAACAAGCATGTGGACAAGGGGGATCCAGTGGGTATAGTGTACTTGGACTTTCAGAAAGCCTTTGACAAGGTCCCTCAAAGGCTCTCAAGCAAAGTAAGTGGTCATGGGATAAGAGGGAAGGTCCTCTCCTGGATTGGTAACTGGTTAAAAGATCAGAGGGGCAATCGTGTTTGCCACTTTTTATAGATCCAGACTAAGAGTCCTGTGGTACCTTATAGACCAACAGAAGTATTGGAGCATAAGCTTTCATGGGTGAAAACCCACTTTGTCAGACGCACCATGCAAGGCACTGCATTTAGCCGTGTGGAGTGGAAATCCATCAACCCATGCGTCTGATGAAGTGGAGCATAAGCTTTTGTGGGTGATTACCCAATACTTCTGTTAGTCTATAAGGTGCCACAGGACTCTTTGTCGCTGGTTAAAAGATAGGGAACAAAGGCTAGAAATAAATGATCACTTTTCAGAATGCAGAGAGATAAATAGTGATGTCCCCCAAAGGTTTTTACTGGGACCAGGCCTATTCAACATACAGTTAAACCCTGTTATCTCGACGGCCTAGGGGTTTGCCAAAAGCCATCGAGATAACCAATGATCGAGATAAACCCCTATCCGCCCCCCCACCCCCTCCCTGCCCCCTTACCGCGCTGCCTGCACGTGGCTGGATCCGGCAAAGCGGAGCCGGGCGGACGGACGGACGGACGGACGGGCGGGCGGGGAAGCGGAGCCGGCGGGCGGGCGGCAGGCGAAGCCGGGACCAGGTATGTGGGGCGGGGACGGGCAGGGACCAGGTATGCGGGCCGGGCGGGCGGGCGGGCGGGGACAGGCAGGGACCGGGTATGCGGGGGCGGGGACCGGCGGGCGGGGAAGCGGAGCCGGCGGGCGGGCGGCAGGAGAAGCCGGGACCAGGTATGTGGGGCGGGGACGGGCAGGGACCAGGTATGCGGGCCGGGCGGGCGGGGACGGGCAGGGACCAGGTATGCGGGCCGGGCGGGCGGGGACGGGCAGGGACCAGGTATGCGGGGGCGGGGAAGTGGGGACCGGCGGGCGGGGAAGCGGAGCCGGCGGGCGGGCGGCAAGAGAAGCCGGGACCAGGTATGTGGGGCAGGGACGGGCAGGGACCAGGTATGCGGGCCGGGCGGGGACGGGCAGGGACCAGGTATGCGGGGGCGGGGAAGCAGGGACCGGCGGGCGGGGAAGCGGAGCCGGCGGGCGGGCGGCAAGAGAAGCCGGGACCAGGTATGTGGGGCGGGGACGGGCGGGGACGGGCAGGGACCAGGTATGCGGGCCGGGCGGGCGGCCGGGGCCGGGCCGGCACCAGGTATGCGGCGGCGGGGAAGCGGGGACCGGCGGGCGGGGAAGCGGAGCCGGCGGGCGGGCGGCAAGAGAAGCCGGGACCAGGTATGTGGGGCGGGGACGGGCGGGGACGGGCAGGGACCAGGTATGCGGGCCGGGCGGGCGGGGACAGGCAGGGACCGGGTATGCGGGGGCGGGGACCGGCGGGCGGGGAAGCGGAGCCGGCGGGCGGGCGGCAGGAGAAGCCGGGACCAGGTATGTGGGGCGGGGACGGGCAGGGACCAGGTATGCGGGCCGGGCGGGCGGGCGGGGACAGGCAGGGACCGGGTATGCGGGGGCGGGGAAGCGGGGACCGGCGGGCGGGGACGCGGGGCCGGCGGCCGGGCGGCAGGAGAAGCCGGGACCAGGTATGTGGGGCGGGGACGGGCAGGGACCAGGTATGCGGGGCCAGGCGGGCGGGGACAGGCAGGGACCGGATATACGGGGGCGGGCGGGGAAGCGGAGCCGGGCGGACGGCCGGGCGGCGAAGCGGGGAACCGCGGGGCTGGGGAGCCGGGGAGCGGGCGGCTGGGGACACGGTGGGTCGGGGACGCGGGGAGCCGGGCGGCTGGGGACGCGGGAAGCGGGCGGCTGGGGAACCGCGCGGCTGGAGAGCCGGGGAGCCGGCGGCTGGGGACGCGGGAAGCGGGCGGCTGGGGAACCGCGCGGCTGGAGAGCCGGGGAGCCGGCGGCTGGGGACACGGTGGGTCGGGGACAGGCTCGAGATATTAGGGTTCGGCAAATCGACATAACGGATGAGAAACTCATAAGCCAAAGAGGGAGTCTGGCGGTTCCACTTGTAAACCGTCGACTTAACAGGATTGGCAAGTTAACCGAGGTCGACATAAATGGGTTCGACTGTATTCAGAAATGATCTGGAAAAAGGGGTAAATAATGAGGTGGCAAAATTTGCAGGTGAAACAAAACTACAAGATAATTAAGTCCAAAGCTGACTACAAAAGGATCTTGCAAAACTGGATGACTGGGCAACGAAATAGCAGATTAAAGTCAACGCTGATAAATGCAAAGTAATGCACACTGGAAAACATAATCTCAACTATACACATTAAATGATGAAGTCTAAATTAGCTGTTACCACTCAAGAAAGATCTTGGGAATCATTGTGGACAGTTCTCTGAAAACATCCGCTCAATGTACAGCGGCGGTCAAAAAAGCAAACAGAATGTTGGGAATCATTAAGAAAGGGATAGATAATAAGACAGAAAATATATTGCTTCTATATAAATCCATGGTATGCCCACATCTTGAATACTGCATGCAGTTGTGGTTGTCCCACCCCCAAAAAAGATATATTGGAATTGGAAAAGGTTCAGAAAAGGGCAACAAAAATTATTGGGGGTATGGAATGGCTTCCATATCAGGAGAGGTTAATAAGACTGGGACTTTTCAGCTTGGAACAGAGACTAAGGGGGTATATGATAAAGGTCTATAAAATCATGACTGGTGTTATTTACTCCTCATAACACAAGAACTAGGGGTCACCCAATGAAATTAATAGGCAGCAAGTTTAAAACAAACAAAAGTATTTCTTCACACAACACACAATCAACCTGTGGAACTCTTTGCCAGAGGATGTTGTGAAGGCCAAGACTATAACAGGGTTCAAAAAAGAACTAGATAAATTCATGGAGGATAGGTCCCATCAATGGCTATTAGCCATGGGAGGGATGGTGTCCCTAGACTCTGTTTGCCAGAAGCTGCGAATGGGCAACAGGGGATGGATCACTTGATGATTACCTGTTCTGTTCATTCCCTCTGAGGCACCTGGAATTGACCACTGTCGGAAGACAGGATATTGGGCTAGATGGGCCTTTGGTCTGATCCAGTATGGCTGTTCTTGTGTTCAGATCATTAATACACGATCACATGTGGATACTTGAAAAATGTTCAGTGAAAACAGGACCCAGGTATGCCAACTGCTGGCTCTAAAAGATTCATACTAAGAATTTCTGCTACAAATTAAAGGCTCATCAGTTGGAAGAAAACAGGAGGAAAGAGACCTGGGTACACTGCTCAATCACTGGCCGAATTCAGACCACTGACGTGATGCGGCTGCAAAAAAGGCAAATGTGATCCTGGGATGCATCAGGTGAGGCATTTCCAGTAGAGACAGACAAATATTAATGCCATTGTACAAGGAACTGGGTAAGATCTTGAATATTGTGTACAATTCTGGGCCACCCATGTTCAGGAAAGGTTAACTCAAATTAGAATAGCTGAAGAGCAGCGCTACTAGGATGATTATGGGGATGGATAGCTTATCTTATGAGGAGAGAGGAAGAGCTCAGCTTGTTTAGCTTAGCAAAAAAAGCAGCTGAAAGGGGATATGATTACTTTCCATCAATACATGGGGGTGAAGTGTAAACAGCAAGAAGGGTGAAGAGCTATTAAAGCTAAAGGACCACACAGGCACAAGAAGAAATGGATATAAACTGGCCATGAACAAATTCAGGCTGGAAATTAGAAGAAGGTTCTAACCATCGAACAAGAGTGAGGTTCTGGAACAAGCCCCCCCCCCCCCCCCGGGTTGTTTGCCTACACAACTCCTCACTTTTAAGAGCGAGATGGACAAACTGATTAATTTAACTGTATGATGGGGTTGCTTGTGATGGTAAGGACAGGGCTCAACAGCCCTAGAGGTCCCTCCTGGTTTATAGCTTATTTTCCTAAAGCTCATGCTTCAGGGCTTCAGACAGTTACCTGCAGTAGTCAGGAAAGGATCCCCCTCAATGCCCGCAAGGATAAGTTTTAGGGGGAGGTCGGCCTGGTCTTCTTCCCTCTGAAGCATCAGACACCAGGAAATCAGACAGTGGATAGGTTAGCCTCAGCACTGGTGCACTTCGGTCTCTCCTATTCTCTGTCTTGGTATATAATAGTATAGTGTCCAGTGGGCAGTAATACTGTGGTCTAATTTCAGTTGTTAGGATTAGTGTGTGCGTGCTGGTGGCTTGTGATAAAGGTGGTCACACTAGATGATTTTGTGGTCCCTTCTGACCTTCAATTACTATGACAGTATACACCCCCCTGTTGCAGCAAAGTCCCCTATACCAAAAAGCACAAAGAGGGCAGGGAATGTTAGGCTAGGTCTACACTGAGCACTTTACAATGGCGCAAGCTGTGCCCTTATATGGTGCACAGTGTAGCGTCTGTCGCCGGGAGAGAGCTCTCCTGGTAACAAAATATAGCCACCCTGCACGAGGGGCAGTAGCTTCGTCAGTGGGAGAGTGGTTCCCACCGACAAAGAACTGTCCAAATCAGTGCCTTTTGTTGTCAAAACTTTTGTCGTTCGGGATGTGTTTTTTTCACAACTCTGAGTGACAAAAGTTTTAACAACGAAAGTGCAGTGTAGACATGGCCTTAAATAAGTACCTGTAAAAATAAGAATTAGTACTTACACCTCAAAGATAATGTAATAATTCCTTACAATAATATCACTTGTGTATTGGAACATGCATACAAGCCAAAGATTTGGAAAATTCACAAAATTGCACTAAAGAATTCCCCCACAAGAAAAGAACAAAACCTGGGGCTTGCTGTGAAAGGTCAAGTGTTACTCCAAATTGCATAGTACTCACAGGATAGCATGGAAGTGCTTTGCTTCGGTTTTCAGAGATACACGAACCTTTTCAACGATCAACTAAAATTCTTGTTCCTACCTACATACCCACTATCACAATATTTCTCAGTCTTTATTGTAGTCCAATCTTGAACCTGTTGGGAGTCAATAGGTGTCCCACTCATTTGGCAAACATTTGGTTGAATCCTTTAATATATTTCAGGAAGACAACAGAATTACAGCTTCACATAACTGAAACACCTCCCCATTCCAACCCCTCACACACAAAAATTGAGGACTTGAAAATAGAGGTGGGTGAATTTTGGCCAAAAAACTGTTTTTGCCAAAAAGCAGATTGACTGACCGAAACATTGTGAATGTGTGTCTAATTTTGCCAAGTTGTTTCATCTGGAAAAGCTAAGCGTAAAATAAATAAATAAGTTTGGTTTTGACATACTCTACTGAAAATTTTCTAATTTTTTTATTCAACATTTACTTCAGGTTTATTAAAAACAGAAAATTGTTTTAAAAAGCTCAAATTTAAACAGTTCATTTAACCCAAAACTAAATTTTGATTTTTCAAAAGGGCCAGCAAAATAAAATAAAATAAAATTTTAAAAAGTCAGTTATTCATACAGTTCTATTTGCAAGTGCTAGTTAACAGTATTAGTTTTGGTATGGCTTTTTATTACTTGCAATAATTTAAAGCCAAACAAAGCCAATCCTAGGTCCCTGAGGAAAAATTATTCTTCAAGTTCTTAATAGCAAACAGAAATAAGCAAGCTGTATCAATACGTTGACAGCATCAGCTGTTTTATGGACAACATTAACCTTTTGTTACAGCCAGGTACTGATTAGCTAGAGATACTTAATGTAGTACTTTCCTCATAAGTTCACTTTTTTTTTTTAAATAAAGATTCTTACTATCAAATATAGTTGCTTGGATTCAAACAAACAAACAGAGCACAACAGAATTTATTCAGTCTAGTCTCATTCTCTGTGCTCCTGTTATTAAACTAGTTACCAAACCAACAATTAGAAAATGTCTAATTAGTTACCTGTTAGTTTTTCAGCCATTTCTTTACAAGCAAAGTTGGAAAATATTGAAATTTTTGCAGGAAAATGCATGTAACTTTTAAAAATATATTAAAACTAACAAAAACCAAGATTTTTTTCTGCTTTGGGTTTACAGAAACTAAACCAAGACAAGGGAGTGAAAGTGAACAAAAGGAACAAAGTCAGTGAGAGGAGGAATTAAAATTACAATTAAAACAGATATCTAGATGCATACACATCTGAACTTGGAAAATTCACATAAAAATCCAAACTCACAAGGTTGGGCCCATATTTAGATTATGGTACTTAGTATTTAAGTAGTACATTATTTTTTCAGCATCCTGTACTGACATCTATCCTCACCACTATACTTGGACGAAATTAAGTAGTATCCCCCTTTTACAGATGAAGCCAAAGATTCTTCCCCAATGTTATCATAGTAGTCAGGACAGAACCAAATTTAGGATTTACAAGTTCACTCCTTCCAGATGAAAGTTAGAGGCATCCTTGTTGCAAATGAAGTTTAATTGAGTCAGAAATGGACACAGGGATAGTAGGATGAGGCAAAATAATAAGATATCCACGTTGTGTGCATTCTAACGTCTGATCATAATACATTCCAAAGCACAAATCTCACCATGATGTGACAAGTATGCTGCACCTAGTAGATGTATGTACTATTCTTTATCCAAGGCCCATGTGTTATGGGGGACTTGCTGTATACTAAATGAGGTGCAATACCAAAAGGCTAGCAAACCCAAGAGACCTAGAGTATTCTTTGGTTTCCTGCTATAAGCTGTTTAGCAGCATACGTTTTAAAAGTCACAGACTACAGATTTTACAAGAAAGCACTTTAGCATAAGCGTCACATAATACTCACACACACACACCCTTGTTTTGAGTTTCAGCATGCTCAAGGTGTGGCTGAAGTAAAGACCTCAAAAGACTATTTGACTTTCTTAACTAGCATTTATCCAAGATCACAAAGGAGGAAGTCATAGGGAGAAAGACGGCAACTGAAAAGTCATGTCAGAATCTCAAGAGGCAATCCTCGACATTCATTCCACTGACCCTGACACATTAGGTCAAATTTTAAAGCATCTCTTTACAATTAGTTATAGATGCAGAGAGTAAGTTCTAGTGACTAAAGAACTGGGCTAGGAAAAAGGAATATATCTTGAGTTTAATTCCAGATTTTTCACTAACTCTGACTGTGATCTTGGGAAAGTCAACCTTTGTGTTTCTGCTCTTTCAAAATTATTTGGTGAAGTTTAATATACCAGACAGTCCACTGCTCCTGGAAAATAATTACTCCTACTATTTAAGGAGTATATCTTTAAAATAAATACTATAACATGTGACTTTATATTTTGTTACGATGAAACAATTCATGAATACAGAAATATCTACCTTAACAGGAAGGTTACTTATTAGTAACTGGATTTTGTATACACAATTGCCTATGAAGATCTGCATTACAGAATTTGTGTATCAAGCCATTACAACCAGAAAGTCATTGGTGGGCGGAAGAGGGGAGTTAGTGCAGATCTACACAAAGAGTATATTCAAAGAATGTTATTCTCATAGCTGACCCACACTTCTTACCCAACTAATGATTACCTTACTAGAACAGCTAATGAAAAGAGGAAGGTTTTAGAGTAGGTGGAAGAAGAGGAACTGAGAATGCCACAAGGTAGACTTTTCTAACTAATCTTAAGCATTGATCTGCAGTTCCATGACTCATCTGAACCACTGCAAGCAGTAAACTGTTAAGACATGCATGAAACATGACACTGCCTACTCCAATAGTGAGGAACTGCAGCATAATTTTCCACACAGGAGAAGATCTAGCGCAGGGGTCAGCAACCTTTCAGAAGTGGTGTGCCGAGTCTTCATTTATTCACTCTAATTTAAGGTTTTGCGTGCCGGTGATACATTTTAATGTTTTTTAGAAGGTCTCTCTCTACAAGTCTATATATTATATAACTAAAGTACTGTTGTATTGTAAAATAAACAAGGTTTTCAAAATGTTTAAGAAGCTTCATTTAAAATTAATTTAAAATGTTGATCATACACTGCCGGCACGCTCAGCCCGCTGCTGGTCTGCGGTTCTGTTCACCTAGGATGGTAGCGGGCTGAGCGGGGCCTGCGGCAGGGACCCCAGCTGGAAAGGGTCCGGCAGCCAGAACCCCAGATCGGCAGCAGGCTGTGCGGGGCCAGCAGCCGGGACCCCAGACTGGCAGTGGGCTCAGGGTTCCATCCGCCTGCTCCTGCCAGCCGGGATCCCAGCTGCCAGACCCGCTCGCCCTGCTTCCGGTCTGGGGTCCTGGCCCTGCCCACATACAGTGGGTACCTACCTTCTCCCTGGTTCTGGCCCATTCTCTTCTTCTCTCTGCACTGAGCTGAGGGTGGGAGTGCACTGAGCACAGGGCTGGAGGTGAAGGATCTGGCCAGGAGCTAGAATGAGGGAAGGGGCTCAGGGTTGGGGCGGGAGGTTTGGGTGTGTGGGCACTTACCTGGGCAGCTTCCATTTGGTGTGAGGGGTGCAGGTGGTAATGTGGGGGAGGGGTGCAGGAGCTCCCATTTGGTGCTCAGGGTGGAGGTGAGGATGGGGATGTGCGGGGTGCATGGGATGTGGGGGGGTGCAAGAGTCAGGGCAGGGGGGCTGGGTGTGTGGGGGGTGCCAGAGTCAGGACTGGGGTCGTGCGGGGGGTGAAGGAGTCAACAGAGGGCTGGGTCCATATGAGGAAGGTACAGGGCTCAGGGCAGGGGCCTGGAGGGCGTGGGGGGGGGCAGGGCTCAGGGCAGGGGGCTGGGTGACTGCCCCCCTCAGAACCTCCAACCCCCACGCTCCTTGTCCCCTGACTACCCCCTACCTGTCCCCTGACTGTCCCAAACTGCCCCCCAGGACCCTATCCCCTATCTAAGCCTCCCTGCCCCTTGTCCCCAGACCCCCTACCTGTCCCCTGACTGCCCCTAACCTTATCCACACCCCCGCCCCCAGACAGACCCCCCCGGACTCCCATGCCTATCCAACCACTCCCTGCCCCCTGAGAGGACTCCCAGAACTCCGGACCCATACAACCCCTCTCCACACCCCTGCCTCGTGCGGCTTGCCACGCCAGCAGGATTTTTAATAGCACACTGGAGTCCCAGCAGGCCACAGCGTGCCATTAAAAATCGGCTCGCGTGCTGTCTTTGGCACGCGTGCCATAGGTTGCCGACCCCTGATCTAGAACTATAGTGATAATTATGCCTGCTTTTCATCTTCAAGATTCTTTACAAACAATCCTCACAATACCCGTGAGGTAGGTGACTAAATAATATTCTTAAATCAATATCAGGCTGTGTAGCAACACCACCAGTATCCTTGATACTGAAGTCATTGTCCAACAATATTCTACAGTGCTTTTCTGCCCATGCTTCCTCAGAGCCTCCTCTTGTATTGAATTATGAGCCAAGTCATTTCTAGCAAGCAGTCCAGCTACCTGAGTAGGCTAGGTTTCAATTCTAGATGTTCAGGCAGCAAGGCATACGGCTTGGTAATTATTTACTAAAGATTCTTATCCAAGAGCAGAGAATGAGAATATGAATTCTTGCACTGTACACATTAAAGGACTATATGAAGCACCTAAAGCCACACCCATACACCTGTGACAGTCCCTGGACAGAACAGCACTTAAATCTCCAACTGGACAAGTATTTTGACCAAGTTATCATCTGATAGAATTCATACTGGAAAGAACTTGGAGCAAGTAAGCTTTTGAAATAAGTTCACTTGAAAAGGCAGAGGGCAGTATTGTCTAATAGTAACTTGAGGCTACACTCTCATCCTTAATTACTATGAACTTAAAGAAAAATGACTAGCCCATTGACTTTATTAGTCATTTCCCCTTTCAGCTTTGCATTAAAGCACAAGCTTCTTGTCAAGTGACTCATTATGTCCAACATTCCTGCTTTCACTCCTACCTTCCCCATCTTCTCCTATGGGGTAAGTCTACACTGCAATAAAAGACCCAAGGCAGGCCCAGGTCAGCTGACCTGGGCTCATGGGGCTCAGGCTGCAGGGCTATGAAACTGCAGTGTAGATGTTTGGATTCAGCTATAGCCTGAGCTCTGGGGCTGCAAGGGGGTAGGGCCCCAATTAATAACTATTTTATAGCCCTGCACCGTGAGCCCAAGTCAGCTCACCCAGGCCAGCCACAGTTCTTTTATTGCATTGTGGACATATCCTCAAGCACTTCGGTGATTTCTCTTATGTTCCCCTTATGCATGACAGTGGGCAAAACACAAAAAACCACACAGCCATTATCTTTTTTCAAAAATCTCTCAACACTCCCTTTTGCTGCTGAGCCTATAAAATCCTGCCTACTAATGATTGCTAGGAAGGTGAAAAATTGTAACCATTTATCTTTCTCTTCCTTCACTACTCATTCTATCTCTGCCATTTCCTTACCCTACCTCCATCACAACATAAAACTGAAAACTGTACTAATACACCAACATCTTCAGATGCTTTAATGCTATATCCTCATCCCCAAACCTTTGTACACTTGTGTTTTTTATTCTAAATTATATGGAGGGTAAGAATTGCCTTTGCTGCTATTATTTATTTCTAATGTAGTGTCCCAAGGTCTCAAACAGGATTTCAGCCTGTTTGTATAGCACTCAGTACAAACAGGATTAACATATTTTAGTCTCTCAAAAGAAGCATTTTGTAATGATACCTATTTTAGTAAACAAGAGATATAGCTTATGGCAGAGTCTGATACTAGAAAAGAAAAAGAAAAGAAAAAGACAGCAGAGGTCAAGAAGTTCCCAGGCATGATTGTTTTAGACTGTGGCCATCCAAGCCTCTATTTTGTTTTATGAGGTGTTACCTATAGTGATTTATCAAGACTGAAATAACTCAACTGCAATGCTAAAACTTGTACAGCGCCACTGAGCCAGTAAAAGCCGTAACAGTGCAGCAAATTCACACAGTTTCTGTTTTTGCTGCACACGGTATACCATGTCCACAGAGAGTGCTCCTTGCAAACATTAAACCAGTGCTTGCTGTCTACGCAGACACTGAACCAAAGCAGAGCAAGCAACACTAATGGATGACATGGTGCTTAGGGATTGCACTTGCTCTGAGCAAGGCTAAGGGTGAGTCGATATCAATGCACTGTACATAGCAACTTTTGCACTGACTGTGTTACAGGAATACTTATGGTTGCAATAGTGCTTGCAAAAATCATACCCGTTAGCATATGCAGGGACTGAAAGCCAGCTCATGAATAATCTGAGGTTATCTGAAGATGGATGGTACTTGTATTAAAGATGTAAATTCCACTGGCTAGCCATGACATTTTTGACATTAATTAAAATTTTAAGGAAAAAACTAAGATTATCTAACACCGTGGTTCCCAAACTTTTTTCTTCGTGGACCACTTGAAAATTGCTGAGGGTCTCGGCGGACCACTTAATGATCTTTCTAAATGTTTGCACCATTAGCTAACTATTGTAAAGCGCTTGGGATAAAAGCGCTATATTAAATTTAAAAAAAAGTGGGGGGGTTTCTGTTCTACAAATAAAAGCACACAACTCATATTTTAATATCATTAGTCTGACCTTTCTAATGTGATGGATGTGTCCTCTCTCCCCTGCTGTGGCGGCCCCCGAGCTGGGGCTGAGAAGGATGGGGGGGGGGGTGTCTCTCCCCTTCTCCCCCACCGGGGCAGCCACAGAGCTGAGGCTGGAAAGGAGGGCCATCTCTCCCTGGAAGCCTCAGCCCTGGAGCTGGGGAAAGTCGCCTCCCTCTGGATGCTGCAGCCCTTCATGTCCCAAATTCCCCCCACTCCCTCTTCTCACTCCATTGCCCTCTATTCCCCCCACAAGGCCACCACCTCACCTTACACGTGCATCTTCTCCAGGGTCCAGGCACCTAATTAGTGGAGTCATGCCTGCGTGGTTCCACTAATTAGGTAGGTGGCCCTTCATTCTCTTGTGTGCAGCCGCCCAGGCGCACGTACCTTAGAGGGAACTATCTGCGGACCACCTGAATAGAGCTTGCGAACCACAGGTGGTCCATGGACCACAGTTTGAGAACCTCTGGCCTAACACTTAAGGGATTCTTGTTACCTTTTCTTCTTAGAAGCTCCCACCATCATTGTTTGCAGCAGGTCATCTTTGTCTGAAAAATTCCTTTCAGATTTGGATGAGATACAAAGTGCTAAAAATCACCATTAAGCTAGAAAGAAGTGCTTTTTTTCCCCTGGGTTAACCAAATTATTTATATAAAACAGCTATTTCTTTTACAAACATCCAGATATTCCTGATCGCTTCAGTGATGTCAAATATAGCACTTGCAACACCAAAATTCTTATAAAGTAGTAACTAGTCACTTGGAATCTGGCAGACTGACAGTTGCCATTATTCACAGAACTAGTAACCAGCAAGAGTGGGAAGAGAGATTATGCAAATGTTTTTTTAAAGGTTCTTGATTTAAAGCAGAAATAATTTAAACAGTTGGGTGACTAGCTTATTTCTGTACTGTCTGTTCACATAAAAGACCAAGACAATTTTTTCTTAACTGTGTATTTCTGTATCCTCCATGGGAAGCTTCTGCTGAACACTTTTGGAGAGAATTTATGTCAGTGTAGTTTAGCCCAGAATTCAGGGCCTGCATTTCATGCTGAAAATTCAGAGATGCTTTGAATAAAATGTTCAATAAAAGGTTCCTTCAGCCCACCTCCGATGGACGTTAAAACTCCCCAGGCACTTTAAAAAAAGACAAATGGGGAACAATAAGTCTAGCTTCTTGGCCAATATTTCCTCTTTCAGTAAAAGGTTCTAGTGTCTAAGGCTGAGCAAGTACTATTGTAGGGCATATAATGGCTGCTCTGTTTTTCTTCAGTGAGTGCAGCAAATATTTAACTCATTGCTTCGTAACACACATTAAGATCTCTGAATCTCTAGATAAAAGATGCTTCTGAAATCCACATTGCTATTTTATAGCAAGTGTTTTGCTGAATCAGAAGGATATTTCTAGATTTGTCTGGACACAGAGGATTTGGCTGCCTTAGTAACAAAGTTCCAAAGGGAGGATCATCCCTCTATTGTCTGACGCTTTCTTGAAATTCTGCATTAAGAGTTTAGCTCCAACAGATGTTCAAGTTTTAGTTTAAGTCCAATAAAAAGAGACAAGAGTGGGTATAAGAAAGATGAGATGGGAAATAATGGTACATAATGCTAACAAGTGGACCATTTAAGACTAGAAGCATACCTAAAATCTGAGCTGTGGCAAGCACAAGTAGCAGGTGTGACGTTCCCATTATCTGGGCTGGTGATCTGTTAGGTCACCCCAATCCTCAACTCTGGGATCCAGCCTTAGCTTGCTCTGCTGTGAGAACCCCCAGTCCTGGGCTGTTCACACACAGCCTCTAGAATGTAAGCTGCTCCCAGCTACGCGAGTGAGCACTTTTGGCCAGCCGCTGCTTGGACTGTGCAACCGAATGACATGAGCCAATATCTCCGGTCCTAGACACAACCCTAGGAACCTTCGTCTTGCAGTGTCCAGTTATGCCCACTGGATGCTGCAAGCTTATGAGTTTGTCAATTTAACAAAGAAATTGATATGTACCAGATCAAGAGGAGTCTGACATGCTTCAAATCAAACGCATTGCTTCAGGTAGAATAAAAACAAATAAATGTATTAACTACAAAAGATAAAATCACTTAAAATGTAAGTCAAAGCACAAGAAGTCAGATTTGGTCAAATGAAATAAAAGCAAAATGCATTATAAGCTGATCTTAACACTTTCAGTGCCCTTACAAACTTAGATGCTTCTCACCACAGGCTGGCTGGTTGCCCTTCAGCCAGGCTTTCCCCTTTGATAAGCACTTCAGTCACTTGATGGTGGTGTCTGTAGATGGAGGTTGGAGAGAGAGAGAGAGAGCATGGCAAACATCTCTCCTTTTTATCATGTTCTTTTTTCCCTCTTGGCTTTGCCCCCACACTCTTCTTTCAGGGTCAGGTGAGCATTACCTCATCGCAGTCCCAAACTGACCAAGGGAAGGCGGGGGGGTGACTCACTCGAGAGTCCAACAGATCCTTTGTTGCTGCCTAGGCCAGTGTCCTTTGTTCCAGTGAGGCTGGACTGGGTTTGTCCCATACATGCCCTGAAGAAGTGCGAACTGCCCCTCTGCTCCTGAAGAGTTTTGCCTGGGCTTGTTTTAAGCCATGAGGACACATTTTTCAGCCTATATACATGAAATTACAACCTATAACATTACTATAACAATGCTCAGTGCATCATGAGCCTTCCGAAGACACCCGACATGACAAACTTTGGATTGGATACCACACAATCATATTATAAGGATTCACTTGGGGGTGGAGGGTGTATATAGCCCCAGACTGGGTAAGGACAAATGGTCATAGAGAAGAAAAACAACAGAACAAAAAAAAAAAATTACCACCCATCAGCCTTAAACTATGTTACCTTGCAAGAACACTAAAACACATAATCTATGACAGATTGAGGTCTGGTGCTAGACTAATGAGTACTGAAGAAACTAAAGGGATTCAGGATAAATTGGCCAGCCAATGCTTTTTCATTAACTTTCCAATGTGGCCAGACAAGGTTATTGTCAGATGAGTCTGAGCATGGGTTGGGTCACAACATGTTTTGCTGTGGTTGATATTTTGTTCTCACAAAGAGAAGTTAGGTTTCAGAGCGATAGCTGTGTGTAATCGGTCGCGTCGGGGCTCAACCCTCCTACGGGCCGGAGGGGAGCCACACCGACTCACTCCACGTCTTCTGTGGAGCCGGCTGAACAATAATAATCAGTGTTTAGAGGCTCAGGCCCTCGGTTGCAGAGGCTGAGCAGCAGTCAGTATAACGAGCTCAGGCCCTTTGGATAAGGGCTGAGCAGCAGACAAAGTCTGAGAGCTCAGGCCCTTGGTTGCAGGGGCTGAGCAGCAAATAAACAGTACAGTGAGCTCAGGCCCTATGGAGCAGGGGCTGAGCAGCAAATAAACAGTAGGCGTTTAGGCCCAGGTCCTTGCACCTGGGTGAGGGGGAAAAACTACCACCCGTGAGTGGGGTGGCAGGGGGAACACAGGCCCGCCCACTCCACTGTGTCCCAGCCCGGGGCCCTAGCAGCGGCTATCATGGCCGCTGGTCAGTGGGGTCCTGACTGCAACACACTGACATCGGGACCTCTGCCTCTGTAGCCTGACAGGGGTCGGCTACCCCCGGGCTACTTCCATTTTTCCCCTCAGGGCTTACCTCGTCCGGGGCACCAGCTCCAGGCCAGTCAACCTGCATAGGCTCCTCCAGGCCAGGGCTTGGTGGCAGGTCTGGCAGCTCCTCGGGGAAGTCCGGCCAGGCGTGCTCAGGTGGCTCCTCCGGGTAACAACAGGGGCGGGGAAGCTCCGGCGGCTCCTCTTCGTAGCGGGCGCGGGGGAGTTCCAGCGGCCCCTCTGGGTACCTGTCACGGGGAAGCTCCGGGGGTTCCTCGTCGTACCGGGCGCAAGGAAGCTCCAGCCAGTCAGGGCAGCGGCCTCGGGCCCTGGAGGGTTCCCAGGCAGGAGTGCCCGCCGGCACGTCTGCTCTCGGCGGTGGCTGGGCCCTGACTGAGCTCTGGCGGCCGGCTTTTCTACTTCCTGTCCCGCCCCTTGACTTCCGGGGGGCGGGGACTGGTGGTGGTGGCTCCGCCCACTTGGGTGTCTGTAAGGGAGCTCCCTCCTCAGGGCAGGAGGGGAGCCACACCGACTCACTACACTGTGTTAGTCTGTATCAGCAAAAACAACTAGGAGAACTTGTGGCACCTTATAGACTAACAAATGTATTTGGGCATCAGATTTTGTGGTCTTAAACCCACTTCATTAGCTGCATGGAGTGGAAAATACAGTAGGAAGATATATATAGCAGTACATGAAAAGTCTCAGACTTAAATGTGGCAATTCTTAAAAACAAGCAAACAAACAAAAAATACACCTTAAAAAAAAAACTCCAATGAGAAACTGCAGAACTGGAATTAATTTGCAAACTGGACACCATCAAATTAGGCCTGAATAAAGACTGGGAGTGGATGGGTCCCTACAAGGGAAAAAAAAACAACCCTAGTTTCCCCATGCTAATTTGCCCCTACTGTTACTCACACCTTCTTGTTAACTGTTTGAAATGAGCCACCCTGATTACCACTACAAAAGTGATTTTTCATCCTGTTGATAATAGCCCACTTTAATTGATTTGTCTTGAACCCACACTTGTAAGGCAACTCCCATCATTTCATGTACTGCTATATATAGCTTCCTACTGTATTTTCCACTCCAGGCATCTGATGAAGTGGGTTTTAGCCCACGAAAGCTTATGCCCAAATAAATGTGTTAGTCTATAAGGGAAATTAATGAATATCAATAATTGGCCCACATGCTTTCACTAACCCTGAGGGTCCAGGATCTATTTTATTTGGACAAAACCCACCCAGTATATCCTAAACTTCCGTCAGCAGAACTCCTCCAAAGAGGGGTGGCATGTTGTCTTTCTGTTCCAATGTTAGTCAACGGACATAACCTCAACTGTGAAATAAATCTTTACGGTAGGAGAGGAGAATAGAAACCCTGCATCAACAATACTCTGTCACCAAGCTAAGGCCATCTGGATCATTTGACTAGCCCATCATTGATTCTACTAACTGCATTTAGCCAAAGGAACATAATCTTAGGCTTCCTACAACTACAGAATAGTTACTTTTTACATGCTATCTCTAGTTTTTTAGATTTAGAATGCATCTTCTTCCATTGCATTCTAGCCTTCTTCCCCACAAGGTCAACTCATAGGCAAAGTGTAAACCACAGTAATCTGCAGGAGAGATGGCCTAAACCAGTGGTTCTCACAATCCCTTTCACACAGCAAACCTCTGAGTGCAATCCCCTCCCCCCTTATAAATTAAAAACATTTTTTTAGGTTTAAACACTATTATAAATGCTGGCGGTAAAGCGTGATTTGGGGGTGGACGCTGACAGCTCGCAACTCCCCACATATTAACCTTGTGACCCCCTGACGGGTCACAACCCCCAGTTTGAGAACCCCTGGACCAAACCAACAATGCACTGATCCAGTAGCTGGACAGTATTTATCTCTCCAGCCTTGGAATTCAAATGGATCTGTTTGGTTCTGGATAACTATCAAAACAGGATCTAGGAAGGTCTTGAAGTAAGGCTGATGTAAGCGTTTGCCAGACCATGACAATGTTATCACTACACTCCTACCCTGTCAGACCCTAAAGATCAGTGTATGCCCTACTAAAAGAAGTCAGAAGCCACCAGAGAATTCCCACAGTTGTCAAAGAGGCCATGACATCCCAAAACAAGTCAGTCAGCATTGTCAAAAGCAATAAAGGGTTGGTCTGTACATCACCAGAATCCCTAAATTAATCTAATCCTGAAGAACAAGTGTCACAATCCCATTAAGTCAGTTTGAATGGGATACATCCACATCGCTACACCAGCAAGGTGAATACCTTCCAACAGACTACGTGAATATGTAGGCAAGGCGGGGCAAGTACATTCCCAGGGTTTCTTTCAATTACAACAGGCTAATTGTGTATTCCCACAATCTGATATGATCAACTAACCTAATATACAACTACTAAAGGAAAGAAACCTTGTCTATTTTTTATATTAGTCCAGAACTGTAAATCGGTTTAAGCCAAATAAAAAAAAAAAGATGGTCAGCTAGAAGCTTACATGGCTAGATGAACTGTAGTCTGATGATCAAGAGGCATAACAGGCAATAAGCAAAGTCACTTCCTCAAACCATTTTCAATTCCTCCTAAATCCTTGCTCTTTCTCCCCACCTTGACTTACCTTTAAGAGCTTATTACATACTGACAATTTTTGTCATGGTTTGTACATGACATGACAGTCATGAATTTTCTAGATACAGCATTATCCTTTTTAGTTTGAGTAAAACACCTATCTGAATGAGGCTGTGAACACTAGGTTTACAATTCTGAAGCAGCACTGCTATTAACCCTGCTTGCTATATATCTACTCCTGGGGGAATTCCATACCAAAAATTTAAGAATTCTGCTCCAAAAAATTAAAAATTCTGCACACAATATTTTAAAATTCTGCATATTGTATTTGTCAAAATAACACAATATAATCACACTGGTTTCAATTATTTCGGCAATTTATTTAAAATATAATATAATGGATGGAAAATGGGAGTGAAGAACATTAAAGGAAATCCCCAAACCTCGTTTGTCTAATAATAATGTAGCTAGGTTTGATGCTTTATTTCTAGTTATTAGTCAACAAATATATGCAGCCATATGCTCAGTTTTACATCATAGGCAACTGAAGAGCAAGTGAGGGCTGGTGAATCAAACTCACCAGGAGCAGCCAACCGTGGCCACTGGGAGTTGCGGGAGGCTGTGCCTGTGGACAGTCAA